>NW_020926031.1:4187975-4540963 GCF_003984885.1 Neopelma chrysocephalum
TACATTTTTATATTTGAAAGGAGATCAGAGAACCTGCCAATTATGAAGAAGCTACTTAATAATCATTGCAAAGCAGCGACCATTATGTAGTTTGAGAAGGCATGTGTTTCCATCTGCAGATAATCATCTTTCATCTGTGGTATCTCATCCCCTGAAAAGTCAATAGCAAATGTTTGTGATCATTACAAAAACACCTAAACAAATCTGTGAGCATTGAGACAAGGTGAAACGAGAAACAGACACAACATTTTGTGTATTAGGAAGTGCTTGACGGAGAAATTCCCAAGACTAAAAGAGCATGACCAATCTACATAAATTCGCAGAGGATTACTAAAAATGTTGCTTTTTTAGTAATCTAAATAGATTTCATTCTTGTTCTGCCATATTGAGGTATTAATCTCAGATTCTGTAGTGTGTTCGTTCCTGTTTTCATACGTGGTAAGAAATTTTTTATTAAGACTTTGTGATTGCAGACCAGGCAGTGCAGTTCCTGTCCTCTCAGTTAACGCAGATTTCATGTGATACATCTTGTACAATGAAAGTGTGGTGTTCAAACCAGAGTTCTAACACATTAAGAAGGAAAAAAAATTCCCCACAAAGTAAAACTGTTAGATCAAGAAACATGAAAGCCCAACTGCAGAATAAAAAATTTCTGAAAACTCTGTTTACTGGAGATCATAGAACAAGTTCATGAAAGAGATGATAAAATAATCTGAGATTTGGGAGTTTTTAATATGAGAAAATAAATTCTCTGTATTTAAGTTATCCAAAAAAATGTAATGGAAAAATCTGAGCTCTATTTGTAAGTACCCATAGAAAAGAATATTTCTTGTATCAAAAGGGCTGTTTTATTTAAGAGAAATATGCAGGTTAAGATCCACCAGTGACTAGAACCTGCACCAAAATTGAAGGCACATATTGGAAAGTGATGGTTGTGACTGTTCATGAAGGATTGTAGATTTACAACCACTGGAAACATCTTACTTCTTTGGAGAAAAGCAGGTGTAATTTATCAATAGTTTTTGGATTTGAAATGAGAATTAGTTAAAAAAGTCTTCAATTATAAAGGAGGCAAAAAGTAATTAATCTATTATTTCATTAGAAGTCCATGATTTGCATAGGGATTTTTTTCATAAAGTGTTAAAATTAAGGTTTTTTTAGTGATCAGTTTAATTTACATACATGTTTATTAAAGTATTTCTTGAAGAGTGTCTTCCTTTAAAACACCGAAGACCACGCTCCAGAACAAGGGTTGTCATTTTGTTTAATGTTTTTACAGCACTTACCACAAAATGGATTTTGGGTCATGACTATGACTCTTAAACTTTATAAATTACAATGGTAAGTGTTATTAGTAATAATTTACATTTTTTTTATTTTATATAATTCTTGAAAATATCAGTAACTGAAACACTGGAACAAGTCATACAGCTCCAGCATGGACAGACTTACTCTCATGCCTGTTCACAATGCAGCCATTGATGATTTCATTTGAGCGATGACTATCATCAGGCTAATGGCTGTCTGTACCTTTAATATGAAGTCTGATTAATTTGTAAATAATACTTTTCATCACATCTTTCTTTTAGAAAGCTATTAGCATGCTAATGTGAAATCCATGTTTCTCCTTAGATTAACTCTGTCCCTTCTTGAGCCTTCTTAATCATTTAGAAGAGAGTTGTTGCACGTGTACTTGAGGACCTACATGGCAGAGTACATATTATGTGAGAGCAGTCTAGCTTACTCTGCACACTGCTTTATTTGTCTTGGCAAACCTATACATATATCTGCTTGTGGGTGGGGTTTTCCGTAGTCCTGGTTCTGCCAGATATTGGTCATATTTCACTCTGATTTTTTTGAGCAAAACATTCATCTACTGAAGTGAGACTTGTGTTTAAGACCTGAGGATAAACTGGTGACATTTTTTTCTATGAATTTCCTGTATTGGGAGGTCTCTAATATTTTTCTTCTGTTTTGAGGCATAGAATTTTGGTTTTATTTGAAACAACAAAGTTAATTTGTAAATATGTTGCTGTGAGATTGAAGTCTGGTCCTCTGGTTTTATATGTCATGCTGACATCTCTGTGCAAGACATAATTAACGTCACTGATTTTAAAGTAGGCCATCCACAATACTCTTTTCTTAACTGCCCAGTCATTCATAAATAATCCAACATGTTCAAACAAGAGCTATATGTGCCATCACTTACTGAAAACTGGTAAACTACAAGAGCTAGAAGGAATGAGCTCCACTCTCCACCAGAGTTATCCTTCTGTCAGAGCCCGTTACATTACTCCAGTTTATCAAGTGTCAGTGATGGTGCTGCAGGTAATACCAGCTCTTTCAGTCAATAATTTAAAGCAGCAGGGATGCACACCTTATGGCCTATGTGAGGTGCTCCATGGAGCTGTCTTATGCATTCTTTACATCCAAAACTGGTATGTATTTGGTGTAGCTTTTGAGTAGGGAGAGTGTTGAGCAGGCTTCAGTCTTGTACAAGGAAATGTATTCTATGGGCCATTATATTTACTGTAATGTTTATTCACAGTAGTCTGAGGCACATCATAGTAGTTTAAATAGGCTGTCAACTCTGGCCTACTTTTTATTCTACATTGCTATCAGTAATTAATGTTTAATAATTTGTTACAACATTTTCAGTGGAGCCTCCTTATTAAATTGAATATATTATTGTATTTGTCAGTTGTAACATTTCATAAGTAATTAAAAAATTAAATGCTCGGGTATTTTTAGTATTCTTTATGTTGCTCACCTCAATGTTTTAAATGAGACACAAAAAGTAGAAACGCTGAGAGCAAAGTCGAAGCTACCATTTGAAAACATTTATTTTTGGGGTAATGGTTTTATTCTATTAGTATGCACAAGTGCTGCATAACTTGCATCTAATAATAGTGTGTTTTCTTAAACAGATGACTCTCCAGTTGCATTGACCTTGCCTTGTGTAGTAGGACCTTGCTGTCTGCTGTTTCAGACAATGCTCTGATGTGAGATCTCTCCTCCCACAGTATTTTTCTCTGTCTGTGCTACAGCATACAGCAAGAATGCTGCTGCAGTGATCTTTGGTATTTGAGGTTTTTGTTACACTGCATCTTCTTTCAAACATTCTCATGATGCATTCCTTTACTCCAAATACAAAACTTAGTTGCTTGGATTAGGTTAATTTCTTTCTGTAGTGATACAAATACCTTTCAGCAGTGTTTTAGGGAAAACCAACTTGGTTTCCCTTTGGAATTTAACAAGATAAAAAGGGGTCATAGCAGAGCAGCTACTGCTTTGTGCACTACCAACAGTTCACATCAAAGAACAACCTGTAGATTTCTTCTTGAGGAACTTTCTTAGCATGAATGCCTCGTTTTTAGTTCCTTCAGGGTTGCTACAATTGTTTTGGATTTCAGCTATGTACCAAATTGCAAGGGAAAAAGAAAACCCAGTGTTTTAGTAGCCAGGCTGAATTGTGTTTTGAAGACGGTGTTCTGCTTCTGTTCTAATTTTAGTTAATTTTCATACTCTGATGTTTTTCAGAGATAGATTTTCAAACAATTAGTTACTGTTAAGTTTGGATGAGTATGGTAAAATGCATTTATAATCAGACACTTGCATTGGTTGGTAGAGATTTCTAATGATTGGTTAGTATTTTTCTAACTTTTTCTAGAAAAAGCAAAGTTTTGGTGACTTTCAAGCGTATCAGGTGTTCTCTGAGTACATGCATTGTTTCTGCTGAAAGCTGTGGGAAAATAATCTGCAGGTATTTCTTGTGAAAGCTCTTAAGTTTCTGATCAACGTGCACCTGTTTTAGTTCAACGAGCTTATGAGGAGCAGTAAATGTAGAGGAATATCTATGCAAGGCTGGAACTCCCTAGATTTCTGCTTGCAGGAGAGGCTGACACCAGGCTGCCTCCCCGTTTGATTCTGTAATTTATGTTTGCTCTTCAGCTACACTGCAGGCTGCTTTCCCATAACATATTGAGTGGCAAAGGTGTCAAACAGTACCAGGCAGATAATGCTTCTTGAAGTCTTTTGTTTTATGGTACTTCTGCATTATTGCAGTACTTCTTGAATTTTTTAGATGAAGAATATTTCTTAATATGGCTCCTTCAGAGCTCTTGAGGTTTTTCAGTGTAACATGAATGGTCTGTTGTTTGCATTTTTTCCCCCAAAAGAACAAAGTGGACATACAAAAAGGGGTGCGTCTTGCATAATTACCTTTGTTTTGTTGTGATTGCACCTTAATGTTTGTTTTGTTTTTGCTTTTCTTACTAGTCAGTTGATGGAATAGACAACAAAAATAGAAACAATAAAATCAGTTGGGCACTTGCTTATGTTGGCAATATTTTTGTCTTAATAGCCACTCAAAATGTCACTGTTATAATAATTTGAATATACATCTACTCTTATTCTGTGCTTTAATTCAGCAAAGTATAAGCAAGAGGTTCCTCTTCAGTGGTGTTTTCACTCATTAAACATAGAAATGAAATATGGAGAAACATTATAAAAATGGATGATTTCACATGGTGTCATTTACTAAACCTCTGTGACAATCCCATTTAGCGGTATTCCTAATATCATTAGTCTGGATAATTTAAATATTTAAGTACAATTATAGCTTTTTTAACGTTTATTTTTGTAGAAAAATTTAGAAGGTAACTATCACTGTTTCAGAACCTCATGAAATTATATTAGCTTAGCCCAAACCCATGTAACATTGGGTGCTGTTGTTTTCATTGTGATACTTATGCCTTTTAGCCCCCTAATTAAAACAGATTTTGGAGACTGTAAAAGCAAGATTCCACTACATGGTTGCAGCATGAAACAGAATTGTTTATTTATTTTTTAATTATTTGGGGTTTTTTTAATAAGTTCAAGAGGAACTAGCCAAACTAGCCTTCTTGGTACTTAACCAGAAAACATTTGTAGATGAAGATCTAGAGTTTAAACTTGTTTGGAAATACAGTTGAATCCCAAAATGCAGTTTCCATTCTCATCTAGCTTGAAATAAAATAGAAGTTAAGTATATAGTATAAGTATATATATATAAGTATATATATATATAAGTATATATAGTACCCTGGTTTCTGCTGTGTCTTTTGCAACCGGACTTGCTTCTGCTGTGTCTTTTGCAACCGGACTTGCTTCTGCTGTGTCTTTTGCAACCGGACTTGCCTTTCCCGTATTGGCCTTTTTAGCCACCAACGCGCTTGCAAGAATAGTGGGTAGAGCCCTTCCCAAATCTTCGTTCGCGAAGCCTAGCCATGATGATGATATATAGTACCCTGGTATAAGAATGTTGTGATCATTAAAAATCTAGCTGTAGCAGCTGCTTTTGCTGTAGAGAAAGAATATAATGTTATTACTGTCGTTTCTTGTTTGTGTTAAGCAGATATTGTCAACTGCTAATCTATTTGCACAGATTAAATTTGTTTATATATAGTCATGGAAATATTTTGGAGTTGCTATAAGGAAAGAATATACTTTTAAAATGTTAGTTTAGGCCAACGAGCAAGAGGGGTTTTATGAGTCTCTTGAATTATTCAATGCCTTTTTTTGGTTCTTAGTGGTCAGCTGAAATTTTTTCTCGTTCCAGCAAATTCTGAGCTATGGCAAATGTTTTACCTAGATTCCTGTGTCACTCAATTATGAACACTTTTTGGAAGAATGTTTTGCTTGCTGTGATTATGTTAGTGAAACAAATTCTGGAACTCTGTCTTAAAACTTCTTATTTCTTTATAATAAGAGATATAATTACTTGAGATCAGGGAAAATAGGAACCCTTGTTTAAAATTTTGTAGATTCATTTGTATAAAGGAATAGGAATAACTTGGAAATCGGCAACATTTTGGGTTGTAAATGGTCCTTCTACTTTACCAAGATAAGGAAATACTAAAACTTTAGATTATCTTTTGTAAAATTGGAAAAAAAGAATGGGTAATATGTTGTATTAATAAGTGGATAATATTTACAACTGAAATGTATTTTCACTGGTTTTTTTCTAGTCCTTCAGATCCATGGGGCATGCCAACAAACTGATTTTATTATGAAAACTGTGTTGTCAGCACCAACTGTTCAGAGCATCAAGTACCAAATCCTTATTATCCTTCCCCTTCTATGATTGGTATGGCTTAAAATTAATAAATGTGGAACATTCCCTTTTCTCTTAAAATTCTTAAACCTTTATTGTTCCCATTTTCATCTTGTTTTTGTAACTAAAGGATCTGTTTTTAGAGCTGAGATTATGAGTAATTATATAATAGTACGACTGGGGGCTTCTAAAAAAACAGAGCCTTTCTGAGTACATGAATGTAAGAATTAGCAATACTGTGAGGGCTCTTTAGAAATTAATTCTCCATACTATTCAAACTGTGATTTTAGATTTGCACGCCAGGTTCAGTAGTGGTTTGTAGAAATAGACAGTTCCCTAGACAGCAGGCTATAAAACAGGTCAGTGTTAAAATATGCAGTAACATCTTTAAAATGTCTGTTTATTAGACTACTATGCCTGCCTGAATTCTCTTTCAGGATTCAGCTTATAACATCTATTTGGAGTTTCATTACCTGATATGCATAGTAATGGTAGAGATGCATAGACAGCAAAGGGTTTTCTGAAGGTCTTCACTTTCACCCATTCAGAAGTGGCAAGTTTATGTATTCTCTTAAAATTTGCAAATGTCATTCTACTTGGCCAAAGCTTGCCTCTATGTTTGTGTCATCCCTCATTTTGTTCCGTATCCTCTTTATTCTGTTATGCAAGTTGATAACAAAAATGTTTATCCTTAACAGTCAGTTGTCCTGTTGGCTGGATACATAAAGCTGGTTTTGAGGCTAAAATTTCTGAGGGCAAAAGATAACATACTACAGGTACAATGGTACAGCACAGTATTATCCTGAACAGCAGCTTCAGTGTACCCCTGAACTTCATTTCAACCATGGTGCTTTATAGAAAGCTGCATAGAGTTGACTTACAAGTTAGTGGGAGAGCTGTAAAAATATTTGAGGAAGGTGTGTGCACAGATTTAAAGCAGTGAAAATCGTTTGGTATGACAGCATTAGTGCTCTGAGGATACTGTTTAGAAAAGCGGAAAGTTCTGAACAAAAAAAGAAGGCAACAAACCCTTCACTTGCTTCTTCTTGCTTAAATTTACACTTAGCAAAACTCTCCCATACATTTTAGGTGCATTTGACTCAAAGAAATCAATGGATAATTAAAAAAAAAAGATAGCTTTTGTCTCCTGGTTTTCCTGCCTTACCCATCTTGCTTACAAAGCTCTGTTCTGTGAGCAACCATATGCATCCCAATAAAGGTCTTCAAGTTTGAATTGAGACAGAGACTGTCTCAGTTTTTGGCCAGCAAATGCAAAGAAAGTTGGCCATGTTCCCTCTACTTGCCAGAAAAGCATGAAAGCTGGGGCCTCTGATCTTTCTGCATACAGATTTTTGCAAGTATTGAGTCCTTGATACATTCTTGGTAGGACTTGTCTGTCTCTTGCTTGCTAGATGTGGCCCAAAGCCCCCAGGAAAAGATCTCTAATTTACAGTGAACTTGTATAGGTCAACCTCGGCTTTTTCCTCTGATTATCAGTTTGATGGTAATTTTTTTTCTCCATTTGCAGTTTTAAATATCAACAAGAAATCCCATCTTTACAGAATTACAGTTTTCATGCATGTGGCTTGTCTTTCATTCTACTAAATCTAAAGACCTTATTTTTAAAAAATATTTGATATACAAATGAGTGCGTAATTAAAAAAGCGTAGAGGCTGTTATCATACTGTTTAGTGTGTGTTTGGGTGTAGGCACTTCCAATACTTGTTTCTCTCCTATACAGGGCTTTAAAACTTTCAGTGTTTAGATAATCTGACAATCTGTTGAATGATGTGTGACTATGTAAAATAAGAATATTATGAAGGAGATTATCTATAAAATTTAGGCTTATTTTTAATATGTTCTGTTATGGTCCAAAAATATTTAATTCATTTTTGTCAAATATTTGAACTTAAAGTATTAAAAACCAGAATGTGGAGTTTAGGAAGTAGTACAGTAATAATACCTCTTACACATTTTTTTTACCATAACTGTACCTAAGACTATGTAGAGGTTGCTATGTAATTTTTTCTGGTGAGTGAATCTTTAAAACTAAGCAAGAGTTTTGGTTTTTATGGTTATTACAGGCAATAATTTTGCACAACTTGTACAACTGTTATGCAGTTATATCAATACTGTACACCTCACTGTTGGCTTTTTCTCTATAGTTATAGCATATTTTCTGTGGTGGATATATTCTTTATTTTTCAGAGAGGTCAAATGTAAAATCAAAAGTGATGAAATGCGTATATTTTAATTTCAAAAATATGTTGAAATGTTGTAGTACTATGAGCATTATTCCTTCTGTAGCTGTTGCTACTTTTATAAATGCATTAAAATGCTTAAATAAAACCAGCCAACATTAATGAACAGGTAATAAACCAGAAACCTATACAGAATCTGTGAAGACTTAGTGTGAGGACTGTGCTGTCTGTTTCCAATTTAACCTGTTCTCAGATTACACTCATGAACTAAGTTTGTGAACTACTTTGAGAGGGTAGATTTTGAAGTTAGAGCTTGTCTTTCCTAAACTAAATTTCATTCTGCTGAATTTATTTTTCTTAAAGGTTGGTAAAAAGGGAAGGCAGATAGTTTTGGAAATCAATAAAAAAGTGTCTTGAATATATAGTGGGTCTGAGTGTGACATGGTCCCCTCTAGATTAGCAGGAACAGGTCTAAGGAGGTGCTTCGTAGATTGCAAGATAAGCTCGTAATAAAATAAGAGGACTACTGATAAAAAAAAATAAAAAAAGGAAAAAAAAAGCCCTAGAACTTAAGAGATGGCAATTGATTTGGAAAAGATGGAAATGAAATAGGTCTCCAGGAGCAGGTAACTGTTTTGAGGTGTGGCAGTAGCATGCCTACAAAGACAGATGAACAATAATTAATTTGAAATCTCAAAGGACAGGTTAGTCTGCATTCATTTACGTATGCTGGTTTTATATGTTCTTTTTTCATAGGTCATCTACTGTTATCCATAAACTTTATTCTAGATGTACAGGCACTGTATTTCTTTTCCTCCTTACTATATTCCTCACACGACCTTATTTTTCCTTCTTGGCTTCCTAACAAGGAGAAAGTACCAAAGAGGAAAGTAATACCATCTACATTGTAAACTGTTATTATTTAAACACAGAACCACATATGGAATGCGAAATATTAATTGTGAAAAGGGAGAGCTTCGGTCTGCCTGTTGCACCTTGTGAGTGCTGGTACTCTGAGTTACCTTTTGTGAACACTTTCTCTTCATATCATCAATGAACTTGAGCAGTTGTGGCAAGCCCCTGATACGCTTCGCCTTCCAAACTGTCTTGAAACCATTTTTTGTTTTTACGCTGTTTTGAAACATTGCATAGGTTTTTGTTGCATGCAGAGCACTGTTGCCAGCATAGGTCCTTGTCTTGTTTGAAACTGTGTAGACTGCACAGATCATTAGTTTTCATTGCTGATTTGCCTCCCCTCGGGGATCTTTTCTCCTGCCAGTTATTACTTCATAACGCACTCAGCCGCCTGGTAGGGTCATCACTTGTTTGAACAGTCTGTCCTGCAGGTGAGCCTCCTCCTGCACTGGTCTGCAGGGTTTTCCCCTCAGTGGGATGAAGTCATTGTTGTCATCTTGCCCAAGAGAAGCCTGATTACAGGGCCTTGGGCTACTCCTTATCTTTCAGTTTGCTGCCTCAGTACTGGCCTGATAGTGTTTGATTCAGCTTTTCAGAGTAACCTCCCCATTCCTGCTCTTGGCAACATAGAGAAGTTATTTATTGTGCTGTTTGAGAGTTACTTGATCGTTAATTTTCCTCAACTTCTTTTTATCATTTTTGGTGAGCACATGGTTGTGCCTGATGGTGAGGCCAATGACCTCCCTTGCTGGGGAGCTGCAGGAGATGTTAGTGGAAGGATGAGCCGAGAGCTGAGGCTCTGCTCCAGTCCACCTGTATCAAGACAGGCACCAGCAGGTGAATTGGGTCCTGATGTTGATCTGGTCAGTCTGGTCAAAAGGTCAGGAGCAGCAGAGAGCAGGGTCTGAGCCCAGAGATGCCAACAGCAGAGCTCAACCCAGAACTGGGGGACAGTCTTGAGCTGAAATGGCTCATGGGCCTGTTGTGGGGCATCACAGGTGGGGCCGGTTATGGCATTTAAGGGCTTGGTGTTTCCGCAACCTTAACAGTCCCTCTGATAGACATCTGCATTGATCCCATCCTCGGTTAACATCGCGCAGTGTTGTGCTGGTTGCAGCACTGGTGTGTTGTTATTGTGCCCAAGTACGTTACAGAAAATGGAGTAATTTCATCTTCTTTAGCTGTTACAGCAGAAATAACCTTGAGTGTTCCAGCATGCGTTCACTGGTTCGTTATCTTTTACAGTCCTGTTGTGGTTGTGTTCTTTGGCTTGTTTAACTGCAGCACTGTCTGTTTCCTCTCTGGTGCTTTCCTTTCTCTGCTCAGGCTTAGGGCATACTTCAGGGATATGTACATGCCTCCTCCCTTCCAGGACCTTCTTGACCTAAATGTTAAGTAATGTGTTAGCAGCAGGGATTCACAGTCAAAGGGATGCAAACAAATCTTTCTGCTTGACTGAGAAAGTATATATGTAACACTCATTTTTACATAATATGTTATTACTGAGGCGTATGAATATTGGAATGTATGTCTAGGGTTAAAAAACCCAGCAAGATTTCCTAGTAGCATTTTCAGATTTTAATGAAGCAGTTTTGTTTGGATACTAGCAGAGTCTCTGGGCACATATTGCCAGTTAAGTCAAGTGAAAAAGGGTGTTCCAGAGAAGGAAGCGTAACTTTCCGAATTATGACTGCAGTTTTTAGACTAGTTTCTTATGGAAATGACATTGCAAAGTCACACTGTGTGTCTGTATTTATTTCCTTCCAACTTTTAACTAACCTATAACAGTCGAGTTTATTACAAAGTGCAGATCTCAGAAACATGGAAGACTTAATGAATTTCATGCAAATGTTACTCAGATGCAGAAGAGAAGTTCTGCAGAGCACTCTGTCTGTGAAGAAGTTGCTCCGAGAGTTCACACATTAGTGGAGGGTTCATATAGGAGAAAGTCTTTAGTTTTACCACAGCTATAAGAAAAGCTTCATTTGCAAGTGGCATTTCCTTAGACATCATGATTATTCTGTATTCATTACTTCTAGAAGCAACTAAAGTATATAATGCTTAGTTATTGTGTGTTCTTTTGTTTTAGATTTTACCTTTAGCTACTCTACAGGAACATTAAATATCCTCTGAAATACTTGTCCATTAATTTTACCAACAACTTCACTGTGTTAAAATTCCCACTATTCATCTGAAAATACAAGAACTTTTAAGAAATGTAAGAAACTTTGAACAAGTGATTGTTTGCATTAGATAAGTATAGAATTAACTTTTGCCACACATTCTTATCCCAATTAATTATATTGTGAAGACTGAAGCAGACTAAAAATCTGGCATAAAGTCCCATCTTATCAAGGGAGCAGATTTTCATATTTAGAATTCCAGATTCTTACTGTTCTTGAAGCAAGGAGCTCAGGAGTGAGCTGTTTTATGTTGACTGAACTTAAGTTGAATACTTGCTGAAGGTTATCTTTTTATCCCAAAATAATGGGTGAAGTACAAATGCACTTTTTTAAGCCAGAGGTTGTAAATACAGATCTCACAAGTAGTCAGAAATACTTAGTGGACTACTTTCATAGACTCTGAAAGATAATCAAGAAAAGCAAGTAAATCTCTGTTTCTTTAGCAAGGATGTAGACATTCATTGCAATGATTTTAAAGATCCTCAAATAAAGGATCACCTAAATGTGTCACAATCATATATGAAGACATGCTATGTTGATCAGGCATGATTCTCCTTCAGATAGGTCAAGTTGTTAAAAAAATGCAAGTGGAGCTTGAGGAACATGGAATTTGCTGTGTATATTTTCTGTGTCTGGTTCATTTTATCTTGAAAGATGTGACAGTATTTTATAAAAGAAACCTCCTAACTTTGATCCTGGTTGTCTTTCTGTCCTATTTATTTATTGACTAAGATTGGATAAGTAGTATTTATAATGTGAATTACAATGCCTGCAGGAGTTTTAAAATATTAAAACATTTTATTTAAAATGATCACTTAGAGGTCATTAGCAACATAATCAGTTTTATGTTAGTATAATAAACATCTTGCAACATCCTGAAAAAATAATTTGCAGTTATGTGCTGACCTGCTGCTTGCACAGTTAATTTTGGCAAGAGCCAATATCTTAGAGATTACTTGGCTTGATTTAGTCAGATGTCAGGGTGGGCTTTCTCCCAGAGAATGATGTGATTGATAAAGCTATCATAGGCAAAAAACAAATGTAGCGTTGACTTGCTGAGCAAATATTTTTTGCTGTATTTGAGCAGTTCAAAACTGAAAACCACTGTTTTCAGTGGTTCACTTCAGTACTTAATATCTAGCAATACTAGAACAGTAACAGTAGTATGGAAGTTGTTTCATGTATTTTCAGGGATGCTGAATCAATAGTCTCCTGAAAATTACATCTTTCTAAAGCAGGTAATTAATTCCCCCCTAAGCAGACAGTTTGTTTGCTCTTGCCTTGTTTTGCTCTTGCCCTGTTTTTTACTCTTATATTCTCTATTAGGCATGACAATAATATGCAGATGAAATAGCAGATGTTCAAAAGAGAAAGAATAAGAGACTAAATATTATGATTCCTGAATGAATGACATGAATAGGTCAGGAATGATATACAAAGAAAATGCATTTTGAGAAAATGGAAGAGTAGTGTAGTAATTTAATAATGTTAGTTTTCAGCATTTGAAATGTTTTTCTTTTCTAGAACTATAGTGTAAGTGCATAAGTTGACAAATGACTGAACTTTTTTCCACGTACAGATTAGTGTTTAGTTTTCATTTGAAACATATACTGAGGTTTCAGACTCACTCTTGTTGCAGTTATAACAGCTGAGCAATAACATATAGATTATTATTCAAGTAATGTTTTAAGTAGGGCTACTGTGGCTTAGCATACTGTGAGTAAAAGTGTTAGCTTGGGTTTACAGAAGATAAACAGTAGCGATATATGTGCCTTTAACATACCCTCAGACATTTTAGTACTCAGAAATATTTTTATTACAGGTTTGTTCTGTTCTCACCAGAGTGGCTAGAATTACAGCTAATATGTGACAGTGAGAGACAGGGAAATGAGAGAAGACTTGAGTGCTCACATGAGAAAAATGCTGTAAGGAAGAACAAAAAAGATAAAGAACTGGAAATGTTCTTGTTGCTCATTGTGTCACCTGGATGGAGTAATTTTAAAACTTTGGTAGGGTGACAGTTTCTTATGACAAGGTGCAGTTGCTGTTTATTGAAATATATGTCAGTGTGCCATTTTAAGTACCTTAAAGGCATGGTTTCACATTGGGTAAAAATGCTTATGAGCTCAGACAGGAAGACTACTATCAATGGCACTTTGTTGTTAACCAGAACTGGATAAGAAAGAGGATTGCCAGGGCTGAAGATTCCTTTTGGAGGGGCATGGGTTTTTGCTTTGTGATGCAGACCTCTGGTACTGCTTTGAGAAAAGGGAAGATGGGAGGTAACGGTGTTAGGATATTTGGTAGATGGTTCTTCACCTCAAGGCTGTTACCTCAAGGACTCTGTTACCAGTGTCCAGGCAAATAAACCTACTGCTATAGAAACTCGTGTGCTGGACTTGGATCCCAGTGCAGGGAGAGCAACTTTGCTGGGCGGCACAGATGGTGCTCCAGGCAGGACATGGAGTTTGGTTGGCATGCTGTGATATCTGAAACCTACGCCGTCACTACTCTGAAAGGGTCAGCCCACGGCAGGGCTTGGCTGATGGCTGGCTGACCAAGGCATTAAGCTCTGAAGGCTTGAAGCAACTGACTTAGACAAACAGTATCCTTTGGTCAAGGCAGCATCTCCGAAAGCATCTTTCCCAGGTGTAGTAGGAAAAGAATGGGATCAGAGCATGAAACACCCAATTCTGTCACTAATGTGCCATTGTGAATCTGTGGTTGGATGTTTTTTTGCAAGTGAAGGCCTGCAATTAATCTGCTACTTACTCTCCCTTTGCATTCAGGAAGTCATCTGGCTTTCAAATTATGTAATTTTTCCTGCTCACATACTGAGTTCATATGTGCTAATGACTCTTTGGAGAAAGAATTTGATAAAAACTAGAATGGAGGAAGTATACCATGTTTACAAGTAACATTAGTATGTAGTCCCAGGTTACTGTTGACTTTTTAGAATTGTAAACAGTTCATATTTCCAAGTGGCAGATTTTGAATGTGATAACCAAGTTTTCAAAACAGTAATGCTTGTATGTAAGCATTCAATTTTGTTTTAAGGCCACAGAAGTGTTTGGCAAATGATAGGAAGTACATACAATCATTTCCCCCATATTTATTAATTGTATTTTGATGACAACAATTATTTTCATCTGTAATTTAGCAGAAACACCATTTGCATTATTTTGAAAGTAATTTGTAATTGAGATTCATTGTACACAAAACACCTCCACTTCTGCTTCTTTGCTTTTGTTTGATGGACTTTATTTAGAGCCCCAATCCTTTTATTTTCCAGCATATTTAATAGCAGCTGGCCTTAATGAAGGAACTTACTGTGCTTTATCAACTGAGGAGAAATGGCATAATTTGACTAAAGAGAAACCACGTAAAAGAAGGATGTGTGTCTGTAGAACTTGAGAATTTGTTAAAGGATAAAATGAAGATGTGAATGTTGGCATTGAATTCAGAGGAACCATAAAGTCTTCAGAGGTGGACAAAGCCTTGAAATGGGATGATGGCTGAATTATTTCCCAGTCTGATGTTACAGGTGTTTTAAGGGATCTGACTGCCTGATTGTTGGTACTCAAATATACGCAGAGCATGTGGGCGGTGTTGTGAATGTGTTACTTGCTGTTCACTGCAGATTATGTGAGTAATTCCGGTGAAGCAGAGGATAACATCTGAATTCTGAACACTTCAGCTGGCACCAGCTGTTTTGTATTATATTCAAGTAGTGGAACTTATCTTTGTTTTGTTGTGGTTTATCTAATTTGTTAGTTATAATTGTGTTGCCTGAACCTCTCAGATTTTTATACTTACATGTCTCTGTTCCTATAGATTGATTTTTAGGATGTATTTTGGTGAATTAATAAAACTGTCTCAATGTGAGATGCTGCAGAGACATTTCTACTCTGGTCTTGGATTCTCCCTCAGTCTCCACCCTGCTTTATGCTTATGCTGTCTCTGTCAATTGACATGATTGAGTTGTGAGGGACATCAGGTAATTCTGCCTGAAGACTCTTCCATTCTTCCTGGGTTAATTTTCCTCTGGATTGGTTGATTCTCCTCCCTGCAGGAGTTCCTGTTCAGGAGATGGTGAAAATACCTCACTGAAAGTGACAGGGAACGAGGGATCAGCTGCTTTGGCTAGAGCTTGCCAGTAGGTTGACTTAAACCTTAAACCTGATTTTGAATCAGGTTTATTTTTTTTGCATTGTTTGTATAATTACTTTTTAAATTCTCAGATCTTAAAATAAATCCTGATGCACTAGTCCATTTATTTTTTACCTACCTTTTCTAAAAATTTGTATTTTATTTCTCACTATATTTCCTATTTTTCTTCTGCATAATCATTATTTATCCTTGTCTTTCATATATTTTATTAATGTCAGTTCTTTTGTTTTCTGTTATATTTTATCTAATCTTTCTAAGAAATCTACTTCCTAGTGACAAGTTTGTTGAATTCTGTGTTTTGAAGATTTTTGTTTTAAATTCTGCTGCACTCCGGTTTCGTACGAATTTGAGACTCAGTGCTCAAAAATTTTTTTTTAAGACTGTTTTCACAGTTCCTCAAAACATTAAGAAATTTATTCCAGAAGTACTTGTTCAAAGGGGGAGAAGAATAATCCTGCTTTCTATTTTATGCATCTCAGATAGAAGGACTTGTTCATCCAAGTGTCGATGATGAAATTACAGCTTTCAGATAAGGTCACTTATGAGGAAATTCAAGTAACTACTGAACAGAAAGTTTATTTAAACAGCTTATTGCAGATCAGATCTAAAAAGAAATACAGAACTGACCCTGACAGTAAGATAAATGCAGTTTTGGGTTCTCTCAGTTCATCTCCTCATGCAGAAAAGGAATTTCTGTAAAGAAATGAAGAGTGAAGCTGTTATCTGGCAGAAGCTTCAGATTCTGCCTGATGCAGTGATGAATGATGAGGCAATTGAGAGGGTTCACCATCTGGCAGACATTTGCATAGTTTGAGACATCTAATACTTGATCATGTTTAGATAAGTATTCTAGAAATTAGAAAAAAGACTGTAACGACAGGCTATATAAATACTGTAGTTTTTCTTTCTTGTTGTTGAAACGCAGACGCTGGTTGTAAATCTGAGGTTCCACATGATGCTGTATGCCAAATAAAATGTTGTTATAACTTGCTTCCAACTGTTCAAATAGGATTTGTGCACATCTTGAGTGATTCTTAAGAGTCTAGCTATTTCCTCCTTGCTGTTTCCCTGTGATTCCCTGGGCAGAAGAGGGGTTTAGAAAAGTGGTGATGACACATTGGTGCCCTGTTCTTGTACTAGTATCTCCTGCTCGTTTCTGAGATAAAACACTGTAATGAAATGTTTTACCTGAACTGTTGTAGACTTAATTCCAGATGTCTGGGGAATAAGAAATCATTAAATATTATTATTAATTATTATTAATTCTAACTAGAACCAGTTTGCACTTTAAGTTTTAAAGTGTATGCAGTCAGTGTAAATGAAAAAAAAAAGTAGACAAATTAGTTTTTTGTCACATGTTTTCAGACAATACATTTTGTGAATGTGTGTGTGCTGAATGGTTGCCAGACAGTTTATTTTAATTATTCATTTGTCTTTGTTGGCTGACCTCTGCATCCACAATGATTCACTAGTGCTGGATCTAGTTGCTTATATTTTTACTTTCCTTTACTGATAGAAGGAGTACACTACATTTCTGACATAACTTAGGCCTTGTAAAATGAACCAGTGTAGTTATTAATGGATTTCATCAGCTAATCTAGTGGCTTTAGAAAATGCCAGCACGTACTGAATACAGTGCAGGCTTTAGTGTCTACTTTGTGTGCTTTTATATTCAGATTTAACTGTGAATCAGTGTGTTTTGAGTTGAATGTACAACAGGAGGAATATAGTTATGAATAATTTCAGCACTGTTTTTATATGCAAGTGCATGTATGTGTTTGTATGAGGATTTTATATGAAGATCTAGGCTTTGGCCACGCATATGGAGATAGGCAAGTAAGGGAAGGCACAGGGAGTGACAATTCTGCAATTTTACAGTAAAATACAAAATACAGTTTTATTGGTTGAGCTTGTGATTTTTACACTTGATAGCATTTATGAAACTGTGTTAACACACTTCATAACATGTCTAATGAATTCCATCAGTTTCAGGAATTTGCTGGGCACAGTAAATTGAAATCTGTTGATTGCAGTGGAAAGCAGAGACTGAGAAGAGTATAATGTGGGACACATGAAACCCTTGTCATCTGTTCAGCAGAGCCGCAACTTCAGATATTTTTGCAGTTGTCTGTAGATCAGCAGCTCTACCATCATGGTTTTCACTTGCTGTTTCATGAGGTTTTACATACTTGTACACTAGACATAATAGACTAAAAGAAAAGGTCAGGGTGCATTTAGACATCCGAGCAAACATGATCTAAACTGAAGCTTCTACTGAGACGTGTGGTCCCTACCAGGCATTCCTAATATTTTCTTTTAGTGGAATATAGTGATCATGTGACCACAAGGTGAGTCAGTTTGTTTGGATGAGAAGAATAGTTTTGTGACAAATCAGCCAGCTGAATTAACTCTGTGGACTTCTGATCTCTAGATGAGTGAGATGGGGAGAATGGGAACAAAATATGAAGAGTGAGGGAAGGAGCAAGTCTGCCAGCTTTGGTGGCAGCTCCCTGCTAGATTGACTTAGCTGAGATACCAAATTACATTTGCAAATTGCAGAATTTTGTAAATCACCTTAAGCAGCGTTTTCCTCCCTTCCTCATGCTGGTCATTTTCTCCCTTGTGCTGTTGTAGCACGTTAGTACAACCATACAATGAACTGGATTGGGAAGATGTTCTAGCTGTGAAGTAACTTGAGTAAAAGATTCTTGAGATGGATCAGTTCCCTATCACATTGCAGTGGTCGCAACAGGATGGGAGCAGCTGGACATGCAATGGGAGCTTCTTAAGCAGATATTATTCTTGATGAGTTGGATTTCAGACAGACACGGACAGATAGAGAAGACAGAAATGGTCAGGCATATAGCCTCAGGGGTTGAGGAGAGAGGTGACCAGTGCTGGGGAAGATTTGAGATAGTTTCTAGAGAAAAGGAAAAGGTCTGAGAGAAGCTGTTTGGGGAGGACACGTGTGGAAGAGCTTTCGCATAAGAGAGAGATGAGAAAATTATGTGGAAGGAAGGAGGACTGTGAAAGACCAGTCCTAGCCTCTGAAGGAGCTTTATGGGCAGTGTATGATGTAAATGGACTTCTGGTTTTAGCAAAAAAAATTTTTAGTAAAAAAATGGAAATTAACATGCATGGTCAGTTTTGTGATCTCAAAATCATGGTATGATGTTAAAGTTGCATAATAGTGTTGTCTTTTTGCCTAGTAGTGTGATGTTTTGTAAGAATTTCATTTGGCAAACAGCATAATTAGAGGTATAATATTTGCAGTGACAATCCAGTCCATTAATTTTTATTCTGGCTTAGCAATATTACAGGGAGTATATTTACGACTATATTTAGGTGGCTTTTATTTTCATTTGATTGTCTGGAAATCTTTGTTCTGAAACAGGAAAAATAAATCAGTAGATTGAGACATTTTGATAGACAGATTGAGACATTTTGATAGATCACAGAATTCCTTAAAAACTCAGTAGTGAAGAGCATTACTAACACATATACTTTTTATACCTTTTACAAAGAATTATTGTTATTGATATAGAAAGAAAGAAACTTCAGAGATCAAGAGAAAAACCAGCAGCTTCTCCTTCCTAGATCTTTCTCCTTTGATCAGCATCATCATATGTAGATTTGGACTGAAAGGCATGGAAGGTTGCCAGAAGAAATAAGATGGAATCATTTCTAGATGGATTGCTTGCAGTTTTCGTCAAGTGTGTAGTGGCAAAAAGTTATGTAAGCTGTTATCTGGGAATTTGAAGAGGAAGGAGGACAGGGAAGAGGGATAGGAAGATCGGAAATGGTAGAATAAGAAAATAAGTGCTTAAGTACTTTCCTTTTTTGTGTCCATGTGTGGTGATGGTGTTGTTGGTTTGTTGGGTTTTTTTAAAATGAAAGAGCTAAGATTGAAGAAAGTGGATTAAAATTAATTTAAGGCTACAGTTTAAAGATATAGGGACTGCCAGGGAATGTAGATGCAAAGAATTGCTTGAGTGTTGCTTTTCATTGCACATCCTCTACTGTTGTGCTGTTGCAGTATTTCATAGGGTGGTCTGTGAACTGCATTGGTAACATGACTCTAGTTTTAAAGTCCCATCCCCATCACTCTATCCAACTACTGCTATCTCCCTCTACACAACTTTTCTATGAACTGTAGCTGTTATTTTCCTTTCTGGTGCTAAATCTCTCTCATACAGGATCTGAGTTTCTCATCCTGACTCTCCTCTGGCTGATCTGGCATGCACGTGCATTTTGTAATGGGTGGAGAATGTGAAACTTGTGGCTCTTTGTTCTATCTCCATCACTTTCCTTTGCAACCCTCCCAGTTGTTAAACCAGTAAAATTGAAATCTTGATTGAAGTGTTAAATTGCAGTTTTTACCCGCACTAGCTACTGTCTGAAGAAAGTGTGTTGTTCTCTGCCTAGTAAACTTTGAAGCCACAGATTTGTTATAAATTGTAACTTTTTGTAAATTTGTCTTTCCCTCTTTGTGACCCCCTTCCCTACACCACCAAAACGATACATTTAGTTACTCTTTCACAAGTAATTGTGTGAGAATATAGCATCTTAAATATCCTGTTACCTAATGAGTGTGTTTCATCTTTTGATTTGTGCCAGACTGCTTTTGGATGAAGGTTAGTAATCGATAAAAATTAAACCCAACAGTCTAAAATGCATTAAAATAAAATACTTAGTTACTCAAGAAGAGTATCAAAATAGATTTTACACTTGAAATTACTTTCTTTATTGAGCTTTCCTGATTTTTATCCCTCCCATCATTCCTAGGTGTTTTATTAACTATAGATCACTTAATTATTATATTTAGCTGAACCAGTGATTTCATCATTTGCCTCAGTTTTGTGATATTTTTTGCTGCTGAAGTTTCAAAGTTGGGGTTTTTTTTGCTTGTTTATATTGAATTTAGACTGTTTCAGTAAAGTTAGGTCTTAATATAACTTTCTGCGTTTTCCGTATCTTTAATAATACACTTTAGGTTTTTCAATGGTAAATATGATAAATTGAAATTTTAAGAGCATATTTTTTTAATTCACTGTGATTTATCTGTGTGTCTCTTTTATTCTTCTGATTCCTTTGTTGAGCTATCTGTAACCTCATATATTCTGATTCCAAGTTTTACTTCTACCATGCTGTTTGCAGGTAAGAAGCTGAGAATTAATAGCAGTGTAGAAGGGCAGGTTAATATTTTAGCTTAAAGCATACAAGTAGGGGGGGTCAAAAATATTATTTCTGATATTTCAGTCTTTTACCCTGATCTGTCTTCATGCTTTTTCAGTCATAAACTTGAGGTAAAAATACTGTGTCTTCTTCATGATTTTGTGGTATCAACAGAAAGTGTAATGAAAGCAAAAGCCACGTAACACCAAAACAATTGTAGTTGTAGTTCTGAATAGGAAAATAGTAATTTAAGAAGATAGTGTAGGTTTAAAAATTATTTTAACTTATCTTGGCTATGAAAAAATATTGAAAAGACATTTTCTTATTTTCCCTTTGTATTTATCTTGTATGTTCAATTTCAGTGTTACAGCTTCAGTAAAATTTGTTCTCTGCAGTCATGTGGCTTTCCACAGTGAAGTGAGGACAGCTATTAAAGTGTGTAAAATGTGACTATAATTTTCCAAAATTGTTAAGTGAGATTTTAAGATGGATTTAAATGTGTATTTTGGAATTCTCTTGTTTTCAGTATAATTAACTTACTTTATGTGGTCATCCTTTTTACACGAAAGAAATTTCTTTGTATATATTCCAATATAAAATATGTATATATATTTCTTTCATTACAGAAATGAACTTTTTGGATACCCTATGGGGAGATGCGTCCTTGACATGGAGCATATGTTTGGTCATCTTCAATCTGAGGCAACAGTATGTGTGCTACATATAACAGAAAGAGACCAGCTGAATGGCTACGTCACAATAAGAAATTGGTCTAAAAATGTTAGTGTTTCATGCCACTAATGTAAGGTTGGGAAAGCCTAGTAACCCAACAGTCAAAAGAATTACTTTTTTGTAAAAGCCAGTTCAAAAAGAACAAGCAGTCAATATATATTTTACCATGTGTTCCCTGATTATTTAGCACTGAATCTTTCATTACACTGAAATCATGGTGTGAGGATTGGTGGACAGTGTCCCCCGCCCACCATCCCCGGCACACATCTGGCAACTAAAGACTGTGTCAAGATGACCTCTGAGGAGATGAGAGCATCTGTTCTCCTCTCTGTGGTACGGGGTAAAGTGATACCTGCTCAGTCAGCTGGAGATGAAAATACTGAAAATGCTTTGGACACCAGTGTTATAAAAAGACATACTACCAGTTCAGGAAGGCAAACCACACATACTCTGTCATACTTACACAGACTGGAAGAAGAAAGTCTTCAGGGCTCAGTGCCCAAAATATTCTCTCTGGCAAAAGAACAACTGACTAATGACAAGAGTAATGAAAACTTCTGGGATAGGAGCAGCTCCATCCCTAATCCAGTGGAATTTCTTAACATTAACTGTAACATTGTACAGAAAAACTACAAGAGCAGTATCCCCTGCAGCCAGTTGTATCAATCTTGTGATCCTTTAGCAGGGGGAGAGGCATGCCTGGAAACTGGAATTCCTGTTTCACTGGAAAGAGCCATGCTTGCTGAAATTCAGTTGAAAGTGAATGGACCTTCATTAAGAAACCAGACAGCAGTAAATAAGAATGACAGCGGTGATCCTGACAAAGTGGCCTTTTTTCACTTACATTGTGCTGGTGAAAGGAA
This sequence comes from Neopelma chrysocephalum, assembly GCF_003984885.1. NCBI lineage: Eukaryota > Metazoa > Chordata > Aves > Passeriformes > Pipridae > Neopelma > Neopelma chrysocephalum. Next base: position 4,210,309 of record NW_020926031.1, read on the forward strand.
TATATCAAAGGCTTTGTGCAGTTTACACAACAGCTTCATTTTGGATGACTGCTTGCAGCCCGTGAGCGTTGGTGATGGTAATACCTCTGGTTCCTCAGCCTGCACTTGCAGCATAATGGAGTTGACTAATAATTCCGAGAATGAAAATGGGCAGCAGTTGTATGAAGATGCTTTAAGGGATAAGTATTTATGTCTGGAAAGAGCACCACGAAAGGTTAAAGTGGCGTGCTCAGGTCACAACTTCTATGGAAATAATTTTACTGGAAGAATGCCCTCAAAGCCCTTTCTGAGCCATTTTGAAGACTGCAATGATAACTGTGAAGATGAGTTGGAAGAGGATTTTTTTCGAAACAAAAAGGAACGTTCTACTCTATTAATAAGACGTTTCTGTAAAAATGATAAGGAGGTTAAAAAATCAGTTTATACTGGAACGAGAGCAATTGTTAGGACTTCACCTTCAGGGCACATAGGAACTGTTGCTTGGAATTATGTTGAGCAAAGGAGAAACAATGGTGGCTTGAAGCTTTCTAGGATTACAACAGAACAGCTAACTGTAATTCAGTCCTTAATAAAATGGAAGTTTAATTCCTGCCTTGAGAAGTCTTTATGGTATGAGGTAAGCTTTTCATAGTGTTTTTTTGTTTGTTTTGTTTGTTTTTTTGTTTGTTTTTGTTTCTTTGGGTTTTTTTAAGTTTTCATAACCTGATGACCTGTCCATTAAAAAAGCACCTTCAACAAGTAAACAGTAACACTGAACAGGATATTTCACTTAACCACATTGAGCAATCTTATGTTGAACACTGTTTTTTAGAAAAATGTAGTCATCTTTCAAAATTCTTTAGGTTTAAAACAATATGGGATAAAAAGAATAATTTTATATGTGTATAAACTGTATGTGTATATATATACATACATATATATCTATATAAAATGCATATAGGTACATATTTATACATAGGTGTATGTATAAATTTAAATCTTGCTAAATATTACCTGTATGTAAAAATATAACACACCTATATACAGATTAGAATGTATATGCATTTTTTATATTTATATTTTGAATTGAAAATGTATATGATATACATTTGTATTTTTGCATATCTATAAAATAGATGTATTAATATATATTATAGATCTACACCATCTACATGTTAAAATGAATAAGCTCTAGAGAGGGGAAAAGAATCAAGATAAAGGAGAGTGTAGTCACATAAGCTGTGCTTATGAACTGGTCCTGAATAAATGTAAATCCCTTCTGTCGGAAGAAATTTCTAGCAGTTAATGCTCAAACTCTTCAACAACTTTCACTAGAACTGAAATGGAGGAAAACTTACTTGTATAGAATCATAGAATCATTTAGATTGGAAAAGTTCTAAGATCACTGAATCCTACTGTAAAACTGATCAAATGGATTCTATGAAATTTTGTCAGTGGTAAGGAAGGAGGGGACTTGGTTGTTCAGGAACTGCGTGACAGTTGTTCCCTCCTCTAATATTCTCATGTCCTTCTAGAAACTAGTATTTTTGCACTTAAATGGTTGATTGGAGAGTTCTATAAGCATGTTTATGACGTTTTTGTACCAGGCTGCAAGGCTTTGTGGTACTGTTCATTACTGTGAAATTTCCTATACTAGTCAGTGGAGATCCAGACTTGCTGGTAGAGCAGATGTACTGCACGATGCATGGTCGTGCTCCCACGAAGGGATGAATGTGATTTTGTGTGCCTTACATAACATGGTGTATGCTCAGGACATTTTTATCATTATAAGTTTTTGAGGGGGACAGAAGGGAAAATGTTTTGTAGCTGAGGTTGCTGAAGGATGGATATTTCTTCGTTGGATATTTCCAATTTGACATGAGTTCTTTAGCTTCTGTCGTGCGTGCTGGTTTCCCCACTTTCCAGCACTACTGTATAATACTGAACATACAGCATTTTAGGGTGTGAGGGCTTTAATTTGAACACTTTTTATAGTGCATATATATGTACAATCAGAAATAAATGTAATAAGTACTCACTGAATAATTATTTAAATAGGAAAAGGTCTGTCTACAAATGAGCAAAGATAAACAGGCAAAAAACAGAGTGCTTTACAAAAGCACTCTGCATAATTACAATGCACAGAATGTTTTCGCGTGGTCAGAAAAAGCTTAAAACTGCTTTTCTTTCTTCTTCCAGATGGACCCTAAAACTATTTTTTTCCTTATCAACCTCTGTATTTAATCTCTTTATGTATAACATACATCAAGTACTCTCTCAACAGTTTTTCTGTTATTTTAGCGCCAAATATTGCTTCTGTAGCAGTATTTCTATGTGTTTATGGCTAATATTATGAGCATTATAGGTGGATTTACACAAACATAGAAATTACCTTAGAGGATGTGACAAATATATGGACCTGTTGAACATATGCACTTGGTTAAAATAATGTAATGAATTATGAGCATTAGTATGAAGCTTTCATGCTAATAATCAAAGGAAGAAGGAAAAAGTAGTAAATGAATGTGGTAATTTGTTCTTCCTTTCCCCTTATCTCACCCTTTGAGCATGCATTCTGTTTGGAACAGCTAAGTGAACAGTAGTTCTGTTCTTCAAGAGGAAAAAAAAAGTTGGAGAAATTAAGTTTTCATAGCAGTACTGGTGTAACATGGAACAATAGAGACTTTTATGTTTTAAGTAGGAAAATGTGGGTCTCATTTGTGCATATCCCTTACATAAAAATTCTAACGCTAATAAAGGAAAGGCACTGAACTGTTGTCTTGCTGAATGATTTTTTCTTTTTTCTTCCCCTACATAGGGAGATGGGAGTCAGGCTTTGCACTATATAGAAAATACATGAAGTTATAACTTTTTCCATGTAGCATATTATTAGTTTGTAGATATTCTATATGAGATTTAGACTCCTCTGCTCTGCTCTGGATGTGTTGTATGAAGAGAGAAGATTTTTACGTTGAACTTTTTTTCCTATTTTGCACGTAGTTTTTGTAGCTATATGCACTGCAGCACTTATCAGATGAGTGTGTGTAATATGGCTGCTCATGAGACATTTGTTTGTCTGTGTTGGAACAGTGCAAGCTCCTCACATTAATACATATTAAAGAAGTGGCAGATGCAATGAATCTGCCATACAAACAGCTAAGGAGAGGGCGAGTTTTGGTGTTGGCTTTGCTTGGGTCATTACTTGGGTTCTGCTCAGCTGCATGATGTTAGCAATCTGACTAATTGCCAAAGTCAGAGTTTCAGGAATCTGTGAGACCTCAGGTTCACAGTGTTGAAGTACACCTCTTCTTTTCCTGATGTGTGGGTGTTTCTGCTGTAATAATAATAATAATAATAATAATGGCCAGTCTTCGCGAACGAAGATTTTGGGAAAGGTCTTTTACCTTTCCAGCCTGCGCAATGGATTTTTTAGGTGAGACACAGCCTGCGCTGAACTGAGCCCACCCTTTAATCCTAAGGTTCATCTGCCGGGGCCAAGCAAGCTTGGACAATGGCAGTGAGGTCCTCAGGACGTAGGTTTGTTTAGAGTGACCTTCTCATAGATGGATGGCCTCACAGGGCTAACGGGCTCCATCTGCCCGGGGGACTGGGATTCGAACCTGGGTCGCAGCGGTGAGAGTCCCGCATACTAACCACTAGGCCACCAGGGGTCCCAGTTTCTGCTGTAGTGGTGATGTAATATGACAAAAGGAACTGTTGACTAAGATATTAAATTTGGGTAGCTCACTAGACTATCGCAGGGTGATTCTCTCAAGCCAGGTAAGTGACTTTGAGATGTCCAGATGGCAGCTGCAACAACATAGTTGCAGTGCATAATAGCTGAATTCTTTAGTTAAGCTTATTTTGTAGGTGTCAGTACTATCTTTGCTGTGTCATTACATTCCTGGTGTCAGTAGTTTGAGCTTTAGGAAGCAAGAACTCTGCTGGCTTGCTTCATTCTGCTCAGATAGAAGTTAGCACTTGAATACATCTGCCACTCTTCATAGTTGCTAAGGCACTTCTGAAATGCCAAATACTAATAAGGCAATAATTAAAAAAGCATCAAATGCCACACATCTGTTTCCAGACTAATAATTGTATTGTAGAGTTTTCTTGTAGGAGTGTTTCATAGTTAATTTAGTGATTTGGTATAGTACTTCAACATTTGTTAGCATCAGGTTGTTTGGGTTTTTTCCATGTAATGTCCATGGTGCTTTTATGATTCCTGTGTAAAATCAACGGATTTTTGGTTATGCATAGCTAATGTAAGGAGTCCTGTATTAGGAGTTCTTTATTTCCCTAATGTTGAGGTATAGTAAGTTGGTGGTATCTATTAAAAAGAAGTTAAGGGGAGAAACAAGATTTGGAGGTAAACAATTTTTACTATTCCATGTTATTAGTGTGTGATATCTAAAGTAGTCATCTTGGATAATATTTTTAAATCAATAGAGCCAGGCACAAGTAGTTTTCTGTTTAATAGATAGTATTTGAGATTTTTTTTCTATTTAAAATTGATTATTAATTCTGAATAAATTCAGAATTAAAATAGATATTTTTTAATTAATAAAAGCACTAATTTTAATTGTGAACCTACAGAGAGCTCAGTTTCCTCCCTCTGCCGTCCCTCTCCCTGCCAGAGTTGTATGAAGAACTCAAGTCAATGTATCTTTGCTGCATGCTTTTCTAAAAGTATAGATAGATTGACTGTTTCACTGTCAATCATGGAAATAGTGTTTGCTTAGACTGTTTCAAGGAACATGTTATGCCAAATGCTAACGTGTTTTTGAACAAAGGAAGGGTTAGTAAAGCTGTATGTCCAGAAGAACATTTTTTGGTTGTTTTTCTCAGGTGTCGAGTTAATTGTAACCTTGATTTTCAATATTTTGTCAGAATGAATAGTATATAACCTTCTTTTTTATCTAGTAGTATCTTGGAAGATACACTTTTCCAGTGTATTCAAAGCATAATTTATATAATGAAGAGGCCTATGTTGATTCTTAGGAAACGAAACAAAAGCTTGAAAGCATCCAACCCTCTTTGCTAATAATAATAAGCAGCATAAGAGTCCTTGTTTGTATGCTGTATTTCACTCAGATGACTGATCTGATTTAGTAGACACAAAGCTTATGGAGTGTCCACATGAAATCACCTGGCCATAGGAGTCTCATTAGTGAAGTTATTCTGCCAAACTGTGAGATTCACAACCCACAAAGCAGCCTAAAAAATTAAATTGTTACTGGCTTTCACTTCTTGGTTCTTTTTAATTGTTTCTGTAGGAATTTCAGGTCTGGGTGCGTTGTCATACCATCTTTTTGTTAGGATTATGTGGTTTTCCCACAGTTTTTCCCTCTCGTTACATATTTTAAAAGATGGAATCCTATAAATGGAGTTTTCCTCTCCTCCCTTAGAGTTTTGCATGTTTACCTAAAATGTAGCACTGCTCTTTATGTTAAAGTTTATGCTGTACTTGTACTTTTATTTAACAAAAAAAAAGGTTGGTTTGTGATTCTATATTGTAGAATACAGGCAGATTTGGGGTTTGAGACTTTTTAGTTTTCCATTCTGAAATAAAATTTCTCATCCAACATGCTGAAAGGAAAAAAATGACATAAAGCAAATAATTTGGAAGTGGTTGGCGTGTTCCTCCACTCTAACAGGTTTTTTTATCTGACTGTGCGTGAATATTTTGCCAATTACTAGTGTTACTGTGTTTTTTAGACATAAACCTTTATGTTCTTATGTTAAAGTAGTTGGTAGGTATGGACAAGCTGGTTTTTATTCTACCTGGACCCTGTGTTTGTTGTTTCTTTGTTTAAAGTAAATAGTTCATGAGCAAAATCGACTATTTGGAAAAAAAATCAGGGAAGCAAGAGAGAAGCCAAATAGGCATGAAATTATGTTTTCCCTTCAGTAAGTGCTGTAAAAATAAATTGAACTTTTTAAAATGAAGCTCTATACTTATATTTGCTTTGAGTTGAGTTACTCCAGTTTTTAAGGCTAGCTTTAAAAATAGAAAATTTACCTTTTGTCTGTAGAAGAAATCAGTTTTACCACCATATTGTGTGATAGACTTTGAGTAAATCTCCTAGTACTTTGTATTATTTTGTAGTTGCCTTATACCTTTAACAATATTGGGCCAAATTATGAACAATAAGTTTTAGCTGTGAGCACACTTAGGTATTTAGAGCCAATAGTGTGGGAGTCTTGGCAAGAGCAATATATTATGCCTTCAGTTTTTCCACATTTTCTGACTTTCCTTCTAGTGACTGTTCATTAACTGTAAAGAAGCATGAAGGTCTGGTTTAGAAAATCTCCCTGCAGCACATTAAAGAATTCATTTTAGAGCGTTAGAGTTGGACACTTTTCTAAATTCTTTCTCAGTTGAAACTAAGTTACCTCCATTACCTATATGACCTGTTGAAAAGTTGGGTTGTTTACTCTGGTATAAGTGAGTAAAAACTGTGCCATATAATGATCACTTTGTAGGTGAGTGAATAACTAAAATCTGAATTTGTGAGATTTCATGTACATTTTAATTTATCTTGCTTTTCTATGATCTTTCAGGATCTTTTAAAAAGAAAGTTTTCTAAAATGGAATAAGCTTGGCTTGACAGTAATTGGTAGGCAGATATCTTACCGGTATGAAATTTCAAGGACCTAGAGGAAAAATCTCTACTGTAAAATTATACTTGCCACAATATCTAAGGCATCCTCCATGAGATATGAGGCTATTTGGTTTCTCTATTTGTGAAAAGTCGTTTGATACAGTATGGTTATGAGTCCTCTGGTCATGAAATTTTCTTGAAAATACAGACTGGTGGCAGCTTAAAAAAAGGAATAACAATTGAACATAACACAGCCATTAGGTACTGTCCAAGTACATCTGAGCTGGAGTATCAAGTGACAGGGGAGCTCTTAGGGTGCTCCCACACCAACCAAAGCTAATTACATCAGTTGGAACCAGTGTGACTCAGGGCAGTGTGACAGCATACGGCTTTCATCAGGAATGTCGGAAGTGGGGCAGTGCTGGAAACATAAACACTTAACTCTGGCATTTGTAACTATTTTCTTTTTTTTTTTTCATTTTTATTTTTCTAATAATTTTACTAGAAAATTATATATTTTGTTTAAAGTAAATAGTTCATGAGCAAAATCGACTATTTGGAAAAAAATCAGGGAAGCAAGAGAGAAGCCAAATAGGCATGAAATTATGTTTTCCCTTCAGTAAGTGCTGTAAAAATAAATTGAACATTTTTAAATGAAGCTCTGTAACCAGATACAAAAATTTTTGAACTGAGATTGAAGACTCACTTTTGAGATGCATTCATCAATCCCCCACATGAGTATGAGAGAGAAAAAAATGTTGGATTGACTTGTGGTCATTCTTACTTACAGATAATATTCTTGTCTTCCCATTTGTTTGAAGTTCGAAAGAGTCTTTTCATCTCTGGAATTATAACACTTATAATACATAAAAACTTAAAATTTCCTTAATATAGCAAATACTCAAAGATGGAGACCTACAAAGAAGGGTACTGTCATAGCATGGAAACAAGCAACAGTAATAAAAAATTTAATTTTATCTTGCAGTCAGTACATGCACTTGTTGCAGGACTCTGAATACTTTAATTGACTCTTGTGAAAATAGGTTGGGGTTTTTTCCCTTAGCTTTTCCGGTAACTGTTGAGTGTTGCTACCATTTGGACTTTGAATCCACAGCAAAATAATGGGAACTTCTTTTAAGGTGATTAAAAGTGATACTTATGTACTGGTTATTTTTTATGCTCTTCTCCTGACACTGTAAAAATTGTTTTCAAGCAATCACAACAGATACAGACCTTCATTAGTAAATTGTGGGCAAAACAAAGGATGTATTATTAGCTGCTCTAGTTTCGTGTTACATCAGTGTTAGTTCTTAAAGTGTTTAGGAATTCCCTTCAAGTATTAGAGAATGGGTGAAATCCTGGTCATAGTGTAATCTGTTTAAAATCTCCTCTTGAGATAATGTTACTTGGAGGGAGAAAAAGAAGCATGTGCAGAATGGAGCTATTGGCTTTATGGGAACCATAATTTTACGTCAAACATTTTAAGAGACAGACATATGCCAAATTTGTATTAAGCAGTTTTAAAACTATGGTTTTAAACTAAAAATAGTTATACTAAATATGCATAATGCATTGTAATATAACTTGGGTGGGATCATTAATAAATAAAACTTCCCTCAGTACCTTTCAGCTGCATGTGCTGTTATTTACTGTTTGTGTTACCACACTGCTTGGAAGCCCTGCTTCTGAATCCTGGCTGTATCCTAGCTCTTTTACACACAAGGGATGATCTCATCTGTTCTCTAGACATAGAGGCAGTTAGTTGTTAGTGAGCTCACTCAGGGTTTGGAGAAGATAAACTTCTCCCAAACACTCTCCATATGCTGTGGCTAGATTTTCTTTTATCTCAGCATGCTTAGTTGTTGTGTGCTGCACTGTAGTCTGCAGAAGAGGCATATCCTAAGTTTCCAGTGGGGAAAAGAAATCCCATCAAACTTACCAACAGTTCTAAATGTTATTATTAGGGAATTTTAGAGTTATGTGCATAAGAGCAAAGAAAAACCAAGTGTTTAAGAAAAATGTATATCAGCCAATCAACACTGAAATACTTCTAGGCTGAATACAAGGCTTGAATGATAATTCTGAATAGTTCATCTTTCAGCAAAAACATAAGAATGTATCTAAACCATGGAGAGTTGTTCTAAATGTGATTGTGAATCTGATCAAGAGAAGACTCCTGAGAGAAAATTGTCCTCAGTATTCTTCATTTTAAAGTAGGAATTCGTCTTGAGTAACTTTGCAAACTTAGAACATCCTGCAGCATGCTTGAGGCCATTCTAGTTCTGACCCTATGTGTAAGATTTTTTGCTTTATAAAAGCACATTACCCTTGCCATGGGAACCATAACATTGGACTTCTTGTCTGTTGTTTACAATCTTGGGACTGCACACAGTGGCTTGTGTATGTAAATGTATATATTTTAAAGGGAAAAAATGTTATTTCATGAGCATTCAGAATATTTTCCTTTTAGGAAATTAACTTGTATTCTGGCTTACCTGTGTGTCCTTTTGAAACTTGCCTTACTTAAAATACAGTCAGGGAGAACTACAAGAGTGCAAAACCTTTTGCTATGTGAACATTTCATTGAGATGTAGTGATTTGCTGCCAGCATAAAGAGACTTTGGTCTATTCACACCAAGTCACTCAACAGGGTGGAGGCTGTAGAAGAGATGGGTAGAGGTTATCAACAAGCATGAAGTATAACATGGATGATATTTAAAACAGCAGTGTATTAGTTTTCTTCTCTGGTAGTCCAGAAATAGAGGGCTTTGTTTCTTTTTGTTTTATTTTCTTTTAACCAACAGATTGTGGATGGACTTTTATAATAATGTGAATGCTTCTTTTGAGCAATAAAGTTCTTTCATCTTTAGCAGGCATTTGTGAATCATTGCATATGTAATTTAGCTTGCACAGTGTTTCTTTGCCATTAGTTTGTAAAAAATGCAAATTCAGCTGTTGTAAATGATGATCAGTTTTGAGTAATATTTTTTTTTAGTTTTGAATACATTTTCATCACACTTTAGCTTTGACCAGCTGTTTCCTGTTTTCCCACCCAGTGGTTCAGCTGCTGAGGAGATAAATGCATCAATGATTTGTTTCAGAATTAAAATTACCTTTATAAAATGATGAAAGAGTAAACCAGATAAGTTAGACACCATTACAAGTAAAGTTATGCTGAAATTCAGAAAACAAAGTATTGTTTGCTGTACCTAGATGTTTCATATATTATGAAGCTTTTGCTACACAGGGAGCTCATTTGATATAGAAAAATTAATCCAGCATCGGAAATGTCAGGGTGAAGTTTTGTGTGGGGAATTTGGGTGTGTGTGATGGAATTTTTCAAGCAGTTCCAAGTTTTTGTGTTCATGTGAGAATATTTTGATTTATTTGATACAGGATCTGTATAAAGACTAGACCATGACATCATATTGATCCTACTCTGTTCCCCCTCCCCCGCTTCCCCAGTTTTTGGACTGCTTTGGTTAGAGGATATGTTCATTTTTGTAATCATACAAACTATTTTGAAATTTTAGAACTGAGTTTGTATATGTATTCTTTCAGAATAAAGCAGGACAAGGGTGTCAGGCAAGACAGGGAAGAGTTGGTATATTACCTATCTATTAGGACTGGCTTGTGCAGTGCACTTCGTTTCTTTTTTTATTCGTGGTGACTTTACTCCATATCCACACAGACAGCAGCTGTGTTTTGTCCTGGTTTCAGATATCTTTCTTCAAAACCTTTAAATGAGTTAGTTACGAACCTAAAGGGTGTTTGTATAGATAGTAATTAATGAAAGTAATATCCCCTGTCTTCAGATTTGAGGTCATCACTGTGTAGGATTGTGGAAGGAACTCATGTTGCCCCTTCTTATTTTTGTAGCAAGCTGTTCTGTGACATCCAGCCTCACCTGTCCATTGTTCTGCTTTAGTCCTTTCTGTTACCTAAGTGGTCAGATTTTATTAAGTCTGCACCCTCTGGCATGATAGAAAAGGACACAAAGATAGTTGATAGCATGCTAGCTCCTGTGGCCAGTGATTCCCCCTGGATTGAGGGCTTTAAATATTCCTTACCTGTTAGGTCACTGAGTTTCTTACCGGTGAGTAGCAGAGGAAGAACTGGGGCTTTGTCTACAGTGAAGGTCCCAGCTCCAGAACCTCAGAGCATGCATTTGCTCCCATGGACAAAGTACTGTATCCCTCACCTATTTTTTTTTTTAACCCATTTATAGGCCTTATCCCATACCATTTTAAGGGCTCTGCAATCTTCTACAAATGCCAGCCTTAACAGCATTTACCTCAGGATATGATCCAGCTGTTGCCGTTTGAAAAGACTCACTCCTCCCTCTTGCACTCACTTCATTTCCCTATAGCTTTTCCAGGCTCCTTCTCCCCAGGTCCCTTTTTATGGATGACTCCAAGATCTGCTCTCTGTTTCTAGTCTTCCTGACCTTGGAAGTCTCCATGGGAATTCTCATTAAAATTAGTGATGGGAAGGGGGAAGCATTCTCCTCTCTTCCTTGAAAACGCTAATTATTTGTGACTCCTCCTAACTGGTTTTGCTCTTTTTACTTTAGGCCTACCAAGTAGCTGTTTGTTCTTGTCTCCTAGTGCCATTCTTGAACGTATCCTGAGCTTGCTTGCTATTCCCTAGGTTAGTGGTCTTTATGGAGTCTCCTTTATCCTTCAATCTTTTATATAGAGAAAAAACTTCCGAATATATTTCCTGTTAGCCCTCTACTACTAGATAGTATGTTTTCATAGTATTCATAATCTGCTCTTCAGCTGAGTCTAATAGTTAAGGCTGAATTTCCAATTGTGTGGTCTTAATCAGCATTCCTGCTTCTATGGCTTTAAGTCCAGCACTGTTGAGCTCATATAAATTCATGTGTGGCATCTGTACCATTTATAGCTATTATATTTCAGCTTTAATTTTTTTTTTGTCCTCTTTCTTTTTGTGTTCTTTTTGTGGATCTTTTTTTTCCTGTGAAGATTAGTAAACAGCCTTCAAACTTTACATTGGGTAATTGATATGCAAATTGTTGTACTATTATACTTTTAGGCTGTGGTCGCTTTCCAAAAGAGCTGGTATTTTTGGCTGAACTTTAATGTCCATTTCATCGAACTATCATGGAGGGTAGTACATTTGTAAGTTTTTTTTCTACTGCACTCATCAGGGTAAAAAAAGAAGTATTTGCTAATTAGTATTTATATTAGGCATTAATGACCAGATTCCTCTGATCCTTGCTGAATTTAAATATCTCCAGTCTGCAATAAACCACATGGAAAACAACAGCCAAGATGAAAGCAGATTCACAGGACATACCCATGTGGTTGTGACTCTGGATCTGAGAGAACAAAAACTGAAAAAACCCTTTTTCGTTAAGTAAAAGACGTGGAAATTGATTTAACAGTAGTGGGCAGAAATTGCTAATGAGATATGAAAGGTAGTTAGCTGAAAGAACTAATGAAAAGGAGCCAGTGTTCTATGAAAAACTTGGAAGGAAAATAAAAGAGGTAGTTGACAAAGAGTCCTTTGAGTTTTGGGACTTGAAAAATATAGAGAGGAAACCCCAACAAAATCTGATTTCTAAACCTAACCAGAACTAACAGTTTTACTGTTTTTCTGTGGAACCAAGACATATGTAAACCAGTGTTAATGCTGTCATGATGGTTATATACAAAGGTTGCACTTTCAAGTAGAAATATAAACAAAATTAATAGAATTTGGAGAGAGATTATGAGTCATCATTTGATTTCTAAATCATTGTGAACTGAGGCTCTCTGGCAAGGCTTGGTGTGACAAGGTCAAGCATGTGTGGCAAGGCTCAGTAGTTGGGCAGTTTTACTAGCTTCTTGGGGTTTTATTTAGATGATATTTTATAGTTGTTTTTTTCCTCAACAATATTTTCTGCTATGGAAAGTATCTGATGAAAATAACATGCTACCTTTTTTTTTTTTTTAATGGTTGTTAGTTAAAAAGATTCAGACTTGCAAGCAGAGTTACTGAATCTCAAGTTTGATTAAAAATCTATTTCAAATTCTTACCTGGTCAACAAATGAGATTAAATAATGAAATAAAATGAAACTTAATTTTGGAAAGCTTACAATAACAAAGTTTCTTACAAGACTAAGATGAGGCATATCAGAAAATCCAACATTGCTGCTGATACCTTGAGTCTCTGTGCTTTCCAGAGATTTAGACTTTCACCTTTTTCCTGAGAGGAGGAGCAGATGTCCCAGATTTTTCTTGCTCATTACCATTATCATGGTAGCAGCAGTATTTAACATGCACATATGGGAAAGTTTTTGGTTGCTTAAGTGACATTTGTGTATCGTTAATAGTATATGCACCACAGCTTGGAAAACCATGACTGAATCCACCACTTGGCTGGATCAAATTTTGTAGTTTTTGACCGAGACAAGATTATTTGCTTCGTGTTCTGCTGACAAATACTGTGTTGGCCCCCATGAAGACAACCTAGACCATAAGTTCTTTTCATTTTTGGAGAACAGAAGAAATATTGACAGTTATTTTTAAAAAGAAATTAAAATGAAAAACCCCGTAAGCATTGCATCATCATTCTGTAGCCTAACTTATGCCTCTGCTCCAGCCATGTCCATATCACCCCTTTTCATTGCGTCCCTCTCCTCTGCCCAATGATCTGCAGCGCAGGTTCCTTTCGGTTTCAGGTTTGTACCTGCTGCTGCCTTCACTCTGGTCCTTTTGTCAGGCATTGTGACTTCCCACACTGTGAGGCCACTGAAGCCTGAGGCCATTAAAGCCTGGGGTCCAACGTCACTAAAGCTATGGTTTGCTGAAACCTTGCTGACCTGGGCAGAGTTATTGCAGAGTTATCCTTGCACACCCTCCATACCCACCATTTAATTTAAAGGGTGGGAAGACACTGTTCTTCCTATTACCACACCTTATCTCCTAGGCTTGTCCTGAATCACATGATAGAGATCTTCTTTGTGCCTGTGTCAGCTTCAGCTGCTTAGGAGGGAATCCCACAGCTGTACCAGGGACCTGGAGCACCTGCAGCTGCTAGGTGAGCGGGGGCTGGATGGCTCAGCATGCCTGCTGGATAGTAAAGCAAGGTTTCCAGATATTTATTTTTTAAAAAATCCCTTGCCATGTTTTTAGGCTAAATGTTATTAAAGTCTTCAAGACCCCTTAGGACTGGGAAAAAACTTACTGACTTGTCAAGGTTACCTTTGTGGGATAATAAATAGTTTGGGGTATATCTGTCTAGAATAGATTCATCATTATCGTGTAAGATGGAAAACCATATTGTTTTTTCTTCTAGATACTTGCCTCATTGTAATTTTTTTTCTCAAAAAGAAGGGTCCGTAAAATTGATTAAACACTGACAAGATATTAACTGGAAATTTGAAACCACACTGTTTTTGAAAGAAGGCAGTGTTGTTGCCACTGAACATTCTGCAGTTTAAATTTTTGTACTTTTTTTAATTTTTAACATATAAGCAAGCAAGCACTATAAGCAAGTCACTAATACCTGTTTTTCTCTAAGAAAAAAGTACCTTATTGAACTACCTTACCTGATTGTCTCTTTCATCTGGTCTTCTGTAGTTAGAGGATCTCCTTGTTAATATGTCTGTTAACACATGTGGTCCAGCTGTTCATCCTCTGCATTTATTAACACAAGATTTCGGTAAGAATGAAGGGCATACAGTAAATTATATTTTGTATGTTCTGCCCAAGTCAGATTTGATCATAGGATTGCTTGTATCAGCTGGCTCTAGGACCATGAGACTTTGCACATCCCTGGTTCAAAGGCTGGCTATTTGCTAATTGATGCAAGTTGCTACTGTCCAGGCAGCTGGTCCAGTATGGTGCTTTTGACTTAGTGGAACATCATGGACAGATACAATTGATCTGACTGACATCTGTCAAAGCATGAAGAATTTAATTACTCTTTGTCAGAGTTGATCCCCCAAAACAGGAGGGAGATGATCTGAGAAAGCTTTGTTTATACGGTAATTCTCATTATACTTTTCTGAAGGTAGAATTCATGCTTTAGTACTATTCAAAAAAGTTGCAGCCAAAATTTTTAAATGCAGGTATTTAAATTAGGCACCCAAAACTCGTAATTTGGATAAGATTATCATGATTTCCAAGATGCTGAATCCCTTATGTTTCTCATAATCAGACCAGCAACATTTAGAAGTCTTAGGGATTTACAGGTTTGATTTTGGGAGTCCAATTTGAAAATTTAAGCTAAAGGTCCACTGAAGCACTCTCTGAAAGTGTTGACAGGGCTTCTGCATAACTGTCATCACTGATTTCCACTTAGACCTGTTTTGTATATACACATACGTGCACAAACTTCAGAATCCTAAGTAACTGTGAATATGTGGTACGATACCCATAATGATAAAATTGTTGTCTTGTAGAGTTCTTTTGACAATAAAACTTCATTAAGAAAATCCCTCTGCTATATTTATGCTGACTCAGATCTTTGCAAGGATAGTTTTACAGGTATAACTTACCTGGTAGAACTATACTGGCATCTCCTTGCTAGGAGAGCAAAAGCTAAGGTTTCAAAACAGCTCCTAGATGGCTATATGTATGTTAAGTTAACTAATTTTTCCATACCGTGGTTACAGCACATATATTTTCATATGTTGGAACTGTATAAATTCTAAACTATTACTGAAATTTGTACATTAGAAGAAAAACAAACGTGCCTGTCACTGAAATTTGACTATATTTGAAGTAATATGTGAGGCACATGCCATCTGGTGGATAACACTGTTCATACAGTTTTATTGGTAACCTCAATATATTTAACAAGAGGCTTCTATTAACATTTTACATCATTTTCTATTCTTTGCTGCATTGTCGCTTTTAATTGGCATTGGCAGATATTTCTTTAGTCAGAAGCAAAGGGAAAAAAATCCGAAAACTGAATTCAAGGCAAAGTGGAATTCCAAACTTGGCTTTGGGGTTTGGTTAGACAAAGGGATGCTTGGTTAAACAACTCCAAAACCCAAATGGAAAGGTAACCATTTTTCCTCACTTCAGATATTAATTCTGGAGATTTAAAATTGTTTACAATTAGTCAAAGGTCTTATTGGATAGAAATCTCTCAAGCCTCTGCCTGATTGCAAATTATGATCTGTTTGACATGTTGGATATCACTCTACGACAGGTTGGATAGGTTGGATATTACTCTACATCTGCACCGGCGTGGCCGGTGAGGCTGGAGCAGCCTCTCAGAGCCCAAAGGCTGGTGTCATACGGCAACATTCAGGTGTCTTTGCCTTGCATTTTGCCGGCCATTTGGAGCACAGTTTCATTAAGTACCATTTTGTACAGAAACCTGTGCTTTTAAAAATGTTAGACTGCTAGTAGATGCAAGTGGAGATGTGACTTACAGACTAGATTAGGCAGATACAGTAAAGAGTGTGGCCAGTGTTAAATATCTTCCTTTTCACACAGTGCTGCATGGGTGCATGGCTTCATGATATACATTTCAGGACAGTTTATGGAGTAGACAGAGCATGGGATAACAAGTGGAACAGATTCTGATAGAGAATTTCTGTTATATTGGTGAATAGTTTTTATTCTTTGCTCTTTTGTGGACATGAAGGAATTGAACATCCTGTTATATACTGGAAGACTGATAGTACAACTGCCTTGTTTTTAATTTAGACTGATCAGCCCAAATATACAGAACTATTTTTTTCTAAACTTATTCTTAGCATATTAGAAAATAATTGAAAAAGTACTTCATGTCTTTCGTACTGTGATTTACTACAGATTGGATCAAATAAAAGACAGTTTGTGCTATATTCTGAAAAGGAAGAAATTATTCAAATACATTGTAATCCGTGCATGTGTGAAATGGAATTGTCATCACCATGTTATGTCATTGTTCCTTCCATTAACTAAAGAAAAGGCAAGGAAAGAGCTGAAATACAACACAATGGAAAAAACAGGTAATACTATTGCTTCCACATGCTCCTGATTTCACAGAGCTAGTTCAGGTCTCTGCACTGTGCTGCACCACATTCCCAGTTCTGAAGGTTTATTAGTTCTGTCATGGTGCACAAACAAGAGGGATATTTAATTGCACATGGAAGCATTCATGGTTTGTTTTATTACTGGAAGACAACTGACTACTTTAGAAATATTTTAAAAGATTCTTCTTGACAGTAAATTTCCTTACAGTAGACTCAACAGACTTATTATATGTGACTGCATACTTCATGGCTCTGTTATTCTTCTTGTAACTAATTTATTTCTCAGCAGTCAAAGACAGATAATGTTTAAAAATGCAGAAGAACAAGCATTCGCATTATTTGCAAAAAAAAGAGTTGAAATGTTTTTGCAGCATGGTATAACAGAGCTTTTTCTGAATTAAGCTGCTTTGGCACTTTTTTGTGTCAAATATTGCACGAAGGAAGAGTGTTTGCAAGTTCATCCTCCTTTTAACTTTTTCACTGGCCAGGAAATACACGTTCAGTAGAACATTGCCAGCATGTCTGTGGGTTTGTGCTTTTTCACGTGGTCCTGCATTCTTGCAGAAACATATTTATGCTACATTGGGAGTAAATTCTCAGGTTTTTGCTATGTATCTTATTGTTTGATATGATTAAAATAAATGATAAAATGTTTGATATGATTATTTACCCTCAGAAAGCCCACAGCACTTCAAAAGGTTCAACAAACACTGGTGTTTAAAGTGGCTTTAAAAAGATCCTTTCTCATAAATTTTTTAAGCGTTTTCCACATGCTGCTAATTTCTTCCTGTGAAATGCTGAATGACTCTTATCATATTATATTAGGAAAAAAATATATATTTTTCCCAAAACTGATTGAATTATGGTCAACCAAAGGAGAAACATAAGTGAATTCTGGCCCAAAACAGACCATTCAATTAAGACATTAAAAAAAAAAAAAAAGAAGGACGTGTGTGTAGATATGTTTTCCTAATGTTTGTTGGGGAGAGTGTTTTCATGGTATTTAAAAGGCATTCAAAGATTACTTCAGGCAGTTTGTGGTGAAGTCCTCCTCCACTTTAATTGTAGAACTGGACAGAAATTTCCTTAAGAGCACAGTTAGGGAGGCAGGTCTTTTTCCACCCTATGGGACCAAGCAGAAGAGTTAGGTCTTTTCACAGGCTTTGTGATGTAATGTAGGTCAATTGGCCTAGAACCCACGTTTTAGGAGAATAAGGTCCGTGATGTATATGACATGCCTTAGTTTTCTAGGATCCACCCCCTCACCAGCTTGGGAATCCTCCCAAACTGCTTTAAAGTTTAGTTTTGATGTTTTACTGACTTTCTTCTACAAGGCAGACAAAATAATCTTTTCCTGAGGTGAATTTGCCCAACATGGAGCCAACCTCCCTTGCTTTTTGTTCTAATATGGCTTGAACAGAGATGATATTTTCTCTTGGATAGTCTTGTTTAATGACAGTTATGTTTATATGAATATAAACAAAAAGAAGTTTTGTTCTGAGCAAATTATCTGAATATAAAAGATTTATTCAATTTGCTTTGTGTTGTGATTACAATGTCCTCTGTGTTCACATATGTTTGAAAAACATTTAAAAATCTGTGCTCATTAAAATGTTCCTCTTTGCAAAATGATGAAAAGAAACATTTTTTCATGTAAAGAACAGTGCAAACACTGAATAGATTGTATTAAAGAACAATATAAAATGAAATTCACTTTTTTCCCAATCTTCACTGCTATGCATTTCAAGCAAGTTTAGACTTTAAAGTTAGTCAAGCCTCAATACAGACTGTGAATTTAAAAGGAAATTGGAATATCTTTCCTTAAAGTCTACACTAGTGCATTTTTTAATCAGATTGCTTTTTGTAAAAACCTAATTGCCCATTTTACTTTCCACTAGTTGAATAAGATTGTGGGCAGAGCTTTTTTGCTTGTTTGTACCATTGTCATGGCTATAGAAAACAATTTTCTTACCAGTAGGTGGAATCAGACGAAAATCTTAACTATTAAACACAACATGTAGCTGTATTTTCTGATCCAGCCGAAGGAAATCATCTGAGTGGCTCCAGTTTTGAAGTTCACAAATAATAGCAGCTTTCTAAAAACCATTTAGCTCATAAAAATACAAATTAGATCAACAGAAAGTCAGTGTGTAAGAGTAGTATGACTTTGACACTGGTTCTTTATATGAACTTTTGAAGAGTATTCCTGAGTAGGTTAAAAGTGTTCTGTTCTTGCATGATGTTTACCACTCTCAAACTAAAACTTTCTCCTGGATGTCTTCTTACAGTCATATTGGGTTTTTTGCATTGCCTGAGTGGAGGAAAATTCTGTTATTTGTTAATACCCGTAGCTGTTCATAGGTACTTTCTTCTGTGTAACTTTTTCATAGAAATTTAGAATTAGAATCTTCAAACTACAAATACTGATCTATCTGATACAAAAAAATTTATGGTGCCAAAAACTTAGGGACAGCTGGACTTTGTAAACATTATTTTAGAAAATTATTTTAGAAAATAATTCTCATAATATTTCTAAATTTTTAGTATTAGATTTATTCTCAGATCTCTTATGAAGAAAGTTGGCACTATTATTTCTTTTACATGTCTTGGAAGCATTCATAATTAAAAAGGGAATAAAGGGGTATATTACATGTATGAAGTTTTGGCAGTGCTAACTCTTTGTTAATTTTGTGTATAATTAAGGTAGCAGGATTGTCACAGATTTGTGTCTCCTCTGAAAAATCTCAGTCTAAGAGTGACTGTTTCATACACCAGTTCATCTTAACCCACTGAAAAAGGTAGGTATTCCCTTGGAATGATCAGGCAGCAGACAAAAGTTCAGTCCAACCTTGTGATTGTGAAGGAAGTTGAAGGAGAGTTGTTCAACGAAGAGCAAGACACTGAAGTTAGAAGTTACAGATTTTCCTTCAGACTCTTCCTCTGAATAGTTTTCATTTTGGAAATGTTATTTACATGCCCATTTTCTCCCTGTCTGTTGTGTTGGTAAAACTGCAGTGGTATTATGCACTGATTTTGGGATATAGTTTGTTCTCCTGGGCATTTTGGAAAATAAGAGAAAAAAATTACCCATCTAGTACTTGTAAAACTTTTCAATAAACTTTAGAAATTCGGAAATATATAGGAAAGAAAACGTTAAGGTCTTTACTGATGGACAATACAGATTTTCCAGTTGGTCTTTGTCATCTACAAGAAGTGTAAGCTAGGCTTCAGTTTGTTTTTCTGAATTCTGCTGAAATGGCCTCCTGAATTTTTGTCTTCCTTCCTTCTTTACTGGTGTAATTTTATGAGCTGGAGAGTTCCCATTTCTGTTCTTGGAGGAAATAATTTTTCATGGGAATGTTTTTCTCCTTTCACCAAGGAGGAGCTTTCCAGGGATGGTTTGGATCAAATCATACAGAATATTTGTGATGAAAAGCATAACTTACTGGAGCTCAAAATGCAGCTCACGCTTTCTCAGTGAAAGCACTGGAGCACTTAATGTATTGCAAATGCATGTCTTGGTACAGACACAAGTTCCAAAACATCTAAGAAACTATAGCCCTTTGAGACAAACCTACACAGACAAATTTCATGAAAGGTATGTGGGAGAACTTGTAACACCAGAGTTCTGCATCTGGGTTTTTCTACTTTGAGACAGACTTGGCAAGTAGACCAAAGGGGATATGTTGGATGTTGTCTTCATTTTTTTCTTTTTTTAACCCAGGCTGTACTCTGTAATACAATTCCTTGCAGATATGTGCTCTCTCCAGTTCTGTTCAGACAGAGAAGTAGAAAGCTAATGGGATGTATTTAAGGATTAGTAAGAAATACGGAGTTTGCTTCTGTACCATAGCACAAAGTTTCTGCCCTTTGCAGTGTCAAAGAAGGTCATTGTGAAATTAAAGCTATTTTAGAATTGACAGACTCTTAATTATAAGGTCATATAGTCAGTCTTCTGCAGAGATGGTTTGTTCTCTTTGGAAGCAAAACAAAGCTGAATCATAGTGCACTGTCACCTTTTTGTCAAGAAAATTCTGCAGCTGGGAACAATGTCACCTACAAAAGCAGATTGCACCATTTATGCACAATAAACTCTAAACTCTCATCCCTCAGGCATTTTGCAGTGGTTTGTTTACCTAAAATTCCTTGACATTATTGGGAAAACAGCTTTTCTTCCTTGGACTGGAAGAACAACAAACAACAAAAAAGCTGTTGATGTGGGCTGGAGGGAACAGTGTTGTTCATCTGCTGGATTCCACAGATGAATGGAATCTCTTGTAAATCTTCTCATGCTATTAGGTCCATGTGTTGTGGCACTGAAAAATGTATTTGACAGGAAAAGCATTTGGTTTTCTTGATGACCCTGTGCTAAGACGAAGGGAGCAAGGATGTCTTACTGATGCCTGACTCCTGACTGATTTAAGCATGTCAATACTTACCTCATATCCTGCATGTGATACCAGAATTTCTGATGGGATCTTAGAAATGACTCAGGCCTGACAACTTAAATGAACATAGATTTGTCAGCTGCCTCCTCTCAGTCTGTCCTTTCTTTTTTTTTTTTTTCTATGTGTGTCTGTTTGTAGGGAGGCACTTTAAGGGTGCTGTCAATTAGTTAGTTTGACAAGCCTGTTTGTGTAGAAAAGAATATATTCAGGACCATGGGGATATGATGATCTTAAATTCAACTGATAGAGAGCATTACCAAACTATACATAGAATTTAGATAGTGTTTTGTTCTTCTACACAAACCCTAAGTCCCCAAAGAGGAAAGAGAATTTCATTGTTTATCTGCCAGAAGTGCACTTAAATTGTATTTGAATAAATCTGTTAGATTGTTGTTTTGTTGGGACTGCCAAGAACAGATTGGCTGTCTTGAAGTATTTCTTTGCATAGTGGATCATGCTGCACATGAAAGAAGCTTAAAAGAGTAAAGCAGTTTCTGTGCTAGATAGTATCAGGGTTCACACTATTTGGATAATGATGTGGTCATAGGCACTTAGAGTGAAGATTTTATTATGGATGCCAGGAGTTAGGAATTTTCAGTTCAAGTTATATCTTTCATTCAGGTGCTTTGTTCTAGATTCTCAAAGAATGCTTTTGCAGCATTTTTAGAGTAGTAGCTATGAAAGAATGAAAACCATAGCAGCATACAGGATACAGGTAAAGCTACAGATCTTAGGGCTGCTTAGCTAAAATGTTTTTAAACCTTTTTTATTAACTTGTATTTCTTATCAGTTCCCTTCATTCAAAACCATTTTACTAAGAAACCATTAGTGTCTCCTTTAAAATGTCCACAGACTTGAAAATGTTAATACTTTATTAACTAAATGCCCATAGATGCTTGCCAGTAAACTTCAAGTTTATCTTGGAATAATATCAAGGCAATACCAGAAAATCAGTGATTAGACAAATTATCTTTTCTGAAGAAAAGTTCTTCACGTGTAGTTGTTGTATGGTGTTTCATTATTTTTAGAGAAAGGAATGATTCTGGAGAAAAATAGATACAACGTATTCCAGAAGGTCTTATTCAACAAAAGCATGCATATGAAATTGTCCTTGCTTCAGTTTTGGAACAGTGAGAAATCTGTACTGTAATGCCAGAGCCTACAGTACTTAAAATGGCTCTGATGTTCTTTGGGGTGTTTAATGACAAGGTGTTGTGAAGTTTTGTAAAATATTTTTATAGGCCTTATAGTACCCTTTTTCTGTACTTGTTGCTGTCTGTTAATTATTGTAAGAGAACACAGAGGAAGCTATCAGGTTTTACTGTTTTATCAGTTCCTATTTCAGGTTTTACTGATAGCTGGATGTTTTGCATGTTGCTTACTTTTCCAGCATTCTAGCATGCAACTGTAGCATATCTTTTCAGAGTTTTTCTTCTGTGTTAGCGTTTCCATAACTGTAAGGGAAGGTATCTTAAAGTTGGTAAGTGGTGTGTCATGTTGTTTAAAATGTTTTCAGAAGATATACAACTGTCACTTCAAAGCTTCTGCTAGTCAGTGGCTTTCCTACTTTTACCTTTGTTATCATCGCCATTATCACACATTTCTTTTTTTTTCCCTTGCATGACTTGTTATTCTCACCTATTGTCGCTTTTCAATCAGTGTTTGTCCACAGATGAAGTTACTGAAAAGCATTATTTGAGGGTAAACTAAATAGTAACAAGGCCTGCTTCTGAGATAAAGTTATCCGGGTTACCAGATATGGATTTATTCATGTTTATTTGAAGTGTGACCCACTTTAAGGACCCTTTTCGAGGAGTATAAGACCGTGAAGCCACTAAGTACCCAGTGCACTGCAGTACTTTCATATTGGCTCCTTCATATATGCTTTCATCACCAAGAAAACAGATTTGTAAAACTGCTTATTTCAGTTCCTGCAGTAAGGAAAAATTATCTTTCATCCACTTTGTGTTCCTCTGTGACCCTCTTAATGTAGCATACAGTCACCCTTGGAATTTTTAGGTTTGCAGAAATGACTTGGGAAGCAGGCCTTTCCTTTCTAAATTGTGCCCCCTTGTGAAGAAATATGGTGGGTCGATAGGAAAGGACATTGCAGCATTACAGCAGAGCAGTGTGGCAGCCTCAGCAGTGAGCTTGGGAACTGATTCAAGAGAACTGTAATTAGAAATAATCCTCTTGTGTTTATATAATTTGTCTCAAAGTTTTTTTCCTAATAATCTGTATATTTTCTGCAGTAATATAATTCTATTAGTAGCTTAGAGATGAGAAGTCTAATGTGGGAAGAATTATTGTGCTTTTACTTACGGTGAGTTTACATTATGCCAGTGACATTATTTTCTGTATTTATAAATAAATTTTAGGAATTGCTTAATTGCTGGCACTGTAAAGTAGTTTTTTTCTATAAATTCATACAATAATAACAGCCTAAGATGGTGCTTTCAGATAAATGTAGCATTGCATCATTTCATTTGCAGTAATGTAAACACAAGCTCCAGTAGGTCAGCAAAATTAAATATTAAATGTTTCAGATTTTATTATCTGTGTGTCTGTGATTAAACTGAAATGCTTTTGGAGTTTTTACAAGGAACAGATTTCCATTGACTGTTGGGAAAGTACACTTGTAGGAGCTGCAGAGGTGAGGCAGCACCATGTGAAATGCAGCAACGGGATTAAGATTTGGCAACGCACTTCTTTTCTCTCCAGACTCATAGGCAGTCTCTGTAGACGAGAACAGACTGTCTTCTTGTATTGCTGGAAGCTAACTTGCAGTTTCTGCTTGTCTGCTTGTTTCAATTTCTATACAATTCTGTCATTTTTCCTACAAGTTGATATGATATGGATATGGTGAAACACAAGGGGAAAAGGTATGGTTCATGTAATATAAAGTATAAAATAGTTTTTCTTACTGAAGTAATAACAGGAAAGCTTTCCTTCATCAGAAAGAAAAATGTAGTGCTGGAGAAAAATATATTCTTGATTTAATAAGCAAGATATTTCTTTCTGGAACATTTCTTTTTCAGTCAATACTTACCCTGCAGGTGTAACCAATTAGTAATTATGAAAAGTCTGTTTTTTCTTTTTTATTTAAAATAGGCATACTGCATGTGAATGTTTACTAGCTTATTGTGTTTAATTGATTGTAAAGCCACTTGCAGAATTTTAGTATTTGAAGTTATAAAAGGCTTCTTGGTTGCTCAGTATTGGATTCTAACTCTGTAAATAAAATAATATAATTGTAGGCTTTTCTTTTTCTTACCTTGTTGTTTTGGTAAAATACTTAGATACAGTTAAAGAAGTCGGCATTAAACACCCCCAGTGAATACCTGATTCTTACTGTGACTTGATGAAGAAATATTGCATGCACAGCAAGGCTTTATAGAAAACACTTGCTATTTTTTAGTACAGTACATTGAAATCATAAAGGGAATATATATATAACATTTGTTTTTTTGAATATTCAGTAGAATATAAATGAAAGCAAATTCTATACCTAGTGTAATCAATAGAAAAATGTTCAATAGAAATGCGGTCAGGATGACATTTGATTAGTATGTATGTTTTTATAAATGCTAAAAGTACTGTTGTGTCTTATTTTCCCATCGTGATGATAGTGACATAATTGTTTCCTTTTCTTAAGCATATGTCATACTTTTAAATAGTCTAAAAAACTTGGAAATTGTCTAATGTTTAAATATACTGGATTAGTCTTCCAGTAAAGTACTATGTTTCAGGAATTTAAACTATGAACAGGGCTTTTGACTTAGTGCAAGCAATTTATTCTGTAGGTTGGTTAATGAAGTGCCAACTACTAACGTAAGAAGTACCTACTTCTAAAATTAACACAATAATGTTTGGGGTTTTTTATACATAAGCTCTGATAATTAGTAAGAGTAAGTTGTGATGGTGACACTTAATGAACACAAACTCTGTATCTCTGTGACAACTTGTCTTATTTTCACTTAAGTAGCAGGAGGAGTTTTTTCTCTCTGATACCTTTGTATTTCAGTGTTGTAGCTTTATTATGTTAAAAGCAAATAACCTGGGAACATTATGACAAAGCTTTGAGGTCTTGAGTAAAGGGTCGAAATATCTATTGTTTCTTTGTGCTGCTACACAGTGATAAAAGAAAGGGGAACTGAAGGTTGATACATTATAAATAATGTTAAAAATCACATATACTGTGATAATGTCTGGCAGCATTAAGCTGTAGGACTTATTTTCCAAGGAGCAGAATAAATGCATAGGAAGGTAAAGTTGCTGTTTTAGTGTGTAAACAGTGATAAAAAAGGTGAGCTGTGGGATATACAGATACGACAGTTTATGAAATGACCATATTGATAAGTAGCATGTATGTGAATATGGGCTTTCGCTGATGTCTTAGTAAGTCCAGAGGAGTAACACCCTGTGAATAAAGTAAATGAATAAAGTAAATACATAGTTAGCCAGTCAGATTAAAAAAAAAAAGAATAACTAGACTAAAATGTTGACTTACAGTCACACATTTGTCAAGGACATATTCAGTTATCAAAACCATCCTAACTTAGTTTATTGAATTGTATTTGTTGCCGTCTTTACTCGTTCTTACTGCTCTATTAATTTAGAGAGAGGTCATGACTCTCAGCAAGTGTGTTTTTTGTATCAGTCATTTTACTAAAACTAAACTAGTGCCCAAGCTTTACATTTTAAATTTTTGTAAGCAACTGAGCCTCCATCATTGCTTTATATTCTGTTTTCTTGTGGTCTTTGATAGATAAATCTTCATAGGCAGATTTCATTGTAGAAGAATGTATTAGTACAATTGGTAAAATAATTTTTGGAATATAAAGACTCAATTTTAAAATAGATTTTAGAATTATGTGTCTCAGATGCAAATTACTTTTTTTCACCGCAGGATTGCCCTTTTCTATGCTAGTATTATAATAGGTTATAATAGGTTTATATATTTAATGTAGATTTGGGGGTTGATGAGACCTCTGTTATAAAAAATGTATGTAAACTTTGCCCTCAGTGGAATAGTTGTTCTTGATGTGACTCTGAGAAAATAAGGGTTCAGAAATTATCTCTGCTTGTTTATTCTCTACTACAGTAAATATAACCTTTATAACAGTATTTTTTTCTAGTTTTTTTTTTGTCCCCTCCAGTTCTTATAGTAGCACTATTTGAACAAAAATTCTTCCTGCTTATTCTCAGAATGATGATACTGTGACAAAAATGCTCTCTAAAGATCTTTAGAGTGTACTTGTCAAGTTGTAAGTATTTGGGACTTCAGTACTACTAGACTTTCATGGAAACATACAATACTTTCAACATTTTTCCTTTCTTCTATGATAATTATTTAAAACGAGAGCAAACAACAGTTTTTGCTTGGTACAAATTTTCCTCCCTCAAGTACATGAATACTTTATTATATACGTGAAAACTTGCTGCAGTTAATTCAAAACAAATCTGTACTCAGTTTTCCCAAAGCTGTTATTTCTCACTAGGGTGAAAAACTTTTACTTTTGTAAAAGTTTAAAGAATCCCAAATTGGGCATGTGTACTTATAGATAAATGAGTTAAAGTTTTCTCAAAACTGGTGTGATAATATGAATGAGAAGCTTATAATAGGAATTTAAGTTTTATCCTTCATTTTGAGAGGTTAAGCATACACACAGGTCACTTATGCATGTAATTCACTGTAATATAATTGCAATTTATAAAAATGATTACAGTGAGCAGAGTGGCTATGAATTTTCGTAAGGAAGCTCTTGTATATACAAAGTTTAGTTGAAGCTAATGCTAAAGCAAAATAAATCTCATGGATGACTAAACTGTAGTCCCTGGGTCTGTAACAATCCCCAGAGAATAAGGAAAGTTAATTTAAAATATTTTTGTTCTTCTGGTCTTAAGCCAGATGCCTTAAATTCTGAAAATGAAGCCTCCAGTGACATTCCATTCCAGTGGGAAAAGAAAGGAGAGCATATACTCTGGTCCTGCAGAAACTTACTTCATCAACAATTAAAAAGTGTGATTTAAATACGGAACGAATGCGCTCTCATTCCTACTCCCTTGTTCCCTCACTGGCTCTTTCTCACTTATACTCGTTCTCTTCTCTTAAAACAAGTATATTTACTTTACAAAGCATGTTTTAAATGTGAGGGAGGAATTAGAACTTTTGAAAATTGCAGAACATTAGATTATTTATTTTGTGATTTTCAGGCAAGTAGAACTGAACTGGAAATACAATTAATGAATCAGTGTCCTGTGTTTAGATCTTGGAATTGGCTTCCAAAACTCTATTTGAAGACACCATCAATTTTAACTTAATCATAGTGTTACCATCCTTTCATGTTTTTAGCAGATTCAGATGATACTCAGAAACATTTACTTTGGTAGATACAGTTTTATTCTAGTATACAGTTGTCTTCATGTAAGTATGGCTGTTGGTGTATATTAGGTATCTGTTATCAAAATTGTGTCATAAAATAAAAATATGATGTGAAAATTGAATGTACTGTGTTCTGCAGAACAGTTATTAAGTTTAAGGCAGTGGTTGAACACACCATCTGGAAACAAGGAAAACAGGAAGTTATTTCTTTAGCTTACTGCACTGTGTATTAGTTGTTCACACTATCTTAATATTTTCAGCTTTCTTAAACTTTAGAAACTTTCTATATATACAGCACAGTCTTCCTTAGCAGCTAATGGCTAAGCAAGATGAACAGTGTTGAAGGTGCTATATTCCTGATTCAAGGTACCAACGTGCTTCATTGTACTGTGATGTATTATTGTGATTGCTTAGTTTTAGCCAAAAATTTTATTCAAAACATTTACACGGTAGCCCTTTTTTATTTTTTGGGGGGTTGTCATTAGGTGTTCATTGTGAGCAGTGATGAATGAAGACTCACTTTATATCAGTAAAGTAAAATTAGACGCGTCATTTAAAAATTAAGTTCAAAGTATCAATATTATGTTGTTACTTTAGGCAAGCAATGGTGCCTTTTCTATTTCTGGGTAATTTAAAAAAACCTTAAAGTGGAAAATGCCTCTTTATAGAACAAAGTTATTTTGTTTCATGAAATCATGTTCTGTAGCCTGACCTAAAAGTCTATTAAACAATTCAGTCATGAAAACTCTGAGAATTTCCTGGCCCCTAACTACTATCCAAAATAATCTTATAATTATTCATGTGACCCTGTGAACCCAGCAGCTGAAGTACAAGCAAACAAATAGGCATGGATTCAGTGTCTACAAAATTAGAAAATGAGAACTAAGTTTCCTGTGCTAAGGAAAAGTTGCTCTTTTATTAGCTATATGCCGTGGATAGATAGGATGCATAAATTTTACAGCTGTAGTAATTTGCCTACCAATCTTTTACAATAATATCATTTACAATTGGTTATAAATGAAAATATTTAGAGATACAGTAAGGTTCTGTTGCACTTTACATTTATGGAATACTTAGGTTTCTGACTGTAGAACTGTGGACTGTTCTGATAGATTTGAAAACATCCACTTTTCAATGTAAATCCAAAATGTATAGTACAATAAAATCCCAATATGAGCCTTTTTTGATACAAATAATAATTGTGATTGTATAACTACAAAGACGATTTTATTACATGTACTTTGTGTTTGAGCTTTGGCACGTTTGCTCTGAGCTGGAGACCTTCACAAGCAATTCTAAGCAGTTCCTTTAGTCACAGGGGTGCAACATTGCACTGTGTAAAAACTGAATTAGCCAGTGCTGTGAACTTTAACCCTTACCATTGATTATCTTATGAATTTTAATATGAGAGATACAGGAATGGAACAGACTATATGCTTTCTGAATCAGTTATTTAGGTATACGTATTAAAGTATTATTTTTAAAGAACAGGTAAAGCCAGAGTTTTGCAGAAGTAGCTATAGTGAACTTTGACAAATAGATGAGATTCTAGAAAGAGGATGAGAAACCAAACATATAAGGGATGGTGAGATATGGTCTTCAACAGCCAGAATTTTTAGGTTGTCTTTTTGGTTCTTTGTTTTTAAGATGGTCACGTTGACAGGAGATCTCTTAAGTGTTTTTTTTTCTGTCCTGTGTGTTACCCCTCATACTTATTGTCAGTTTGTGATTCAGGAAGCTCATCTTTCAAAGTTGTTTAAATAATCACTTCACATGAGTGGGAATGCAGCTGTTTTTAAATGTGTGAGTTCTGTGGAAGCCTTTCCTCTAATGGAAAGTTGCTACTAAGTACAAAACCATACAGATTTCTGCCTGTACCTGATGTGCGTGGGGCTTTTTTGTCCATTTCTTAGAGAAAATCTAGACTTGCTATCACTCCACATATAGAATAATAGTTAAAAAAAAAAGAAGGCTGCTGTTGGGTTCCTCTACTTTGATTGCTCAGTATTCACCTGTCTTGAATGCACCTATCACACTGTCAGTATTTCAGAAATGAAAAATATGAACATGGTGCCTGTTTGAAATGTTTAATGGCCTAATTGAAATAATTTTTTCTACCTTTGAAGAACTAAGCCTTCAAGGGTGTATTAAATAGAGTTTTTCGTGGCTTCAGGTAGAATTTCATATTGTTTTTTGCTTGCATTTGGAAAGCTCAGTGATCCACTGTAATAGTAACTTCCCATTACAGTTTGAAGTACCAAAGACGTATAGTGAAAGGTGGAATTTACAGTGGAAATTTGCATCTCTCTTAAGCTGAAATTACTGAATCATGACACATTTAATATTCTAATGTCTGTGTGGTTGGACTGTGAATTATTTCAGTCTGCTTTCTGACAAGGAGTTTTAATCCTAATTAATCTATTTTATATATGTGCTTGGCTCCAGTAAAACTTCTATGCTGAATTGAAAAGTCAACCTGCTAGTCTTTTTCTTGTTCTAAATACTTTTAATGACACACCTATGAAGTTTTATATTAATGATTTTTTTATCAGTAATACATCTCAAAAGTTATTATTAAAATATATTTTTAAAAAGTAGTAATGTGTGGAGCATATACTTTTATGGTAAACACACAGTAGGCAATTTTGAAAGCTGATAACTCAAGAAATTCCAATCCACATGATCCAATGTTCAAAGATGTGACCCACATCAGACTAGTAAACTATCAGCTTTTCATTAAAAATCCCAAGGTGTGCGTTAGTTATGTGGAAATAACATAGATTCAAACGTAGGTTTGAATAGATCAATTTCATTTATTTAGTTACTAAGACAGCATATTGTTTGTAAGTGAATTTGTTGATAGAAGTTTGGAGGAAGTAAATAAACACTCAAGAAATA
This sequence comes from Neopelma chrysocephalum, assembly GCF_003984885.1. NCBI lineage: Eukaryota > Metazoa > Chordata > Aves > Passeriformes > Pipridae > Neopelma > Neopelma chrysocephalum. The sequence goes on from NW_020926031.1 coordinate 4,240,610, forward strand.
AAAAGAGAATACTGGCTGTATGAAGAATTGATAAGGATAGAACAGTAAACAGAAATTTAACTCAATAAGTTGAAAAGTGCTACAAAAATATAAATATTATTATTTAAAATGAAAAAGTTAGCAAGTGAACTTAGTAATAAAATAATTAATAACTATTAAAAGATATATTTTTTCACATACACTTTTGTACCAACAGAAGTATAAATAGCTGACCTGTCTGACCAGAAAGTGATATTTTTGTCCTTTTCTGGGTAAGATTACAGAGGTCTCTCTCACTGGCAAGGGCATTGTTTCACATTGCTGGGAAGTGATGTGAAAAGCTCTTATGTTGTGTTTGGTGTCATCCTTTCATTTTCTTCTTAATCAAATTGAAATTTCAAGTATTGATGGAAAATCTTTCATCTGACAGTTAATTAATGCCTGTCTCAGCCTCTGTTTTATATCTTAAGTTGATTCTTCTTAGTAGTTATTTGGGTCTAAAGTATATTATCTGCCATGATTCTTTAAAAGCAGGACTCTCTGGGCTTGGTCATGCTGTGTTAAATATGTGTTCCAATTAGACCAAACTGCTTTTTCTCTCCTTCAAATCTGTGAAGTCCATCTTTCCTTTGGTAAGGGCTATTAAAATTAGTAACATTACCTTACAGAAATAGAAAATTAATAAGTAGTAGCAACCAAGTTTTATCAAAAGTGAAGATGATTTGTTGGAAGTTTGGACCTGCTGTTTTAGTTTCTGGTCATAAATAAATCCAGCTCTCAAATGCATTTTTTAAAACTGCATCATCATTTTCATATGATAACAAATGAAAAAAATTTCCTACTGAAGACAGTGGTCGTGTACCAGAGCTGAATAGGGGTGGATATTCTGAAGAATGATGAACTGTGCTTAAGGATTGCCTGTGCAAGATGGTTTCATCCAAATTAAATTCAGTTTCTGTTCCTTGAAATTATCTCATCCTTAACAGGATGCAATTCATAAGAAATATTGGCTGGTGATGTAATGCACATTCTGTAATTGCAGTTGAAGCTGTACAAAGTTCAAAGAACATCAGTAAATGAATATTAGTATTTGGGCACATCTGTGCTGGTTCCCTCTTTGGCAGCCTTCCAGCTGCCATTGACACGGCTCTCCATGCTACCAGGGTCAACTCATCTGTTTTCCTGTGTGTCCTCTGCTGACCTGGGCCATTTTGCCCAGTTGCAACTTACTGTCTAGAATTTAATACACAGCAAAAATTGCTGATGAGTAAGTGAGCATTATTGTTCTGTAGCACAGTATGTTGTCTTGCGCTCAGTCCTGACATTGTAAAGATCTTCATCTCCCTCACCCTTGAAGAGAGCACGAAAGTTTGAAAAGTCTTTGAGAACAGACAGTGCAACAAGGATATTGACAAGACAGCTGCTGGAAGGGTATCCAGGGAGGACAGAAAAGCAAAGGAAAATATCTGGGTCTCCCACAGTGACAGTCCCTCTGTAGCACTGGACATTATTAGAAAAGCCATGAGTGAATAAGAGTTTGTTATGAGTATGCTGGGACAAGCATTGACCTCTATGATGAAGAGGTACCTAAAGACCATTATTTCTTTTCTGTGATGTGTTCTTTCCTTCAGCTGTGTAGGGGGACTGGACAGACTCTAATACATGCACCTTCTCTGCCAGTTGTACACACCCTGCCCCAAAGAGAGCAACTTCCTTTTGACTTGGTAGGTTTATTCCTATTGTAAGCAGAAAGTGATAGTATATGCTAGACTGTGTCTTGGCATCATGTCCACTCCTATCCCCCTCACCAGTTCCTGGGAAGTGAGAGCATAAAATACAGAGTTTGCTTTTATTCAGTGCCCACAATTGCAAATTATACAAAGACAGATCTTTTTGTAAAATCACAGTCTTGTTAAATGCATTGAAAAAAAAGAACATAATGCAAAAAAAGGAAAAAAAAAGTCCCCAAACCCAACAAAAAACTAAAGGAAAACCGCACTGTAGTTAATTGAACTATATTTCCTTTCTTTCTTCTTTTACTGACTCCTGTTGGCTGCATTCAAGGCATAGAATTGCAGAATATCCTGAGTTGGAAGGGACCCACAAGGATCATCAAGGTCCAACTCCTGGCCCTGCACAGGACCATCCCCAAGAATCACAACGTGTGACTTAGAGCATTGTCTAAACACTTCTGGAACTCTGTCAGGCTTGGTGCTGTGACCACTTCCCCTGGGAGCCTGTTCCAATGCCCAACCACCCTCTGGGTGAAGAACCTTTTCCTAATATCAAACCTAAACCTCCCGACAGCTTCATGCCATTCCCTCAGGTCCTGTCACTAGTCACCACAGAGAAGAGATCAGTGTTTGCCCCTCCTCTTCCCCTCATAAGGAAGTTGTAGACTGTGATGAGATCTCCCCTCAGTCTCCTCTTCTCCAGGCTGAGCAAGCCAAGTGATCTCAGCTGCTCCTTGTATGGCTTTTTCTCTAGGCCCTTCACTATCTTCATCGTCCTTAATGCAGTGATGCTTAAGTTTCAGCTATCTACTCAGAGATCTCTTCCTTTATCTTTCCTGATGCTTCCATGCTAGTGTGCTGCTGCAGTGAACAAGTCTTTCCATTTCTTGCATTCTCAAAGCAGTTCCTGTTTTTCTTCCTTAGAGCGTCCCAGGCAAAAGATGAACAACACTTGTGAACCACACCACCCTGAACATGCCTGAACCACCTTATAGTAAATACTGCATTTGTCAAGTACTGGGCAAAATTGTAGTGGTATTGATTACTGTGTGTATGTATTTCGAGGAAGGCTTTCTCCCTGCCTCTGCCCCCGTCCCCCAAGACAACACAGTATTTCTGGTATCTGAGGTACGCTTCAGATTGTACCATGGCACTGTACAGATTTTCTAGGCAATTTTTTCAAATACAGAACAACATTTCAACAGACTGGAGATATTTTAAGGAATTTTTCCATTACAAAAAGTAGTATCTCAGCAGTCGAGATATTTTGTTTAAGCACCATGTGAAAATACATAGAGAGAGCAAGAAATGAGCAAGTTAAGATGAAGAGAACACTGATATTCTGAACGGTGTTTACTGAATTGTGTGTATTTCACTGTAAATGTGTGTTTCTAGCTCCATCTTCCTTGCTGATCAGTTGTCAAAACAGCCCTTTACTTCTGTTTCTTGAACACAAATGCAAACCTGCACCAAATGGCTGTGTTTTGGCAAGAGTTCCTTCAGGCAATGACAGTTCTTTTTCTCCTGTTGTAAAGCTGCAGGCAGGCTAGATGGCAAGTGCCATTGCTGAAACTGCTGTCAGTTCTGCTTTGTGAGGCAGTTGTTGGCTTGCAAAGCCACCTGAAGGGTGACATTCAAAAACATCTCCAAAAACTGTTGAGTATGAAGAACATGTGTATGTACAAATATATGTAATATTTTATTTTATGGCTGTTCATACTTTAAGAATGTTGCCTGTTAGCCAAAAAAGTTGGATCATGAGATGCTGGGAGAGAAACCATGGGAATTTTTGAGTTTGATGCCAACTTGCAAAACTGCAGTTGCTTCCAGGTAACTGTTTCAATATTTGCTGCAGTGCACCTAGAGATACACACTGCAATGGAGTGTCATGACAAACAAGAAATCAGAGAAGCTTGAGGTAGGTAGTGAGTCTCTTGCAAATTTCAGTGATGGTACAATTTAGTAAAGCTTGTGGATGACTGTTTGTCATCATCCACTTCATCTTGAATAGTAAGTTAGGAATGGAATTTAATTGACCACAGATTTTATCTGTAGCCCTACTTGTTCTTATAAAATACCAGAACTCAGTGAGACATGTAGCCAAAAATTTGATCAGATCTCTTGGCTTGTGCTTATTTGGTCACAGGCAGCTAAATACCGTGAAGAAGATAATGTTCTAAGAGTCTAAATGTCTAGCTTTTGTACTCCAAACACTGAAAAATACTTACCAAAATGTTCAATTTCTTGAAAGGATTTCTGAAGGCCTCACCTATTGGATTGCTAAAGTGAACAAGGCTTCTCAGTGAACAGAGCTAAGAAGTAGTACTGACAGAGCAGACCTTTCTGCTGTTCACAGTATTGTCTTTGTCAAACACAGTAATATCCCTTGGCTTTGAACAACCTGCACAACCGTTTTAGATATGGGGCTCTGGCATGTCTTCTTGATAATAGAAACACAATAGAAAGAAAAACAAGTGTATACATTATTCTAGGCATAACAGAAAATGCAGTCAGTGTTTATATTTCAGTTCTTGTAATTGATACGTAATCAGAAATTGTCACAAGAGATTCAGGAATTAAAGATTTCTTTCTTCCTGAAAATCAGAGAAGTATACACACTAAAACTGTAGTACCCCTTTCCTTCTCTTCTGTAAAAGTCATGTAGGAATCGTCAGTTTTTGATCTTTTTCAGTGCAGAACATTTGTAGTGAGACACAATTGAACCCTATACTTGGTCACATCCAGTCTCTCCTGCTGTTATTTTCTTTATTTGTTTTAAATGTAATTTTGTAGCTGGAAGCTTTTGAACCCATTCTTAATGTGTGATAACATTCAACTTCTGTCCTGGAACAGGTTAACTGTCCTGAAACCAACAAATGTTGTAACATTACCAAAAAAAAAGGTACATTTACCAATTTTTTTTTTTTTTTTTTTTTTAGAAAAGGTGTTTTTACATATGTGTAGTTTTGCCAAAGGGTTGACTTTTTGCAGGGAAAGTTTGAGTTGGATTGACGTTGCTTACAGATGTTTGTGAACTTGCTGTTTAATATAAAATATATTTCCTTTTAGGCAGTCTTTCATCTATATTTTGTTGCAATTGAAGTAAAATATTTCTCAAACTTTTAGTTGGTGGCTTTAGCAGTAGCAATCGGAGATAGAATACAGCCATTTTTGCTGTAGATCTTAAAGCGTTCTTTAATTAAGAGATTTTTTTTTTCCCCTTGACATTGCAAACACCCATCTGTACCAAATCTGGTCTCTTTCTGTCTTCTGAACTAAATTTTATTGTGAATTTCTCTACAGAGATTCCTGAGCTTTGTGAGTGCAGAAAGGAAGCTGATGAAGGAAGCACTGTAACTGGCTTCAGTAGTGCTGTAAGCAATAAGTGCACACAAGCAAGTAAACCTTCTCAGAAATGGGATCTCTGGCTTAGGCGGTGCTGTGAAATGGGAAATTTGTTTGGAACTAGTTTAAGTTGGAAAGCCGCAGTGCTTTTCCAGGAAGTCTAAGTGTCTTTGTACCTGGAATGATTACTCGGACTAGATAACTGTAAATGAGGAGTGGAGTATTGGCTGTACTAAATAGTGTGATTCATTTCTATTTTTGCACAGGAAGACTTATTTTTGAAACTATTGAACTAGATTAAAAACGGGGTCAGTAATTATTCTGTTTTGGCCTAGAAATCTGTATGGGTTCTCAAGACTTGCCTTTAAATCCCAGATCAGTGGCAGACCTTTTTTCATAGATTTCATCGTTTCTGCAGATCCCAATTGACAGTTGTTTGTTACAGCATCTTTGAAAGTCAAGTGGTTAACAACATTATTCAGGGAGTATTTAAATGAGTGGTTCTCTCATGATGAACTAGGTCAAAGATAAGTGTTGAAAATATTCATGTCCAAAGTGGCTTTTGTATTTGTAACTAAAAGAAATGTTCCTTGGACTACTGGCCTCACTCTTGTTTAAGCAGAATAATGTTGGGTGGTGCTTTTAGATTATTTAGATGAACAATTTTTCGGGTAAGAATGTTGGGGAAAGTAATTTATTAATAGAAAAGACATTACAAAATTTGTTTATTTCTACTTCTAATACCATTTTTTTTCCAAAAGGTGATAATAGTAGGGAGTAATAGAGGACCATTCTTTCATTTTTGTTTAAAAAAACCCAGCCCCACAATATCCCAATATCCTTAGAAGGAACTGGCCACTGACAAATGCTGGCTCTAGGTAGGCAACATCATTACAAAAAAGCATTTCGTAATCTATGAATTTGTACTTTAGCAGTGATCTTGAAATGTCACATGCTAATCATTGTGGCTGTTGTCATAACCTGAACAATATAAAGCTGAGAAAACCCAATACTTCGGGAATTTGACTGTCACTATCACCTCTTTTTTAAATTTTATGACTAAATGCTCCGAAGTGTGATGCTGAAGTGCCATTTTTCAAGACATAAAATTGAAGTATTGATCAACTGTGCATTAATGCCTCATTCTTCTGTTCTGAGCAAATTCTTATTCTGGTATGTGTGTTTCTCCTTTCAACCCTCTCCCCTCCATGCAGGTTCACCTGACATATTAGTTTCTTTTTGCCAAAAGTACTTTTTACATAACAGACTGCTCTTTTATTCCATGCTATAGTTGTTTGAATTACATAGTAGAATAAATACATGTAAAAGCAATTGGAATGGTCCTTGGTCATGTCTTCCAAGAGATCATTGTTAGCTTCATTTGGTCAATATTAGTAAGGGTTTTCTTCTAAAAAATGTGCAGAGCCAAAATGAAAAATCACCATCAGAATTTCCTTATTTTAATGTAATTTTTCTTGAAACAGAACAAATTTGGAAAGAGCAGCATTTCCTGTGATGCTAATTGTGTTTAGACTTGTATGTTCTGTAAAACCTTTGTGTTTTCAAAGGAGATATTTAAGTGATCTTTAAGGCATACTGTCCTGTTACTACTTGTTAATATACCATTCTGGTTTACAGGCATTTAAAATTCCTTTAAAAACATGCTACAAATGAAGGCTTTGTGTCGCAGGAAGGCTGTGCATGGGCTGTCAGCAACCCTCCATCACAAAAACACTCTGTAGGTGAACAGCCAGGAAATCAGAGTGAAATGCATAGTACCACCTGAGCATACACACACACTTCCTGCATTTCGGCATTTCATTTTGGTTGTTCAGGATATATCGATAGATGTTTTTAGAGAGAGTTTGGACAGATACAGTAAAGTATTAAAGCCCCATTACACCCTGTTTTCTTTATTTTTATAGTGTATCAATAAGCATCGTTTTTCCTGACTATTCTTTGTGATGAACTTCTTGGGTACACATATTCTTTGTTATTATAATAAAGTTAGAGAAATTAAGCTTACCCTCTTATAATGGGAATTTTTGGTGGGAATAATTCCAGTTTCGGGGTTTCATATGCACTAAGCAGCTGCTTGATGTTTGGCAACATGATACCATGCCTCCAAGTTTTAAGCTAAATACCTGAGGCAGAAAAAATATGAAAAGAGAAAGAAAAGATCACAATAAAAGATGCATGTATGTTTAAGTAAGAAATCAGAACAATTATTTTTTATGAACTGCCATATCCAATATTTGCAGTAAAGCAGCACCCTTGAACTCCAGCTAAATTTTGGGGAAATATCTGTTGTAGACTGTAGGGCAATAAGGAGCTACGGTGTTTAGGTTTCTGCCATTTCTACGTAGTAATCTTAATGTGGATGGAGAAAAGGACATATTGCAATTTGCAGTTGCAGTGATGCTTAAACAGGAAAAAAGTAAGAGAAAAGTAAGGAATAGTTTCAAGGCCACCGTGAGTTACTTGTTCTTATAGTTATTTTTAAAGATATTTTTAATATCTTGACAAAATATGTCTGTTGTCACTGTAAGAAAGTTTTATTGCCTAAAGGTTATCAATAAGTTAAATTGCAGATACCATTTTAAGTTACTACAAGCAAAACTAAGGTTTTTTTAAAGTAAAGTTTTGATGATTTGTTGCATACATTATTAAGAGCTGAGAAATCTATTTTTCCATTTATTTTCCAAATATGGACTTGGTTGTAGGATGGAATTCTGCCTGAATTTAATCTTTATTTTAATGCTTATTTTCATTTTTGAATTTGAGGATGGGGGTTTTGTTTGTAGTAGTCTGAAAAATTTTATGTTGAAAATAATTTTCATTTTCCTTTTACTTACCATTAAAATTTGCCTAAAAAAATAGAAAAAAGTAAAAATCTGTTGAAGCCATAGTATACTTTCATTGGAATACTGGTGTATGTGGAGTTTCCTGTTTCAGCTTATTTCTTATTTTAAAAGTATTTGGGGAAAAAAAAGATGAAAGAAAAAGTGCTAGAATGCATGCTTTTATTTTCAAAGTAAATCTTGAAGTACTATAGTTGTGTATAAACATTACCATTTACATGTGTGCTCATTGCAGTATGTTTAATATCACAACACTTTTAGATTCAGATACTGTCCCAAGTTTCTTGTGAGTTATTGCTTGATATGTAGTAGGTGAGACATGGCAGCATCAGACTGCAGATGGCTTTGAAATCTTTGGTTTGATATGTAAGGCAAAAGTGAATCAGGAGTGATTTGTTGCTTTTTGACAGGTAGCTGTCAGTTTAGTGCTGTATTTTACTCTTTTTTGTTCACATTCGTGTTTAATTATGTTAGTAATTCTTTGGTAGTGATACGGATCAATATAACTCCATCTGCGAGGATGAACTATAAGCCCTGGCTTGGAATAAACTTCTCTGTCTCCCAGGCAAGATTAACTTTCCCCAATTGCCTGGTTCAATCTTTCTGAAAGGTGATTTCCCCTATCAGTTACCTGAGGGATATGTTGCTATTCTGATTGTTTCAGTTCTTTTCAGTGGCTGACAAGTATACACATTGTATTTTTTCTGTATTTTTTTGTAAACTTATCAGTGTGCAGCACAGGTAACACATGCAGAACTTTAATACATGAGAACAAACAGAATTTGCAAATGTTACGTGAAGTGCAGAGTCTTTGGAGACAGCTAGTGCCCTGAAGTCTACTTTGTACAGAAGAGATTAACACCATTATTCTATGTATAATCTCTCCAGCAAAACACTGTCGCCTACTTCTGTCAACAAATGGTTTCTTTGCTTTGGCAGCTGAAAGAAATTTTAGTTGTGTAGGCAACAGAACATGCCTTTATAAGTTGCAGAACCCAATTTTAAAAATATTTTGGATGGTAACTGCAGTTTTGAGAAGTTAAATTATATTCATTAACTAAATATTTTTTTAAACAAGCTAAAAAGACTAATTATGTCTGCTGTGTGTGACACACTCATAATCCAGGCATAAGGCAGGTTTACTATTTCGTAGTACACCTTTTGAAAAGGTACTGTTCCTTGCAGACACTTACTTGATTAAAAGATCTGCACATATCCCATCCACTTTGAGTGCACTTTCTTTCTGAATGATGGTAGAGATGTATTCTTACTGACAGTCTGAGTCCATAAAATTCATATACCAAAAAAAAGAAGATAAAGATGCTCAAGCAGAGGTGTAATATTTCTAGAAGCCTCAGACCAAACAAATTCTGGAATATTTGCAAGGAGAGGAGAAAAAAGATATATACCACAGCATTTCACTGTGTAAGGCTACAGAAGCCATATTTTAATGGAATTGAGTTATATAGCCATAATCAACATGTGAAAGTTTTGGTTTTTATTTTATGTTAATAAATATGTCAGTGTTCTCTTTCAGATAATTGAATTACATTACTAATTAATAATTATATTTTCAATATAAAATTTTACTGTTTTCCTCAAGAAATGGTTAATACAAAAATTAAAGCTGAGATAACAAATATGTGCTTTAATATACTGGATTGTCTTTGATTTTCTGCAGTTTATTTACCTGGATGAAAGGTAAACATCATCATTCACGGCTTCTGTTACTGGAGGGTCAGATCCCTTGTGGGAGCAGGGCATTTGAACCCTCATCAGTTACGTGGCAGGGTAGATCCCAGTCTTAGGGCAGAAGTGGATGGGTGTGCAGATCCCTGTACCGGGAGCCACTTCACTCCTTGGATACGTGGCTGGACACGTGTGTGCCCTGTGGTGAGGGTGCCAGTGCCTCTGACATGTGGCGTGCACGGACTGTGCAAACAGTTTCTTATCATCTGACTGAGCACATGTGTGCTTGCTTTGTAGGAGTGGATGCTGTTTTACTGTTTCTGCCATGTTGATGGATAGCTGTAATTTGTCTATGTGTGGGGAAGGATGGCAACGAGAAACAAAGCATTAATTACAAAAAACTGTCATGAAGTCATCAGCTTATTTCTTCTGCATGTGTAAGAACTGATGGGGAACAACCTCATGAAAATTGTCATAGCACCTATCCTAGTGACAGTTACCATTACGTTTCTCTGTGTTAATTTTTAGTTTGTTTAGTTAATTTAGTAGTTTGCACTTTGTAATTACAAAGCACAGATCATTGAAACAAATTCTTAATGTTAATCAGTAAGTCAGCATACAAGAATGAAAAGAATCAAGGCTGTCCTTGTATATTAAATGAAAAGATTTCTTCCAGATTCTTGCTTTGATCATTAGACTCTTTTAAATAAGCAAACACTACTTAGTTGCTAAGCCACAGGCTGAAGTTCATTAGTGTGTTATCACAAATATTGGAAAAAGAGTACTAAACCAATATTAGATGGAGGACCTGTGCGTAGGCTGGAAGTAACGCAATGAACGTGACACCAGAACATTTTGAAAGAGGGCTCAGAGTGCTTAAAACCATTTCTGTTTGCAAAACCCCACCCCACTCAGCAAGAAAAAGTGCCAACCCTGAGTTGATCTGTTTTTTCTGCTACTGATATCTTTAAGAGTTTTCTGGAAGGACAGTAGATTTAATAGTCTTATAAACAATTTTGTGCATATTCTTTGTTTTAAATGTCAACCAGGTATATTGATGTGGCCTTTTTTTAGTCTAATGCTTATACTTAAAACTGGTTTTCATTAGAATGCTTGTAACCATAGATTGAAAGCCAGAATGACATCTTATTTAAAAACCCTTTTTGGGACCCCAGATCAAAAGCCTAACAAATCAGTTCTGGATACATAGATCTTGCAGATTGTTCAACTTTACAGGATGTCATGGTCATTTGGAGTTTTTGGTGTTCTTTGTATTATCTTAAGCAAATGAACTAACAGTCCATGGTTTTGCATTCTTCACAGGTCTTCAGTACAGTGAGAGAAGAAGAGGAGGGAGCAGAAGATATTTTTGAATATATTCCTCATCTTCGGAGAAAGCTCCCAACATTTGTTACAGTCTGTATTTGTAAAGATGATGGATTTTGTGTAAAACCATGTGTAGCAGATGCTTACTGTCAATATCGTGCCACTTTACAGAGGACTGCACTCTCTAACTATATAACTGGTGCTTTACTAGAAGCAACTACATCATTAGGAGCAAGAAGTGGTCTTTTAAATATCTTTGGAGGATCAACTGGAAGAACAATGCTTAAAGGTAATGAAGATTTATTTTTTTTACCCCTATCCTCTTTAAGTATAGGGTGAATTGCAAAATTATTAATACTATATAATATTCTCTAGTTTATGTACTCATATATGAAGTTAACAGTTAAAAAAGGTTTTCATGTTTTCAGATGTTTTCCTTTGCAATCATTATGTGTCATAATAACTAGTTGTGTTAGTTTAATAAACTAAAATGCATGCTAAAATGAATAGATTCTTATTACAAAACAAACACCTTTTCAGGTATTTTTTCTTGTTGGAATCTGTTCTGCCTGCATCCAAATTTAATGCCTAAACAATTGTTTTTAGGGTGTTCCTCATTTGCCAAGTGCTCTTGCTCATGGGCTGACTTAGTTCAGGACCTGAGAAAGGAGTATATACTCTACGTGGTTATTATTGTTGTCATTATACAGCTAGCTGTCAGCATAGCACTGTGTGGTTAAGTATGTACAGTTCACTACTGATTTATTGTTGGTCTTTTCTTGGATCCATCATCTTTCTACTATTGGATCATTTCAAATAATGCAGGTATTGTGTATTTGGAAAATGCCCGTTGGAGGATGGATGTTGCATATTAAATTCCATGCTGATCATCGTCTTATATAGTAAGAATACCCATATGTGATTTAGTTTGATCAGTTTTGGAAGTTAAACAGACAAAAGAATTCTTGGTACGAATGCATTGCATTAAAAGATGGTTTTGCACAGAATGTACATTATCGATTAATTTTTAATTAATACCTAGAATATTTCATAAGTTACTCAAGCATTTGGAGATTTATCGTCATCTGATATACCCTAATAAAAGAATGTTGTATGTCAGTCATACAATGCTAGATGTGATGCTTGTGGATATTATGGTTTGCCCAACTTTAACGGGAATATGACAAAATCAGTGCATAATTCTCAGTGTAGTTGCTTAACTAATGCAGATACTGACCTCATTTTTACCAATAATGGTGTAGTTTATGCTTGGATATGGTTGTCTTATTTTTATCCCCAAGAGTATCCCTTTCTAGTTTTAATTAGTCTCTCTTTAGGTGAATCAAATGGGAGAGAGAGACACTAAAATATTGTAAGAAGGACAGGTACAGATGGCAAACTGTAGCATCTGGGTGAATTTCAGTAGTATGTTGAGCAACGTTACTCAGCTTCACATACACTCATTGTCTGTGGGAGACAGAGATATGTACAGTACAGTGTCCTATTTTGGTAGGGTTTTCCTTTTTATTTTGTTTGGGTTTTATTTGTTCTGGGCAGATGAGTGCTTTAGAAGAATAAATATATACATTCCTCTGACAGCTCGGAAAGCAAGGTTAAAAAAACTGAGTCATGTACTTCAGAACTGAGCTTTGAAACTGGAAGCAGCAACAGATGCCCTGATCTGCTGATCTCTTTTTATGGAGGCCGGGCTAGGGACTGCACATGAGTGCTCTGTGTACCAGCACACTTTGCACTGCACGCTTTGGGGACCTCTGTGGTGGCAGTGTTATGTGGTGTACATATTTGTTGTTGGATTCTGAGCCAAAGGATGTGAGACATTAGAGAAAAAGCCGAGGTCTGGAACTTGAATTGCAATTCCACTGGCAACCTGTGTAGATAGTAGAGATTGTATTTACTGTAGTGCTCTAGGCATGATTTACTGTACTGGTCTCTGTTAAGGAAGGGATACGCTGCAGCTTTAGGATGTTGAAGTTTTCTGATCTGGAAGGTTCATGTTCAGTTGTATTGTGGTGATTTAATATATCTGAAAAATGACAGAGTCCTTTCTAAAAGCATTTACATAGTGTTACTTGATGATGTTACTGTCTGAGCCATTAGCATTAGCAAGGAACCCAACCGTATTCTAAATTCAGAGTTGCAGTTATCATTCATGGGTGTGTACACTTTAAGAAACAAATTGTCCTGTCCATATAGATTGATAAGAAGGTTATTTGTATCTGTCCAGCATCCTTTCTTGTGGCTGGATTTAACCTCGACCATAAGCTAATGGTTGTTTGGAGGCATTGAAAAGGGAATGTATTGATTCTGGTGTGGTTAAACAGTTGTTGTGGTTTAACCCTAGTAGGTAGCACCATGCTGCCACTTGCTCCCCCACAGTGGGATGGAGGAGAGAATCAGTAGGGTAACAGTGCAAAAATGCGTAGAGTGAGCTGCAGACAGTTTAGTAGATGAAGGAAAAGTCACGTGCACAAGCAAAGCAAAATAAAGAATTAATTCACTACTTCCAATCAGGAGGTAGGTATTTAGCCCTTTCTGTGAAAGCAGGACTCCATCATGTGTAACAGCTTCTTGGGAAGACAGAGACTTTAACTACAAATGCCCTTCCTACAATTTCCCCCAGCTTTTATTGTGAGCATGATGTATGGTATAGAATATACATGTATATGCATATGGTGTAGAATATCCCTTTGGTCAGTTGGTGTCAACTGTCCTGTCTGAGAAACAGAAAAGGCTGAAGATGTGTAAGCACTGTCCAGCGATAGCTGAAACATCCCTGTGTTATCAGCAATGTTTTGGTCACAAATCCAAAAGCTCTTCCTTTTCTATTACCAGTGAGAAAAAGAAAATCTAGTTTGTGCACCTGTGTCGATCACTAGTACACCACTATGAGGGAGAAGGAAGTTTTTGTGGTAAGAAAGTCACAAGCCATTTAGTAAATTAGAGCTCTGACCAGTAACTTACATTCTGATGCACAGGGGACAAAGAGTGGGTGGACTCCTGAATTCCACTGAATTGCTCTAACAGGCAGCTCATGTACACAGTGTGTGCCAACATATCCAGTCTTATTCCGGAGGCATGCAATATGAGAGCATGTATGAGACATTTCACTACTTTTCCTTCAGTATGTTTACAATTCCTGGAGATAAAGTTCAGCACTCTCTTGCACAGTCTGTTTAAAGAGGAGCCCATAACTCTAATGAGAAGTGCCTTCATGATTTAAAAGGAAGACTTCTCAAAAACTTTATGCTCTCTGTAGTTAGGACTTTTATGTGACATCTGCCCTGGAAATAGGGACCCTACAAACAGCAAGTCCCTAATACTGGGATAGCCTCCTGGGTTTATGCCTCCCTAGCACCAAGCACATTATGAGTTCTTTGTGTTCAGTACTTCAGGAGTTACTTAGTGACCTGTGCAATGAACCTTACAGTCACAAGCAGTCCAGCTCCAGGGAATACTGTTGTAAGGTTTTGCTCGGTAGCTAAGGGCCTTAAATGCTCTGAGTTCCCAGGGCTAGGATGGTTTTGTGGGCAGATCAGCCAGTGTTAGTTCCACAGAAGGCTTCCAAACATACCAGACCTCCTAAGCCAGAATTCCCAGTCACATGGATCTGAGACTGAGGGTCTTTAAAAACTCACGTAGGGCCTGCTGTGTAGGAGACTCATCTCTTGGGCCTGGCTCACAGAGCTGTCAGGCTCCCGACTGAGGAGCTGCGACTCTGGTCCTGGTAGCACAGGGACAGTCTGAGAGTGGACTCCCGGGAACTGTAGATGCCTGGAGTTCCCACAGCTGGGCAGTGACATTCACATCCTTGTCAGCATCTTTGTTGCTACAGAGAACATAATTTTCACGTATGAATACTGAAGATATTTAAGCTGCACTGTTTTAGTACGTCTGTGTGTAACTCAAGAATTTTTGGTTAGCAAAAAGTTTTGAGAGTGTCTTTCAATGGGATTTGGATTGAAACCAGATTTTTTTTCCTGTAGGAAGGAAATCCTGTTTCTCAGCCTGTTCTGTTTCTTAAAAATTGATTGTTACAGAAGTTTGCTCATAGTTGTGAATGGGCCAGAGCTTTCACTGGAATCATATTTGAAGGGCCAGTCATTATCACAGTTTATGTGGTGTTGACATTTTTATATAGAAAGTGAAAAAGAAAAGGTTTGTGTCTTTCTTAAAGAAGGAACTAGGGTATGTGAAAATGTTTGTACTTTACGTTTGATACCTAAATCTAGAGTCATAGTTGGAAAGGAACTTGTTATCTTCCCTCCCCCACGCCCCCAATAACTTGTGTTTGTAATCTAAGAAAAAGGAAAGGGAAATAGAAAGAGGTGTCTGAGGATGGAGCAGACTGCAATCATTTCGTGTCAATATTCTTTTCACTTTAGCATCTTTCAAAGTTGTTGAAGTCTGATGCCACTTTCTTTGATATAGATCAGATTAAGTGTTTGATCATTGTTGTTCATCTTCCAGACAAAGCTCAACAGGACTTGTTAAATACACAACATCAGTTTTTGACCAAGAATGGAAGGAAACTAATTTGTCATGAACATGGAGGCAGACTGCATTGATCTTAAGAAAACCTACTTAATTCATCCCACAGAATTTAGAGATTACCCTTTTTCTGTAATCAGACTTAGCCATCTGCAAACAGGCAGCAAACAGGTGCTCAAGTCTCTGGGGCTTTTCCCACTGCTGTTTTTTGTACCCTTTGTATGAGGTGTATTGTTACAGTATTGGGAAATTCCAAGGTCCCAGAAGTTGGGGCAGTTGTCTGATAGCTGTATGTCAGTCATAGGTGATAACAAGCTTGATGTACACAGATATAGAAAGACCAGCATGATTCAGCTGGTCTGTGTGTGTTTGGGCACAAAGGTTAAGACCCTCTAGAGTGAGGGATAAACCCAAATGAGCTGAAATTAAGACCTGAAAAGACAAAATGTGTCTTAGGCTCAGAGTCTATGGTAAGAATATGAGTCATGCAATACACTGTAGGAGAGGAAATCAAATACATGAGATATATCACGCAGTATGTAGATAATGTCGCCTGAGGCAAGAGTGTGAGTCAGGTGACAAGGATTTTATGCCTGCTGTGTTGCCTCCAAGATGTAGATCAAGAAGAGCAGGAACACGTGAAGGTCACCTGGTTAGGAAGAGAATGAAGAGGGACATGGCAGGAAGTACAGATCAAGGCTGAGATGGCAGGATGGAGGAGGAAGATTTTGGAGGACAACTGTAAGTCTAGGGACATCTGGGACTGTCTGGAGCTGGCTATGATGATTGTCTCTGTAAACTGGCAGAAGGGAAAGGTCACTGCCATCAGTCTCCTGGACCTGTCACTGTCTGGCCAGGCCTGGTTGCAGCCAGATTGGTCAGAGGGGTAGTAGAGAAAGACTTAAGGAGGATCCTTGCCAATATTAATTTAACAAAAACTTCCTTGAATCTGTCGGGTTTAAAACATTATAGGAACAAAGATTTGAGTTCTGCCAGCATAGCTTGTCTTGCCCTTATAGTCCTCTTTCTGGGTTCAGTAGGGTGTATTACTGCAAGATAGGCACATAATTGAACCAGGCAGTGGATTGAAGTTAACCAGTATAAATAATCTAAGTAAAAGAATTAAAAATATTTTCATCTGTAAAATTGCTCCTTTGGGCATAACAGGTATCATACTCAAGGTACAGGAAGGTACATGTCTGTATGGATCTGGATATCCTAACCTGTGTGTAGGGCTAAGGTGTTAAGAAACAGAACTGAGTTTCAGGTGATCTTGTATAGATTTCAGTTCCAGTAGTACAATGTGGCAGTTTTGGTACATTGATGATCCTTTAACTTGTGTATCTGGGTCTCAGTTTACAGCAATATTTTTGCCAATAGTCTATAGCTGTTATTTCTACCACAAGAAAATAACGAGTTTAAATACATTGAATGAGTCTGTGTTATTAGAGGCTTGTTGTGAGGAAGGGAATGAAGAACATGCTAAGGTCTGTGGATGAGGGCTGAGAGAACAGAAGTTTGTGCAGAGTGATGTTTGTTTTAAAATCAGGTTTTTTTTTTAATGAGGACTAATTAGTCTTTAGAAAAAATGAAATGGGATTCTAAGTGCAGATAGTTAATCCCTGAACTGCTTATTATTGTTTATTATTTTAAAGATCTGAACATTTGTTTGAATGGGCCTTGTAAAAGTAGTGTCCATGGGAACTTTTAAAGTGCAGAATGGAACTTTTTTGGTATGTTTATGTTAGCATGTCAATCATGAGCATAAAACCCCAAGGACTCAAGCATTGAGATGACTCAATAGTCATCTCAAAGATTCCCTTGAAGTCTTGTTTCTAGGAAACAAATGAGGAGAAAAATCCACTTTAGTAGGATAATGCTGTTTTATTTCTCTCTAGACACATTTTTTTTGTTAAATTCTATGATATACTGTACAGTTTTCTTTGCAGAATTGAAAACATTCTGATTTTTTTCTTTAGGTTTTCACATATTTGCTTTTATAATTAGTGAAAAAATTTTTAGTATTGAACCTGTAATGGTGAGAAATGTTTAATTTGATGGTTTATTTTGTATTTTTGTAGTCAAATAGCATTAATGAAATTGATATTTATAAATAAAATTAATTTTAAAGTTCGATATTGTATCCCCATGGGCATCCTTATATTATCATATTTAACAGGCATTTTTCGGAAATCTAAATGTACTGGTTTTCAGCTGGAAGTTGGAAACAACACTAAATGGTCATTCTTCCAATTAAGAAAGAATACGCTTGTATTGTCAATGAAAAAATAATGGTGTGTTGGCCACGTTCCATGATCATTCCTCCAGTAGAGAGTTTTCAGACAAAACGTATATTCCGCCGTATAAACAAAGTGTCTCTGAGTGTACTGCTCACATTCCAGTTCTGCACGGGTCCGCTCTCACACTTCCTGGGGAAATGGAGAAAGGTTCGTTGTGGCAGTATATTGTTTTTCAGTCTTGTGTACTCTAGCAAATTTCATAACAAACTTTTCACTGATGTAGTCCTGCTGCTCGTGAAAGTGATGTAAACTGATTGTAGAGAAGGCTAAGGTTAGAAGGAAGAAAAGAAGGCATAAAAATGCTTGGTAATGGCTGTGGGATCAAGGCAGACTTCTGCTGTCTGCTTACTTTATGAACATAGATGCAGTCTGAAGGCTATGCTGTCTTTTTAATTCCCCCTATTTGTATTTCTGTATGGTTAATCACACTTCTGGAAGCCTCAGGGAGTTTTCCTCCTTCTTTGCCTCTCAAAGAAAGTTTTTTGGATGGTTGCCTAAGTCATAGCCCATTGTCCCATTAAAGCTAATGCTATTGCCTTTTATTAGAGTCACTAGTGCAGAGAGCATAATAGCTGTAAAGGTAGGGCATTTGCTAATAAAGTAACCAGTGTCATGGTTTTTGTAATGCTTCAGCTGAAGTTTCCTAAAACAAAAGTAATTCTGTTTATTACTTTTGGCCTGTTTAAACAACACTGATATAAATATAACTTCTACAAAAGCTTGGGTATAGGCTAACTTATTTCTTAATATATTTAAAGACAAAAATCCAGCAGAATTAAAATCATTCTTGTTTATAACTCTGCTGTCAAAATCCAATGCTTTTAGTCTTAGCAGGATGTATGCTCATCCTTAATTTCTAAACTTCCTTCCATTCGAATCCTAGTGTTTCAGCTTTTATCTGGGGAGGTGGGTAACCTGACCTTTCGGTGAGCCAGCCAAATGCATGTCTTCTTCATGGCTTACACAAGGCATGTCAGTTATGCGTTTTGCCACAGTTTGTAGCTTTAAACTGAGCAGCTGTTGCCTGACTGTTAGTTTGGACAAGTGCAGCGTGCAGACTTTTTGTGGTACTGGAAGTACCTGCTCTTCTGGCATTTTAGGAGGAATCTAAGATTCAATGGAAGGCGCGTTTGCTGGTAAGATTTGCCTTTCTGTGGCCTGTAGCACACGGTTCTGATTATATGTAGGTAGTTAAATCAAAGTGATAATTTTGTTTCCAGAGTTAGAAGTAAATTAGGTGACGGTTTTCTAATCTAATGTTAGATCTATAATGGCTGTGTTCAATAACAGTGTTTTAAGGACACAAAACTGTTTCTAGGAGGAAAAAGAAGTAAGAATTTAATACAAACAATGTGAAACAATGTTTTAAGTGTGTATTTTGTATTTCAACTTGCTTAAAATGGAATGCAATATAAATATTTTAAGTAATTTAGGTAAAGTGTTTTGCATTTATTCGATTCACACTGCAACTATTTCAATATTAAATTATGTTGTGATACATTCCTTTGTTTCTTATTTCACAAAAAACAAGTGACTATTACAAAAAATGCTGGACAAAATATAAGTGTCAGTACTTTTAAAAGTACTGGAACCAGGTAATTATTTTTTTCCTGAAGTTTATAAATGACTCAAATGTTATAAGTAGTACTGTGTTTTTGAATGTAAATCCACTGCTGCTTTTTCCTTGCATGGACTTTTCTTCCTAGATCTTCCATGTACAAGTTTATAACTTGCAAACAATTTGTCTTTTGTGGTTGCTTAAGGCAGTTGATTTTTTTTCCCTTTCTGAATAATATGAGTGCATAGCAACATGCAAAAGCAATGCTTTGCTACTAATTGGTCATGAAGAAATTTGCATTTTTTTTTTTAAACTTGCGTGTGTAACTTGAATGAATGTTCATAATATTTTACTCTGTGAAAGGGATGTCTTTTATGTGGTACACTCCCATTTCCCTAATCTGGCTGTTAACTAAAGGCTATGACAAACATTCGCCATTCAAAGCGATATCATCACACTCTAATGGAAAAGTTGTCTTGGTTGTCAACACTGTTATTTTCACCTCAGGGATTTAGACAGCACAGAAAAAAAAAAGTGCCCTGATATCTTTATTAATTGCAAAATAATGGTGGTTTTAATCAGTTTATTCAGTCAGTGATAACAAATCTGAGATACCTTATAATAGTATAAGAAAGGGAAGGAAAATTATTTTAATTAATTTCAAGTCAGACCCTGCCTTTGATAGGCTGTTTTGTAATGGTTTTAGCTTTGGTTTGAGATAGAATGGTGTAAGAATTTTTCTAAAAAATAAGAGGATATGAGGATTTTTCTTAGGGCATAATTGGTTTAGGTTTTATTTAAGGGGCTTCATATTGACATAGTTTTCTAACGTTTAAGTATTTCCGTTGGAAATAATGGTTATGTATAAAACAAGCATTGCTACAGATTTTAATAATTCTGAAATAAATGATTTACCAGTGAGATTTATCAAGCACTAATTGAAAAATTTCAAAGCAAAAATAAAAGAACTAGAAATAAGTACCTTTAATTTCTTCTCGTGCTTCATTTTAAGGGCTCTGCACAATTGTACAGCAATTATATATTTGTATCTTACATTTCCTGTGGACTTGGTACAACAGATTTCATGCACATTTTCAGCTTTCTTTATGAAGTGTTGGGGTCTTCTAGGGATAGATCTGATGCTATTGCATTATCTCCTCTCTCTTTGCCGCGATCCACGGACAGGAGTGGTGTCCTTTGAGAGTGTTTTACTTTGAGGTGAAAAAAGAATTCTCAGTCTGGAAAAACTATTGCTTCATATGCCTTGATTACATTACTGTTAGCTTTGGAAAAGATTTGATCTGAAATTGTTCACCTGTTCAGACTTATGAATCTCTTCAGAGAAATGGAGCAAAAATTTCTTTAACATGGATATTTCCTTTTATAAGTGGAGTAGTTATTGAAGTATCATAAACATGCGTGACTTGTTTTAAAAATTCTTATAAGTTTTTTTCAAATAAATTGCTCTTCTTCTGAGTTTCTAAAAGTTTCAAATGGGAATTCAGAAGAATTCAGATTTGAAACACTGTTAGTCTTTGGGACTTGTTCCCAAAAATGGCCATACCTAAAGCCATTAAACTACATGGGGTTTTTTTCTACTGAACTTTGTGTTCAGGAGAAACATTACCATTTCCTTCTACCTCCAGCTATAGAACTGCAGCCACTGGAACTGTATTGAGACTTTTGCAAGTCTCATAAGGGCAAAACATGCCAAATGTCCACGTTTATTTTCAGGTGCCCAACAATCCTGAGCTGCACAAGGTCATGGTAGAATTTGTAGGTTAAAAAACTTGATATATCTTTTTAGAGATCTTTAAAATCTTGTTTTTATTGGTGGATAAATTAAACAAAATATAGTGTTAGCAGAACTGCAATAAACCATTATGGCATTAATAATTCAAGCAAAGACACCAGTGCAGGAACTAATTGAAACTTAAAAATATTTTTAAAATTATTTGTGTGGTCAGAAAAGAATGCTTTTGCCATATTTACTGAGAAGAGTTAGTTCTGGATTTGTATTAATGTAGGCACTTGACTGAGAAAATGTAATTAACATTTTAGAAACTTATTTGTGGTGTCTGCTTTAAAGCACCATGAAATAGCTTTGTTATTATTTAAGTTTAACAGTGTCTTCAATTTGACAGAGAAAGTGAACCTTAAAAGTAGAATTTTTTTCTAGGTTGTAGGTCTTCATAATATGCTGTTCTGTAACTGCCATGAAGTAGAAGGGATCAAATTAGATAATGGAGTTCATGTTTACCTTATAGGTACAGAATTTGTGAATGTAAACCTCCTAACAGCTATCAGCAAACCATTCAAATATGTGCATTGAACATAAAAAAGGAAGAGGTGCTGGCTTCAGGTACTGGTTGTCTTGAAGATGGTGGTAGGATTTGCATACAAGCTTAGTGTATTCAGGTATTTTCCATAACCATATATAGAGTGAATTGCTCTAAAAAAGAGAACAGGGAGAAATGAAAATATATTTAGAATTCTTGTTTGCAGAGATAGAGCTAGAATAGAATTAGAATAACTAGTGTGTCAATATCTAGGATTTCTGTGTGCTCCCAACCCCCTGAAATATGAGACTTTTTTTGTGCAAATGAAACAGCCAGATCCTTCAAAAAACAAAATTTCTTTTGAACATCAAAAAAAAAAATAGTCTTGTTTTGCTTGTGTGGAAATGTATGATTTGAAAAGAACAAATGTAGATCAGCTTCGGTATGAAAAGTTGATACTTTTTAGTTTGAAAATATAATTTATGCAAAAGCTATTAACTGATGAGCCAAAACATATGGATAAACTCAGTATAAAGTCATAAGCATTTTAGTCACACAAATATGAAATAATTTAATCCAAAATTTTATGCAGAAAATTGGTGTTTGACATGCTCACTTTTGCAAAAATATGTTATTTTTTAAAAATACTGCTTATGTTTAAAATGTTATGTCTTCTAAAAAACATACTTTTTTCTTTGTGCTTTCCATGAGCCATGTAAAAAGTGTGAAAATGGTAGTTTAACTTTTCTGTTTTATTTGACTTGCAGCAGACTCTTGCGGACTCTGTTCCTACATATTTGATCTCTCTCTCTTATACTGAAAGTTAAAACATTGCAAGTGTGTTGGGTGTCACAAACAAAACAAAACAATATTTGCATAGTTTGGAAATACGCTACATTTTTTATAAAGGGAAACAAAATTACTCTTGTTGCACTACTTTTGCCTGCCACAATGAATGGAAGTTACAAGTGCTTTTTTGATGGTAGAATAAGCTTAGTATTATAATATTTTATTTCTCAATAATAGGTATAATATCAAAATTTATAGTCATGAAGGTAACAGTTTTCTGATTCTTCGGGGCAGAAAATGTTATCACTTTTTATGTCAGCGTGGGAGAACTGATGAGAAACAGCCTGAAAAAGCACTTGTTGGTTGCAGGGCATCACAAGCTGTCTGCTGGTAAGTGTGCCAGGTTGTGATGATATATTTGCTCATTTACTGGGAGGCAAAATTAAGTATCTCGTATGTTAAAGCTGTGCAGTATAGTCCTCTGAGCCTTGTCATTGTAGACTGCCCAGCTTTGAGCAGTTTCTATAGAGAAATGTTCAGGAGCTACATGCTAACCTTCAGATAGATAATAATTACTGTAAAGAGAAAATAATCAGTTTTCCTTTATATCTTCTGGGAGTGGGACAAAAAATGGATCTGAACAGCAAGCACCTCACCATAGGTATTGTAAGGGAAGGGAGATTTGACAGAGGAGGGGTCCAGTCAAACTGAAAGACTTCTTTTAGCTGTCACTTGAAGAAAATGGACACAGGTGGTGTTGGCTGCCATAACTAGTAGAACAGAAGCAGCAGAGGTGGTGAGAAAAGACATGCATTTGACTGAACACAGACAATAGAATTTCAAAAAATATTTCAGAAATCTTGAGAGGAAAAAAAGTTTAGTGATTGGATGGATGATGGCATATCAAATTTTAAAATAGGAGGGCAATAAGAGTGCGTCATTTGGGAAAGTAAAACAGCTTATAGAATTGCAAGGTCAGTGGAGACCTTTAGCTGGGCTGACATTCTTTTAGGATGTCATTTACTTAAACCCATTTGTCTCTATTCTAAATTCAGTCGTTGAAGGGCTGCAGTGCTACCCTACAGCCTTCAGAGGCTGCCTTAGAACTATCATCCACATGCACAGCTTTTTCCAGTGGTCAGTGACACTCAAAGTCAAAGAAGGGTGACATTTCTAGTTTGGGTTTGTCTGTCATCAAGGACCAACTGTTTGTTCTTGTTATGCATTTTTCTGCTGGAATAAAGTATTTAAAATCTGATGTATTTCCCCTGTTGTAGTTAGCCCTGTGTGGCCATCCATCTATGAGAAGGACACTCTAAACAAACCTACGTCCTGAGGACCTCACTGCCATTGTCCAAGCTTGCTTGGCCCCGGCAGATGAACCTTAGGATTAAAGGGTGGGCTCAGTTCAGCGCAGGCTGTGTCTCACCTAAAAAATCCATTGCGCAGGCTGGAAAGGTAAAAGACCTTTCCCCAAATCTTCGTTCGCGAAGATGGGCCATTAATAATAATAATAATAAAAAAAAAGATGCTTATATATTCTACTACAGTAAAGTCTTCTCTCAATTTCACTTTATTGAACTAAAGTTATGCATTTCTGATCTAAATCTTTCTCTGGGTCTCACTGTTAAAGCCTGGAATAATTTTATAGCTCTCTTTGCATGCTCTGTGGTTTGTTTGTGTCTTTAAAAATATGGAAAAGATGATTGTACATTATTGGTGTCATCACTGATTTATGTGGGAGGATCTGTTTTTGCCACCTCCTTTTTTACCACCACTGCCTCCTAAAAGCTCATAGAAAACACTTAGTTTTAGTGTTCCATCTTATTTTTTCAGAACCATTGCCTTTAGGAAAGCAAAACTCCATTCCATGCACAGGATTTGCCATTCTTGTGTCTGGAATACACTAACTTGACTACTTCTTATTTCACTGCTTAACTGAGATTTGTAATGTAGAACGCTGAACTGCCATGTAAAACTTCTGGAATCATTTGCGTTGGAAGGGGCTGTGCTGGTCATCTAGTCCAACTCTACACAAAGCAGGACTGATTTATTTTCCTAGTTGTTCTATTTTCTTACTATGTTGGACAGTATTGTTGACAAGGTTGGCCCTAACTCCAAATTAAACCTGAACTGCAGTACAGGTAGCAGTGTAGGAAGGAACAGAAAGAGAAGTGTTAATTTTTTTCTATGTACTTTTAGAGAAGGAATGAATTGCATTTGAAGTCTCCAGATTAAGGGAGATTTCTTGAAAATCTGAGGAAGGTGCTAGTTTCGAGTTTGTTTTTGGATAGCAAAATCACTAACTTTGAAAGTTTTCATGTTAGGAAAGGACTGCAAATACTCTTTCTAGTATAATCTGCTAAAGCTAATGACAAAGACACAATTCATTAAAAAGTCTTATGACTGTTTGGAACAGCTTTTATGTAGCAAGTGTATTAATCCTGTGAAAGCCAAATGGAATAAATACTTTCATTTTTTATAAGGTAACTCGTTACAGCAGTATAGCTATCCTCTGTTTACTTGAACACAATCTTGTATAACCTTATCTTTGTTAATTTAGCTTACACTGATTCCCAAATGACACGAACTAAACAAAAACAATTATAGAAAGTAGTTGCTTATAGCAGGCTTTAGTCTAAGCAGAACTAGAACAATTCACTAGTGAGGTTGTAAAAAACCTGCATGGATAAGTAAGTACTTGAAGCATTTATATTTGAGGTAGGAAGAAGGGACTTAATGTTGAGGCAAGTTGTAGATGTTGAAATCTCTGTTAGGAAGTTAAGGTTGATTTAATACTTTATGTAGTCTATTTTTTTACTTCTTTTGACTTTACAGACAAAGTCGTAGAACAGACTTCAGTTCTAAGGCTAAATCAAACAGGCTTCTCCACTCTGTCATTTAAATACATCTGAAAGAAAAAAACAAAGTCTTCTCGGTTTTGACTTCTCGGCAGTTCTTGTTATTGTACTGAGTGCTTTTCATTAGGCTACATGATATTTTTGCTGTCTCAGGACTATAGATTCTTTCTTGAACTTCAGAGTTTTAATAGCATACCAGCATTTCCCTTGAGATAGATGCATGCTTTAGAACAACTTTGAGGGTATCAATGAATTTCAACAGGCAACATAGCTTGTGTGGTTTGTGTCTATTAGCCTGGTTAAATCATGACTATTGGAATCGACTGAATAGAGAGAGCTGATAGAAACCGAATGGAAATAAGCCAAAGTCTATTAAGAAGTGCTAAAAAAATGGTGATATATATATAACTGCTAGGTCATATTAATACAATGTTATTAATACTATTTTTGAAATTGAGAAATAACAAATTGAGATATTAAAATGTTAGCTGTGGTTTGTGAGGAAACATTCTTTGTGATTAGGCCCATGAAATTTGCTGTAAGACTGTACAATTCAACAAATAATTCAGCTTGAAGTATGTTTTTGCTGTTTTTGCAGATTGATTTTTACATACTGATGTATAGCTCTAGAAATAATTTAACCAAAGAAATTAAATTTACTGGATCTGAATTTTAAGTAATCTAAGAAGTAGTGTCCAGAAGAATGATTTGGTGGTTTATGTTCTCCTTTCCATTATGAATCCTTTATATAAGTGGATACTTAAGGTCATTTGGAGGAGCTGAGAATCTTATGCATGTTTTGTTGATTGCTATAATCTACAGGAATTTTAGGATTTCCTTAAATAGAAATTTTATAAATTGTATGTTTATTCTGTCAGTAAGTTCTTTGCTTTCTGGTAATTTTTAAATGTTCTAGTTTGTTCATACAGCTGTGTTTTCTCACTTAGTGAGGTTTACCTTTTGGTATAGAAGTAGCAAAAGTTTCAAGGATTTCTAGTAAGCTTAAATTTAGGTTCCCCACTGTATTTCATGGAAGTTAAAAGATGCTCTAGCATTTGCTGACTTATATATACAGCTCAATTTTCCTTTTGACCGCAGTAATTTCTTATGTGAATTTGTGAAGATTGACCTTCACATGAACAGTACACATTTGCTGACTTTTTTTCTCTGGATATAGTAGAGAAAGCTGTTTTGTTAGCTCACCAAGATGTATGGAAGGATCCAAAGAGTGAAAGATGTATTATATATGACATGTGGATGCACAAACCACATGGTACTATGAAGAAAAATATTAGAATTTTGTAGAAACTAATTTTTTACTGGGCAAAAAATGTCTGGTTTTGGTGGGTTTTTTTTTTAGTTACTTGTGTGGAATACTAATTATTTCTCCTGGAAGTATTTTAAATGTATGCTAAGAGCTTTAATTTTCTACAGAACACAGGTTATAATCCTTTTGACCAGTTATGATCACAAAGAATAACACATTTTCTTAATATTTGCTATGTTTCCATTTCTAGACTTCTTGGTTGTACTGTCAAGAAAAGCATTTAGTTTGATGGATGTCCTTTCTATTATAGTTGGACATGTTGAACTTGAAAATCTGTTACTAAAACATATATGCAAACTTTCCCTTTGACCCGACAAGTAACTACATCAATGAGTTACATGTTATCCCAGCTAAACTGCTTCTTGTATGTAATCTTACAATTTAGACTGAATTCTGGGTTGCTCTCAGTAAATTCCGTGGGTGCCTGATAGCTCACCTGGCCATGGCTGTGCTGCACGGCAGTCGTGGCTCTTTCTGGAATGGTGAGGTAGCCCAAGATGTGTAGGTCATTCAGTCATTAGTATAGCCACTGAAAGTATGTCACCGTGCATTTGATGTGTTCTGTGTGTCAGTGGAAGGACTTTGATCATATTGACCTGGATTTTGCTGGTTATTTCTCTTTTTCCTTTTAAAATGCCTCTAAGCATCCTTTGAGTTATGCTTCTGGCACAGTCTTTGTGATTCCAGAAACCTTGCTAAGAATAGCTGCCTGGTAGCAGCACTTTCTTAAAAGAAAAACTGGCAAGATATAATACTTATATAACATCACAAACATGACTTACTATGATGGGAAGTTGTAAATTTATAATCCTTTATAAAAATAGTATATAAATTTCCTTTAACTTCTCATCAGCTTCCTCATGAGAAAAATGAGCTTGTTAAGGATGCCTGCTATTATAACCCTTTTGAAAATTTTCTGGTAATTGGTGTAATTAGATGTTTGCATTGACAGATACCTTTCAAAATTACCTTTTAAAATTTGGAAATTGCATTCTAAAATGAGGAATAGCTTCTTTAATTTAATTTTGTAAACTCATTACACAATCCTTTTCTTTACTCAGTAAATTTAGCTATGGTGATTGGACTTTACCAAAGAGATATCGAACTACACTGGAAACTTGCATTCAAATTGCAATTTAGGAAACAATTTGAGACTAGAGGTAACTAAGAGGGTTGCTGCTATTCTGGGCAGAGAGATTGGGTTTACTTTTTCCAAGCCAGAAGAGAAAGTACTTTACAGAAGAAAAAGCTGAATTACTTTCCTTCTGAAAAAAATACCAGTATGGCAATGATTTTATTTTATTCCTCTATAATTATGGGCTTTCCTTTTCTCAGGCTGGCTTTCTGGGTTGTAGTTTAAGCCTACTTGAAAAATGCTAATTTGACATTTTGTATATTTACAGTATATATTCATCAGTGAGCTTGAAGAAAAAACTGGTCTGGGAGAAGAGAAAAAGAACATACACTAATCCACCCCAAAATAAACAATAAACATGCATTAGGAAAACCATCTGTGTTTTCCCTGCACAGATCCCTTTGCATGTTGTGTATTGTAGTTTTGTACATGAAATGCTCTCCAGGTGACCTTGGCTACCTGCATTGGCAGATGCTTTTAGAGGTTCTCACAGCTTTCATCTGGTGTTCATCTCCAACTGCTTGTTTCTTTGATATTGCAGGATCTACATGGAAGAAACATCTTACGTTACTGTGATATTTTTATATTTTCTTTCAAAGTATTTGTTAAGTAACATACTTTTTGTCCTGAAAGCACTCGGCCTATGATACTTAGCCCATGATACTGTATTTCTCAGAGAAAGAGGAAACTCCATTTCTAGTTTTTTGTCTTCACCTTATATCCATTGTGTTGTATTCATTATAGCCTCTCCATCACAACCAATAAATGTTGAAGACATTTATAAGTTGTTAAACTCATTTTTAAGCCAAAGTACCTTTTATACTGCTCAACTTGACACTATGCCTATATAGTTTAACGTTGCTCTTATGGTAGTTCATAAATGTGACTGTATTAACACTAGCTTTGAAGGCAGTCCACATTTAATTCCAACTACAAGAAAAAAATGTAAATGATACGTAGAATAGAGTAGTTCAAGATAGTTCAGTTGGAAGGGACCTACAAGATCATCTAGTCCAACTGCAATAGCTACCCTTAATTCTTTAAATTTAAGCAACTGTACCTGTTTTTATCTAGGAATACGCATAAGGATTGCGGGAAGGGCATTGGCTATGATTTTACCTCTGTGTTTTTGTGCAGTCTAAACAGGACCAAATGATATTTCGAATGCAGAGACCTAAGTGGGAGTAGCACAGCTCTGGATGTGTGGGGGTAGAGTAGAGGTAGCTGACCATCATGGCAGTGCACTGTAGGACATGTGAGAAGAGCCATGGATTTGCTGCACAGCATTCCCAGTGGATATTGTGGCTGCAGCCAGGTTACTGATTGGGTCATCATCAGTTAATCATGTATTCATTTTCACATCTTAAACATTCCCTCCTCTTTTTGAGTTCCAGTGAATACTCTCTTAATATGTCTTAAAATACTTTTAAGCTATCTCTTTAATAATGGAATGCAAGTAAGTGCTAAATGGTTGTGAATTATGAGTATTAGCTTTGCCCTTTACTCTGTTGGGAAATCCATCAATGTATTTCCAGTTCATAATTTTTCTCCATTTTTGGCATCTTTTTAAATTAGTGTCCTTGGTTTATCCTTCATTTATTCTTGTATGAGAGAATCTTTTCATATTTTCCTCTGTATTGTGAATTTTGAGCTTGGAGGTAGAATTACTGCAATATTTCTTTGTAGCAGTACTATGCTTATTAACTCTTTGTTAAGTATCTTTATAAATTCTGGTGCTATCTATACCAGTGCTTTGAAAGGCCATATTGTTCTTGGTTGGTTCTTCCTGCTGTACACTGCTGACAAAAGGAATATAAAAAAATATTATCACAATAGTTTTGTAATGTCCCAGTACAGGTTTTTGACTGATGCCATAGTACATCATGCTGTTTTCTCTGATGTGTGTCAGGACATTTCAATGCATATGTTTTTCTTTAAATACAGATATATTTCCTGGATTTTGTTTTTGTTTGAACTCTAAAAACCTTGGATATCAAATTATATTATAGCTGATACAATAATTCTCCTATTCACAAAATGTTCTCATCATCAGGAAATATTCAGAGCATGCAGCAGAGTGAGTATTAGAATCCTCATGAAAGCTAAGTGGCGAAGGTCTAGATTGTGTACGTCCTACAGGTATGTGGAAGTTGAATTTGTATTATTCAAAGTATAATATAAAAAAAGTGAAAAAGGTTCCTTAGCAGATCACACAACAATCAACAGTATCTGCTGTTAGTGGTTCTAATCTCTATCACTTTTCTTTGAAATAATTATGTAGAGGACAGGTCTCAAACAAACTAGTGCTATGCTCAGATTCTGTTTAGATAACTGCTGAAAGCAGGCCAGAATGATGAAGCCTCTGAATTGATCAAACATTTTTCAAGCGTATTACGTTCCTTTAAAATTCTTGTGCTGCTAAGCTTCAGGGCTTGAATCAGGAACATCTAATCAAGTGTTGTTGTTTTTATTGGATGTGACTTGGATTAATTTTGTTCCACTAGTCAGTAATAATAATAAGCAAAATACCTTATGCAGCAGATTTGCCTGCCCTTTTATTTATGTGGAAGGTCTAGTAGCATCTTTCATGCACGAATTGTCTTTTATGTGAAGGCAAGAATAACGAATCATAATAATTTTACACTTATCAGATCTTACTTAATTCTCACGTTATTCCTTGACATAATTATACTTAAAATTAATTTCTCAGATTAGCATCTAGTCTTCATCTTGTACAACTAACACCAATGGCAGTTTTAGTATTTGCTTCACTTGGTGTGACACCGAAGCCTTAGTAAACATTCTCATTGTTTGTACCTTGAAGGACTACATTTACTGATTAGTTTCCAAATGATTCTGTCTTCATTTAAATAGTTATTTGAATAGGCATTTCTGTGCAGTATTTGTGTAACTGGACCAGATGGGAACAGACATTCCTCTTTCTCACCTGTCCATGAAGGGTCTCTGTCACATGTACTCTGGTCTTCAGGAATAGACCAAAGTAATGAAGATGATACTTTTTACGAAATGTGTTTCTGAGAATCTTAAAGCAAAAAATGCAGTTTGAGTTTGTGTTTGTGGTAGTTGTTGAAAGTTGTACAGCCAAGACAAAAATTGAACAGAAGATCAGATGATTAACTAAATGCAGGTATTGCTGATGTTGAAGACCAGTGCACTCAGGCTAGAAAGGAATGTTTCAAGGCTGAGGCTCTGAAACACTGAAAATGTCTGTTGTTGCAGTTTTGCAGTTATTTACATTGTGAATGTGTATTTTACTGCAGCTACAGTTTGTATAGTCTTTCAAATTTAAAAAGTTCCTAAAACAAAAAAAGAAAATATAAAAAAATCAATATCATGAGCCTCTGCTTTAATGAGTACCTAACTTTATATACATGTTATTTTTAACACCCTTGTTTTCTATGGGTATATATGTATTCTGAAATTACATTTTTCTTTGCATTTTCTCTCAGTCTCACTGATTTATAACAGAGTTCTTTTATTCTTAAAATTGAAAAATTGCTTAATTTATGCTTTATGTAAATGGAAAGCAAGTCAAATTTAATTTTGACTTTCTTGAGCAAAATACTCAAATATTGGAACTTGATCTGAGATTCTTGTACTCTGTTTAACCCCTGGATATCTCTTCATTGCAGAGTTAACTCAAAGTTGTGTGCATTTTAATTTAATTTTGTTCTGTCATTGAACAACAACTCCTGCTTTGATTTTGAACATGCTTTTTATCAGTTTTGGAGGGTGAGGTTAAAGCTTGGGTTCTGCTTTAATTCAAGCAATAACTAGTTCTTTTTGCAGTGAGAATTGTACAGTTCTTTTTCTAGAATACTATTCTTCCAAAGTAAACTCGTAAATCTTCCCTTTTGACCCTTTCATTCTTATGGGCTGGAATTTATCTGTTAATTTATATGTACATTTATTTAGCATCTGAACTTAACATTCCATATGCTATGCTGTATTTATATCCAGTATTTTAAAAGATCTTGAATGCAGATGCTGCATAGAGAATCCTCCTGCTGCTGTGTTGCTCAAGTCAAAATCCTGTAGGACTACCACTGTGACAACCTTTAGGAGAAAGATTTGTGAAATGTATGTGGAAGTGGAATATTTCTGAAAACATTTTCAGGAGTTTTGCAGAGGAGGGAATTCACTAGATGGGATTTCATTGCAGGAAAATAATGAAAAACCTGAAAGCAGTTCAAGAGCAAGTGTGGTGGTGTTGTATGAATCTCTTTATGGCCTTTTCACGAATCTCTTACGCTGTGATATAAAGGTGTAGATTTAGAAGTCAGTCCTTATTGCCCATAATCCCTTCTCCCAGCCTTCATGATGACAGTTGTCTCTGAAGCAATGAAATCCTATATCTGGTCTTGCACAGCACGTGCTGCAGCATGCCCCAGCAAGGCAGATAGCATGTTGATATCAAACAGCTTTTGAGATCTAGTTTTCAACCAGCCAACCAGACACTCACAATCTATCTACCAAATATGTAACTAAACCTTCCTGTGGCAGGTATTCTGAAATTAGGATATAGTTTAATGAATTATGGCAGTAGGCGAAGGTCCCCTAAAATAGCATGTCCCAGGTGGCCCATTGCCATACATATTGACTGGAAGCAATAAAGCTGCTTTCTGACGAAACACGTAGATGGTGGATCTCTTCAGACTTCTGGCAGTACACACTGCTGATTCGTTTCTCCATGATATCTAGAAGCATGTCTGTGTTCAGCCAAACCTTGCGTAACACAGGATGCCCTTTGGAGCTGAGCTATCCGTTTGCTACCCTGTTAGCCTCAGGGTCATTTGTAAGGGCACTGCCTTCAAAGCCTATTACTTCAGGTGCAGAAGAAATGTTTGCTGGCTGGAATTAACCCACAATATCACATTGATTCTTATGTAGATATTCTGAAGGCATGGCTAGTCATCCTCTTCTGCATGAGGATGCAGTCTCAGCTCTTTGCTAGTTGCCCTGAAATGGAGAGGAATTGGAAAATCAGCATCAAATGGGATAAATTTTGTCCTGAGATCTGCTGCTGATTTTGCAAAGTCAAAATTACTGTTACACTGCTACTGGCTCCATCTTATTTCTTGTGACTTTACAACCAGAAGAAAACCCAGTGGATCCATTTACTGTGGACAAGCCTATGATTGTTTCTATCAGCTGTAGCCAGTACCAGCCAACCTGAGTACAGAGAGGAAATGGTTGGTTAAATGTGTTGACAGTATAGTGTGATTCAGAGACAAGCAGCCAAGTTCCCTTGTACGCTGCAAAATATTTCCATGGATGACTCAGGCTAGTGGAGTGGTAAAAGCCCTGGGATACACGTCCAGAAATCTGAGCAGCAGTGTGGATGTAATTACACAGGACGACGTGTAACTGTACACTGGGGATGATGGGAGGCAGGCATGGCAGTTCAGGTGTGGTGAAATCATGGTGATACTTTGAATTCCTTTCATATATTATGTCAGTGCTCATACATATCGCTTACAACCAGGATCTTCTAGTCCAGTCACAAGCAGAGTTTAAATAGATTTTCAAGTTCATGCTTTTGAGTAGGAACTTCTGAAAAATGTAAGGATTGCTATGTAATTGTTAATTTAATGTTAATGTATGAATAAATACCCTGTTTTACCCTGTGAGGATGTTTATCTACAGCTAAAAAAAAATGAAATTCTTTCCCGTGCAGGTACATCTTGACTGTCCTGATAATTATGTCATTTGTTTAGACAACTTAATTTTGTTTTAAGTTAGAAGTTATATAGGCAGGTTGTATCTCTGTCTGTACAGAGATACAGGTTGTATCTCTGTTTATACTTTCCATTTTTTTCTAGGATTTCATTTCATTGATGCTATAATTGCAAAAATAAAAAAGTGTGTTCAGAGTATGGTTTTCAGAACTGAACCCCTTGCCAGTTCCTAAAGCAAGAAGTGATTTTAGGAGTGGCTGTTGTTAAAATACTGCATATCTTTCTTTTTGATGAATTCTCTTATGCTAGTCACTTCATGAATCAGGATTTTGTGGTATATAATTTTAATTTAATTCAGTTATACTTCAACATGCTAGTTGCCTTTTTTTAAAATTCTCTGCAGAGGCTTCATAACTCTATTCAACAATAAAGTATCAGCCTCGGTAGAAATATCTGTCTATGGTTTCACAGTGAAACTATTTTTAGCAAAAGTCTGTTCTACAGGTGATTTCTACCTTTTTACTTTTCCCTTTCTACTGTAGAAACTGTTGGGTTTTTTCACCTGGCCCATTGTGGTGACTTGCTGCTGCTCCCCAAGAGAAGATCACCTTCTGCAAAATCTTGCTGTTACCATGATTGAATTAAACTCAAAGCAGGTTTTCTTGAACTACCTGTGAAGTTTACTGTTTCTATTCCATACTTGAGGAAGATCCTATGCCCTCAGAGTTTGCCAATAGTATTACTTGGTCTAATGAAAAATTATTTTCCGTACAGGCCCTAGCTAATCTTCTTCAAGTCATCTCAGAGTAATGTCTTCTGCTTACTGATGCTCAGGTCATACTGAACTCCAGTTTTATTAAGTGCAAGTACCCTGTAGATCCAGAGCTCCCCTGCTAATAGTTTACAGTGCATGCTGATAGGCAGTTTTAAGAGGTAGCCCATATTGCTAGGTTTAGGTATATGGAGAGAGAGCCTGTGCATCTTCTGATTCTTTGATAAGCAAATTTGAAGAAGAAATGGATCTGTTAATTTCATTTGTTTCTACAGTGAAATTAAACTTGAACTTGATCCTATTCTGTGCCCTTTGATACTGGAGTGAGTTGTTTGCAGTCAAGACTGATAACGGTGAATTCATGTCCATTAGAAGAGAGAGAGGTATGTTTTTAATTAGATAGAAGAGGAACAGGAAATTAACAAAAGCTTGTTGGTTTGGTTATTATGGTACTGATACACGTTGCATCCAAGGGACAGCAAAACATTGCTATCCCAGTTATGCTGATCTGTATCAGAAACTGGTGTTCAATTAAACTGCCATATATTGCATAGGTGTCTTCTGTTTGGGGGAGTTTCTTATTGTATTTTTCCTCTTTTTTGAACAGAACACTTCTGCATTTTATATACTGACAGCTGTTCACCTGTGACTGTTGGTTGGTTTGGGTTTTTTATGGTCTGTTTTTATTTTCTCACTGTAAACGTAATACATATGTTCTCTTAAAGCATATGAACAGCTTAGATGATATCTGTAGCATGGCTTGTTAAAAAGGCATCTATTATAATCCATTTATTGCACTACATTTTAAAACCAGCTGAGAAAAATAATCCTCTAAGATTATTTTGGTAATTTCAGTCACATTAGTATAACGTCATGGAAGCAAAGTCTGTTATCAAAAAAGCAGCTAAGTTATAAGATGCTATAATAGATTGAATAATTACTTTTATTCTTACAGCTATTGAAATCTGTCTTTTGCTTTAGAACACAGTTTGTCATAATCACAGGATCTTCCCCAGTAGCCTTCTAGAGAGTGAACACGTTGTTAGTGATAGTAATTTTCACTTTACTGCTTTCAAACTGCTGGTTTTTGGAATGTATAGAGAGAATACATTTTTTTAAAAAACGTAAGCGTAGAAAGAAAAGGAACTAGAGAAAAACTAAGACAGAAATCCAGTTATTCAATTTTTCAGTTAATCAAACTTTGTTGAAAGTAAATTTTCATATTCTAGGCATGTTTATTCTATTGAGATTGTGCTCATCTAAAAAATGCGGTGACTTTTCCCTGGATGAGCTCCCATATGCATAGCACATTCAGCAATGTAAGAGTTGTGTTTGAGTTGAGATAAAAGTAATTCTGTGCCACTGTCCTTACTTGCTCATGTGTTTACATGGAACACAGTTCATGTGGAAAGGGATGTGATTTTATCAAAGTACAAATTGCATGGTTGGTGACTAATTTTACATAGGGTTAGCAGTTTTGACATTGGTGTGATTACTGTCAGGGTTGTATTTATTGCCTTTCTGTCTTTGTGTAGGTTCCACTAACTGTGCTCAGACCAAATCCTGAATTTCTGCTTAGAGAAAATTGATGGCAGCAGTCCAACTTTTATGTCATATTGTGTATTAATAAGTTATCTGTGTGCATGATGAAATAAAATTTTATAAATAAACACCTTTTAACTTTAGCTTTACAAGAGATGTGGTAAACATACAGATAATTTTGCTTTTTTGTTAGGATATATCACTTGTCACATAACTACTGTGTTTAGTAGAACATACAAATGTAGAAAAATTTTGTGGTTACAGATAATTAACACTAGGCTTTTCTAGCAGTATTTTTCATTGT
This sequence comes from Neopelma chrysocephalum, assembly GCF_003984885.1. NCBI lineage: Eukaryota > Metazoa > Chordata > Aves > Passeriformes > Pipridae > Neopelma > Neopelma chrysocephalum. Next base: position 4,276,618 of record NW_020926031.1, read on the forward strand.
TTTATTTATAAGAGTTTCCTTGCCTTTTTCTTTAAAGTGAACCTTCCTGGTTTTCAAGTTAAAAAAGTACTGAATCAAGCAATACTCTTGCTAATATAACAAACAAATATAATATAGTTTAAAGGGAAAAGCACCAGGAAAAAAAACCAGTTTCTCAAGACTGGCTTGAAACTTTTCTGTATACATGCACAAAAATGCACATACAGTTCTTACATACTTATGTACTTGAAATTCATTTTTCCAGCTTTTATAGACCCTATCCAAGATGCATAGTAATAATGGCTGAGTTAATTTTAAGTTACTCTGTTGATGGAAGAGCGCCTTTAAACCTTGTAGAAAGTCTTTAAAAATAATAAATTGTTCTTCAGACAGGGTGTTTTATAGTTTATGATGAGCCTAGGCTGAGTAATAACCTGAAGCAGGTATTCTGTATTTTTCTTCCATTTCTAAATAGATTGTTCTTTTGTTAGAGAAGATGAGACCTTTTTGTTCCTCTGTGCATCAACAATGCTCAAGTCAACTCATGAGTCCTTTTTTAAAGCTAGGTAGAGGTTGTCTTGTTTTGATTAATAAAAGCAATGTTTGCTATTTAAAAGATTATCTGCTTCAGCTGTTTATCAACAGGATAAGCAAAGCTATCAATTTCAGCTTTAGACAACTTACAAATTAGTAGTCAGGACCCTCATTTTCTTGTAGTAGTTTTAACATTAACTTGATGTGGTAGAGCACGAAGAACAATATCATTTACTGCAGCAGCAGCTAATTTTAGTGAGGATTGTGTCCTTCCCTAGCTGTAAAAAACCTACTGTGGTTTTGGCCTGAAAGCAGTTTCATTCTGCAAGTTAATCTTTCTTTGAAGTGCAGAAAGATACTATCTGTTTCCTGAAGGACATAAACTGACAACACAAAGCTGGAGGACTTGTGTATGAGACTGGATAGAGAGATTTATAGCAGAAATAGAGAAGTACAGATCAGTTCCTGGAGTGAAAAATGGCCAAAGTCTTAAGCATATTAAAAAAAAAAAAAAAGACCAAAAGATAGTCCAGGAAAAAGGATAGTTTAGTACAGGCAAAGAGACAGAAAAAGGAGTAGACTTTTGTGCAGAGTGTAAATCATGAAGGGCGGTGAAACTGAGAATCAGGATCCTGGATTTTCTGTGATAAAACACAGAAGACTGGAATGAGAAAAGATAAAAAATCTGAATCTGGAGAGGTAAGTTACGCCAACAACCAAGACTTGCAAAGATGTGAATTATGGAAGAAATAAATAATTATAGGTGTAGAAACAGTCAACAGAAATAAGTTATATTTCTACTTCTTCAGTATTTATAGCCATACTTTAGCCATGAGCTCTGAGTCTTCAGATTTCTGTTTGTTCTGTGTGCCTGTCATTGGATATCAGCTGCAGCAGCCTGTTGTATGGACTCTTACATTACAGAGGGAATTTACATAAAGTTCTTCCAGTTTAATGAAGAATTGAGAGATGCTAGTTTGAAATTCAGTGTTTTGAATCAGAAAGTGTTTTATCTATTTTCTATCTTGTTCCAAATCCAGCAACACAAGTGACTGATTTTGAATCCTCTTAGCTTAGCTTCTATGGAAAGATTTTCTTTTTGACATCTTCATTTTTCCAGAAGAGTGAAGCTGGTTTGTGAAGCCTTCATGACAGAAGATGATGGTTTCATTAAAGGTAGTTTCATTAAAGGCTTTCAAAATCATGCATTAGGTTTCTGCGGGACTTGATCAATGGGCAGTCAGTCTAGTGAAATTGAATTCTAATGAGATATTCCTAGTAGTTTCTGGCAGTATGAAGGCGTGCTTTGGAGCCAGCCTTCTAACTCTGGTCACTTCAGTGTGTTGAGCCTTGCTCTTAGATGTGAGTGGACCCTGAAGGGTAATTATACTTGCAATGTACAAAGGATCATGATCAGCCAATTGCAAATTCAGTGTCAACCTTTTCCAGATTTAGAGGTCTTTGAGCAAAGCTAGAGTTCTAAGACTGTGGAAAGTGGGAATGTGGATGGGTTTTGTAGTTGGTATTGTAATGGAGAAGGTGAATTATTGAGAATACACCTCTAAATCTCATCAGCAAGCAGAGCATCAGGGAACAGCACATCTTCACTCACATGTTACCTCTGTTCCATCAGAATAGGCACTCCTTATAGTTATGCCTTCCTTTCCTGCAATATTGATAGATATAAAGTGTTTATAACTGTAGTTACCAAATAAGGTTGAATTTGCAAAGCACCGGTATTGATCTGGCATTGCATTGTCCATGGTACTTGCTGTCTGTCTCCTGTGGTACATGTTCAGCTGCAGCTGAGCCATGATCTGAGCTGTCTGGTCCAACTGTCCATTCCTGACCTCAGTGCCTGCTCCAGAGATCGGATGCCACTGACAGCTACAGCTTTTTACCAACTGGGATGTGTTAGTTGCCTTCTGGAAGTGCATCTTCTAGTGCAGTTTCATCTGAAAAGGATCCACTTCATTTGCTCTAAGACTAAACTAAAGCACAGTAAGGGAGGATGTTTGGGAGATTCGCTTCAGAAGTGCATTTGTGATCTAAAATAAATTCACAACATAAACACAACCGATATACCCTCTGTTTCAGCGGTGAGACACAGGAGAGGCTGGTACAGGCTGTACTTTCTCTGCCTTGAGTGAGAAGAGGTGTCATGCGTGGGGAGTCAGCGAGGCATTGTGACTTCTGGGAACAAATGGGTGGTAGTGAATGTTTGTGTCATGCCTTCCTTATCCTCCTCTTTCCGAGATAATGCAGGTTGTGACAGTGACAGTTCAGTCCATATATGTAAAGCACTGTGTAAATACATAATCCTTCTAATATAAAAGGAACATTATATTTTGTGTTGGTTTTGTTTTGACGTAAGCTTATGTTCTGTTGTCAAGAACAGTGCACATGAGCTTTAAGAGCTTTTTATTACGAAACATTTCAGAATTGTTCTGTGCAGATTGAAGTAGGAAACAAAATTGGAGTCTCCTGTAGAATTGAAGCAAACAAGATTGAAAGGAAGCCTGGAAGCTCACTGCACTTCACCTGCTGCCCAAACCAGCAGTGACATGTCAATGTGGTGTTCTTAACTGTCTTTTTCTCCCTGATCTTTCTTGCGGGCATCTCAATGACAGAGATTTCTCGATATTCACAGATATTGTACAACACTTCTTAGCCGTCATTGAAGTTGCACATGTTCCCCACTATATAACCAAGACACTGCTTGTTGCAAATTAAGTCCACTAGTTTTTTTGCTTGCTAGTCTAGAAACAGAAAAAATTTGTCTTCACTCTTTCAGAAGCCTCTTCTTTATTTGAACATTTCTCAATAGGTTCTATAAGCCCAAAGACTTTATTTAGGGCTACTATAATTTATCTTTTGACTTTTAATAGAATATATTAAGAAGAGGCAATTTTCTATTTCTGTAACTTCCCACTGATTAATAATGCTTTGTGTAAAATGAATGTAACGGGGGAACCTCATGTAGCACATTTTGTGTTTATTATAAGGGATTGAATTGTAATCAGACATTATGAACTTGGGGTTTTTTAAAGAAAAGAAAGGATATTTGCTCCCTCCATGAAATGAGAGTTTATGTATATATATTTTTTTAAAATTAGGTAAAAGATAGATCTAGAGTGTACCTCTATTATGTGTGAAAAAAATTTCTGAAGATATTTTCTGAAGCAATGCAAAAAAATAAACTCCTTTTTCTGAGAATGAGGAATAGTACATACTTTACTGTACTACTTAATTTAGAGTACTGTTATAGTCAAATAGACCAAAGAATTTTAATTTGAAAATATCAAAGTATTTACTAAAGGCAAATAAGCAAATCAGCATGCTGGGCGACCGGGAAGCCTCCTGCTTCACCAGCGGTCCGCAAGAACAATAGCCAAAACCCCATCTTTTATACCCTTTACAATCACCTCCCCCTCAGTCTCATGTCATCTTGTCATTGGTTCCTGCTTCGCGGGCTCTACCCACATTGGTTTCCATTTCACGGGCCTTCTTGACATTGGTTTCCATTTCGCGGGCTTTGTCCTGTTGCTGAGGGAGGTTAACCACTAATTCCGTTAGGTTATAGTCTTTAAGGTCAACCATGTTGGAATTTCCCTAATGGAGACAGTAGTTCCCCTCCATAGTTCTTATGGTTGACCTTTTCATCTTGCTTCTCGCTTTTTCCTTATAGGTATGATTAAAACAGACACCTTAAAATAACAGGATATCTTATTCAACTTATCACTATAGCAACATAGCTTTTGTGGTTTGACATTACCTATAGCCAGCCTTACAGGATATAAGTTTGCAGTTTAACATTTATGCAGTTTAACACTTAATGACTCTGATGAAATGTCAGCTTAAACTTAGCAAATCATCTACTCATCTCTATTAATCATTATAGTACTTATTGCAAACTTTATCTGATAAGCAAATTATTTATCTCATCCCTCTTTTTTTTTTTTTGGTACTCAGCAACTTTTAATAAAAGTGTTAGTTTTATCTTCATTATAACAGAGCCTAATTCGGTTAGTAAATCAATTATTCTTATCTTTATTAGTCATTATAAAACTTATTGTAAACTCTATTAAATCAAACTCTATTTGATGAACAAATTATTCACCTTAACTTTAATCAACTATTACAGTACTATGACAATTTCTTGAAAAATTGTTCAAAGAACCCATTCTAAACTTATCTAGTAAGAAGACTCATACTCACGGTTTTGGAATCATTGTGTTGATGTTTCATGCTTCCCACATAATCTTACAAAGTTTGGCTTCTTCCTTCTTAGGAAAAGTTTTATTTTTCAAGAGATATCACTGCTAGGATATTATAAAACTACCATGAATGTTTGGTATTGATGGATAAAACATGCATACTCCCAGATAGATGCCTTTTCCGAGAGGAATGAAAAATGTTTTGTAACTTTGGCATTTGGTTTTACAGTTTTTTATCTTATAGCAAGAGGGATGTGAAGAAAAATACTTGACCACATGATTTTTAAGTGATCATTATACATTATTTTTTGTGGCAGTGGAGTCTCAGTGCCCCAATTAAGGCCTCAAACTGCTTTGCACCGTCACTCTAATATGGAGGCAAAACAGAGGCACACTGCCCACGTGACCCTTTTGTCTGAGGTTTTGACAAGGCCACAGGTGCCTGAAGCAGGTGTTTGGATATGTCAGGAAGTATGTTTTGGCAGGTGGTTTAACAATCTCACAAGCCCTAGTTGCCAGCTGTAGCTATCTAGCTAATACCAGATATAGAGATAGGCAGAAAAAACCCAAATAAAAGAACATATTAGGTTTTTTAAATATAAAGAAAGTAGTTAGGATATAGTGTATTGCTGAGTAAATGAATGAGCAGTTTAGCAAAACCAAAATAACAAGTTGTCTTGTGTTTGCACAGCACAGTCCAAGAGTTAAAGGCAAAACCTAATAAATTTTTAATTTATTTTGTTTTAGAACGTCAAGCGTGTACATCTATGGCTGGCTCCAGCATCCTTCCCTCCAACGTTGCTGGGATCAGCAAAGAGCTGATCGAACTGCAGCACCTCATCCAGTTCCCAGAGGAGGTTGCCAGCATTCTGACCGAGCAGGAGCAAGAGCTCTACCGGAAAGTCTTACCCATTGACTACCTCTGCTTTTTAACCAGGGATTTGGGTAATGCTGAATGTCAAAGCAAGCTGCCATCTATTAAGGCTTCCATATCTGCTACCATTCTTTCTTCTCCCAATGGTGAACATAATGCTGTAGAAGACCTTGTGACAAGGTTTAATGAGGTAAGGGTGGTTAGTTACTTCCTTTATCTCTCAGAGCTGAATTTAGCTGTAGTGACAGGTTTTTAAAATGTAAGTTAAGATGACCAGAGATTTAGCTAAATAACTTGCACTAAATTTAATAGGAGTTATGTGACCAGTTTACTCAGTGAGTTTGGAAAATGGCAGCCTAACCTTTTCTTGCACGTTGTAAAGTAAACATGAAGAAAAAAATTACAGACTTCTACTTCTTTGTATTTATACTGACAGTATGGGGTACAGTTTCAGTCAGTTTATTATTTTGTTTAGGAACTGGAGTTCTATTTATTTGTTTTGGATTTTTGTAGACTAAGCATGACTTAGGAGTCAGCACAGAAGTATTATAAACTAGAATTTTCTGTATTCTCTGTAATATAAGTACACTAATCTGCACTATTTATTTATTTAATCACTGTGTGTGTCTTCATGAATGTTGTTATACAAAGAAGTGTGACTTGACAGGACACATTTTCACTAGCCAAATCTCGAGTTCTTTATTAATATTTTAATTTATTTTTAGTAAGGTGATCTTCTGATGAGAAATAGAAATAATAGAAAATTGATTGAGAATTCAGAAAACTGTAAAAAAAATCCACCCAAACCAGAAAAAAACCCAACTAAATCTCAGATTTTAGCTGCAGAAACATGGAACAATTTTTTTTCTTTTTTTTTTTTGTGTTAAACATATGCAATGTTAGCAGTTGCTAGATGCATAGAAGTGCAAGAATATGAAGATAAAGTTGACTTAATACTCTGTTAGTTTGCTATTCACTGCATTCTTATGGTTTAATAGAGGATGAAATTCTGCAGGTAGCAAAAAAAAAACCAGCATAAAATTTGGAAGATGGAGAAGAATGTGTATTAATCCCCAGTGAACTTCCTGATTCCTGGGCAAAGAAGAATCAGTGAGTGAATATTTAGCATGTTTTGAAGTGTTCCTGACTCTTAGATGTTATTAAGATTTAGCAACTAAAATAGTGTTCTCTCACCTCATTCCGTGATGGGAACATACATAAAAGTTGCAACTGCAATATCCAGTCTTTAAACAGAGCCTAACAATAGTTTAAATTAGCTCTAGTTATAGTATTTAAGAAAACACTGTGGCTGGTGCATCGCTGGAGAGGAATCTAGCTGCTGACCCAGTTAGGACACTCCTTCCTGTGGTGCTTCTCTTCTGGTGATCACCAGAGTGAGGCCAGTGGAAAAAAGGTGCAGTGTCAAGCTCTAGTATGAACTGGTGAGGCACAATGCCAGAGCAGTTTCTAGAGGGCATGCTGCAGTTGCTGTACCAATTAGATGGACCATTGTTGTGTTCTGACATTGAGGAATCACAGAATTGAAGAGCAAGTAGATGGTGAAGAAGTCTTGTCAGAAATGTCTAGTCTGTTCCATACCAATGAGAATTTTAGCGTTAAAGATGCCTTTTGATAAAATAGTCAACATTATCTTTTAGCCTTAGAGGTTTGTGACTTTGCAGTTTTTGTAGTCTGTCATTACTTGTTTGATAATGCTACAGGATAGTTTTTTTATGTAATTTGAATTGATTCCTAAATATTCAGTGGATAGATTCTATGGTATTTAGTGAAATAGATTATTTTAAGTATAATCTGGAATAACTTTTTAAAAACATAGATGTTATATGTTTAAACGGAGTTATTGTACAATACTTACTGCTTGTAATAAATCACTGTTTTGCTATATGCTTTATCTCGTGGTGAAGTATATCAGTTGCCATAGCCAATCACCAGCGTGAACTTTCAAAATGTCTTTGTTTATAAATGGCAAGAAAATTCTTGTGCAAAGAGTCATGATTTTGTTGGCAAAAGTCAGTGAGCACTTGCTGATTTTTTTGGCATTGCCTATAGAATTACTGAAGTGTATTTATAATGTGGGAGCCAGAATTACTTTTAGGATGACAGGCTTCTGATATATAATGGGGAAAAAACAATTCCATGCCATTGTTCTGTTAAATAACAATTATATTACTTAGAGGATTTTTCATAAAGCAATATGCTTTTTAGTATTTTTTCTGACAGTACATAATAATGAGGAACACTTTATAACACTGGTTTAAAATGTCAGTCAATATATCATGAAGATTTTGGGCTACATGCATTCAGTATCACCAACTGTAAATAAAGTCTGTAGTCTTTAAAGTTTGATTAAAACTGTAGTTGCATGACAGTGGAGACTTGGGCGCAATACATATTTATTGGTGAGACACAACTGATGCTTAATTTGCTGCTAATAATATCAAATTGATCATAGAATCTTTTTAGAGCAAGACAGTAGACCAAGCTAAAGACAGATATTCTTTCTTTTAATAAATCTAATTAAAAGCTGATTCTGAATTAGTGACCAGTGTGGGAGGATTAGAGTGAAATATAGTGATATCTACCTTTAAAAAACTATTGGCTTTGGGATTCTCTAAGACTGTGCACTTAATAATAGTAGTAATATATTTTTCTGCTCTGATAGAGCCCTGACTACCAGAAGTTTAGTTTCCATGGATGTAAAACTGTGGGAAGAAAGTGTTAAGGAGATTCTGCAGTTAGCAGAGCCTTGGTAGCTGGGAACAAATTAGGAAAACGGTACTTAAGTGTGTTTTAGGACCCTGAGAACTGTAACTTACTTTTTTCCATCTCTCCTTGTGGCCTACTGTGACTTCCTCTTCTTCATTTGGTTCTTTTCTCTGATTCCTGTATGACATGAGTTCACCCTGCTTCTTTACCTTCAGCAATGTGGTCCTTACTCAGTATTGTATGGCACAGTCTTCCTGGGATTCTGTTTCTTTTTCTGTATCTTTACCCTCCCAGGCTGTTCCACCTTTATGGCTTTTACTTGCACTGACTCTTCTGCCTCTCACCAGCAAAACAACGACAGAAACACAAGTCCAATGTACATGTTGTAAATGTTTATGTAAACATTTAAAAAAATTTCAATCATTGCTTTATATAAACATGAAAAAAGTCTCTTGTAAGTTGATCTTTCTGGCTACATCTTCATGTAAAAGAGAAGGAATAAAACTTAAAACAAATGAAACATTTCATTTTCCATGCTGAGATATGCATACAAATCAAATGTGATGTCATAGATTGAAAACTGCACCAGACTGAAAGATCATTCAAACAGCTGACTGAAGGTAGTCCCACTACTGAACTAAAAATGCAAAATAAGAAGTTGAATACATAAGGTGATTTTTTTAAAAGATATGATTGCTAAAAAATAAACTAAGAAGGTAAAAAAGTTAGAACCACTCCAGTATAGCAGTGCTACAGGGCTGGGTTCATCATTCACTAAGTTATTCTCATATTCAGTAAAGTTAATTAAAAATATGGCTGTTTAGGATACTTAGAGATGATAGTTTTATTTTTAATGGTTTAATTTTGTAAGTTTTTTTTCATTGTTCATTCAAAACACAAAATTAAACCTCACTAGCAAAACAGAGACATATCATTTTACTGAAATAATGGAATGTAAATAAATATTGTACTCTGTCTCTTAGTTCAGCATTTTTTTGCAATGCCTAAATGGGTTTGCATAATGCTTTTAAAAAGACTATGTTTGTACAAATATCAAACTGTTTCCAGTCCTTGTTTGGAATTGTGTTTAATCAGATTTAAAATGGTAAATGTTCTCTGTAAGGTTATATAATTTCACTCAAGCATGTAAAGTAAACCATCTGTGCATAAGATATGCAATTTAAAATACTCAGATTTTAAAAATGCACCTGAAAATTATGCTGCATATTATACCAAAAGCCAAAAAAATTTTAATAATTAAACTTCAGTGAAAACCATGTAAAAAACTCTAGTTCTGTGTTATACACTGTGATCCTTATATTCATCAGTAAGCACTGATAAGTTTGTGCACAGTTAGCAATGCAAGGGAACTTATTACAGCCAGCTGTTAGTGCTAATGCTGCATGCTGCTAGTGGGTTTTAATTATTTTTTAAAGGGAGAAATTGGACTATACTGATACACTAAGAATTGTGCTTTCAAGCAAGAAAATGGATGCTTTTCCCTCTGCCATAAATACCACATGATATCTGATAAGTTATTTTTTTACGTGGATTTTTCATGTTCTTCAGATTTTACTTAAATTTCTTTATTTTTAACAAAACTATTAAAACCAGAATGATTTGATTAAATGAGTTAGATTGCTATGCTTATCCTTTGGATACCTGAAAAATCATTATCTTGTTTTGTAGTCAGAGTCTTTTCACACACAGACTTCACTTCATCAGTATTAAAATTTCTTGCTTTCTTGCTCCAGTGTAGTCAGTAGTTAAATCAGCTACAGTTTGTTATAGAAAGATATCATGGCTAATTTTTATGTTAGGTGTTGAGAAGGTATGTACTATAATCTTCCTTTGTGGTAAACCAAATGATTTTGTTTTTTAGCAATGGTGTTAAACTTCAGGCACAGATCTGTGTTAGCTAATTTCACCTCTGAAAGCTGCATCTCTCAAGTATTTTGAAGTTCCTAAAAAAGTTATATAAAAATAGAAGACATCATTTCTTCTATGTAGCATCACTCACTGAAGTTTGTAGCTTGGGAATTGCTGTAAAAGCCTTAAAAACTTAAGCACTTGGGAAATGAGTATAAAACACTACAAATGACAAAATACTGCACTTTGTAGGTGGAGATTGTTAATAGTTTTCTCCCTCAATACCTATCACCACTGCATTTACATTCTGATAAAATATAAACAATAAATTCATTCCTGTTTAAAAAAAATCATGTAATACATTGTCTAGTAGCTGTATAGAGGATAGTAAAGAATTGTATATTTGTACATATATATATATATATGTCTGTATATGAATTTGTATAATCTTGAGTATTAAAATAATAAAATAAGAGAATGAGTAAATAAAATCCATGACAAATTTAGGGATACAGTTAATAATTCAACTAAATGCTGTTCCTTCCTGTGTACTACACGTAGCAGGGCTCCCATAGTGTCCTGTACGTTGCACTTGAAAAGACATTAAGGTCATGTACCATAACTTGAGGATCAAATTCCATCATGGGAGTCTCTTTTACGTCCTTCAGATTTTATTAGTAAAAGCGTCAGTAATAAGCTCTGTCCTGCCCCTGACAAACTGGGAGACTTTTGCCTGCATAGAGACTTGAAATCAGTGGTAGTTCAGTGATTAGGTAATCAAAAACATAGGCTTATGATTTTTTTAATCACTGGTGTAGATTTTCCATGTTTAAAAGTAAAAAAAATTAATGCTGAGTTATAATATGCCTTTCCAAATGCATTAGCAATATCTAACTTGAATTTATTTGAAATTTTTGGTCAAAGTAAGAGAAGCCTAAAAACCTTAAAAAAAAAAAATCATTGAAAAGAATATTTTTAGTGCAGTTAAAATAGTAAGGGATGATATAAAAAGATAATTTCAGAAAATGTGAAAGTGTACAGATTTTTTTTGTCCCACTGTACTTGCAAACTGTTCAGTACAGCTTGCGTTACCCGGACATCTGGTGCAGGTCCTGTGTGTTCAGATTCAGATTTGAGGGAGACTCCTGTAATTCTGAAAATTTGCAAATGAGGCTACTCTACTATATGTGTGAAATTAATTTGGCATGATGTTCTCAGTGCTCCCCTGTATTAGGGTACCAGAAAATGTTTAAATCTTAACTAAGTATGTATTTGATTGGATTTTGCTTGTTTAGTATGTAATATTACTATGCAGTAATCCTGAGGGACACTCATTTTTATCCATCTGAATGAAAAGGCTGATGTTGTTATCAACTTGTTTAAGTGGATCGTGTTTAATTTATTACTTTTCTTGTGTCTTGTAATCATGTGGATTATAGTAACGAAGCCAGGATACATTTTCTCATACTTTTCAGACTCATCATCAGTGCAGCGGAAATCTAATTATAGGTTTGCTGTGCTGACTTCTGTTCTGAAGGGAGTTTAAAATGAGTTACGTAAACAGAACTATGTAAGTCAAGTGTGAAAAAAGTAAACTAAGGAAATAATGATTACTGTGTTGATATATACATTGTGATCTGACGTTAAAGTGCTATCTAACACAAAAACATGGTCCAAAAAGCTTTACTGCTCAGTCTGAGAAATATTTGCAATGTATTTTGGTCTCCTTGGCAAGGCTAATACTGTGCACTCTTTTGGCTGGGCTGTGCTGTCTGTGGTCCCAGCGCTACTTCAGGCACTGAGTTGTGTAGCAGCAGTGTAGTGTGATGGCTGCTTGATAACTAGGCAGCTGGCTACCTGGTGGTGCTTCGTCCTCAGGTGAGCTGTTCCTCGGGGGTGATGCAGCTTGGGAGGTAGCTCTGCAAGCCAACCAAGAGTGAGCTGCTGAAAGAGGAGGTACTGTTCTGTATCCGGCTGGCTGAAGTGTCTAGAAGTCAGAGCCTGCCAGGGTGGAGCTTCCCTTTGCTTTCTTCCCCCTGCTGGAAAAGCCCTGATTTTGGTGACAGAGAAATTGTGCCACTTCAAAATACTTGTCTGTGCTATTTGCTTGTCAAAGTGGAAAAAACAAGATTCTGAATTCAACTTTGAGGTGAATTCCATAGCCACCAAGAAATAAGTACATATGCAGAGTTGCTCTCTGCTTTTCTTCTGTGTGGGGTGCATCTAGCTCAGGCGTACACGGGCAGCATCTGAGTCCCACTTCTAAATTTCCATTTGAATGAAGATCTTCCAAATTTGTTATTTCTTGAATACTGTCTGTGCAGAGGAAGCTTATGCATCCCAGGCAGCAGAAATTTAGTATATGCATTGTCAGGTATTTTGGGGATCCAGTGGCAGCTACACAGACATTTGAGAATGGCAGTGATATGGATACCTTTGAGGATATACTGTGCACTCCTCACATAGTTATCAGTAAATCACAAAATTAAAGGTATGTTTACTGAATGTTGTTTAATAAGTGTATGTTTTAATTAATACGCTTATGTTTCCTCTGAACTGTCATTCGTGGTTTTTCCTGAAGATTGCAGTCCTTTCAACTCACCTGCATTTCAGTGTTGTTTGTACATCAGTTATTTTAGCTGTGGCTGTTATGAGCAAACACCTCAAATTAATGCCAAGCTATTCCAGTATGCATTTATTGAAGAGCTTTTGAATATTGTTCTTCATGATAAAGTTCTTGGGTCCATCAGTTCAGTCTGCCAGGGCAGAATAAAATCTTCAGGGAGTTCAGAGCTGGGAAGTGACCTCAGCCAGCTGAGATTCAGCTTCAGTTTTCTGCGCCTTTAAAGCCCATTGATTCAACCAGATCTCCCACCTTCAAAACTTCTGTAAGAAAAATCTGCCAGGCATTCTAAGTGGAAAACTGATAGTTCTGCCTATTAATTTTGTGTTTGTTTCCTAGCCAGCGTGCTTGCAACAAATGTGGATAGAGCCTTCCTAAATCTTCGTTTACGAAGCCTAGCCATGATGATGTTTCCTAGCTGGGCTTCAGGACCACCTTTAACTTTTGGGAAAGGCCTGCACTGTGCTGTTATCTGACTGAACTCTTTTCCCTTTCCATCTGTCTTCACTAAAAAAACTAAGAGTAGAAAACTGTTGCAGATGTTAGGCACAGCACTCAGCAGAAACCTCACTGAATGAAAAGGGATGACCTTTGTGCACAGCTCCTTTCCTCTGCTCCATTCTTTCTGACAGTACTGTTGCATTTTAATCGTCTCTGTTCTAATCTCACTGATGAATTCTCCCAAGAAATCAGTTTTGGGGTACAAGGCTAATAAATGTTTTGAGAAGCCCATAATTCCCTTTTCTGGAGTCTGTATGATACATTCAGATTAATCAATCAACAGTCTCTGAATATTTAGTAGAAAAACTTTATACACACTTGATGCTCTTCTGAACCACCAGTAAGGTCAATTCATACTCCTGGGTACTGCTAGATATTCTGTAAAAGTCAAAACGATCTGTAGCATATGTAGAGGAACCATTCTGTTCCATTCCTAAATTCAACATATAAAACAACATGAATGAAATTTTCCATTATCTGCATCTGACTGAAGTATCCCAGTCTGCTCCTCACACTTTCCCTGATCTCCAGGAAAAATGAAAATACGGAAGTTTCTAAAGCAGGCATGTTCACTGTTTATCAGGAGTGGATTGTATTTTTAGATGCTCAGTTCTGTCCCCTGATTCTGCCCAAACTGTTATATCTGCCTTTGCCCATTCTGTTTTAAAATTTAGAGATTCAGACACTTTATTTTTCTTTCTTGTTTAGTGGAAGATTCTTTAAATATTTTCTATTCTTCCAGTAAGTCTATTGTCGTCCTGCAAGAGGAGTGAGCATAAACTTCATGGTGCCTTTTGTACCCTTTTTTTGCTTGTACATGTGCATACAGTATCTGGAGGCTGCAAAGGCTTGTTCATGTTGCCATTTATCATTTTTTGTTTGCTTTTACAGATTGTTTGTAAGAGTTCATCATAACTGTTTATAGCAGTCCTAAACTCTCTATTAAATAAAATTTCAACAAGTGGTTGCCCTAGTTTCAAGGTTTCTTCTTAGTGGGGAGTCTGAAGTCAATTGCCTTTTTAGACATTCTTTCTCAGTTTTGATACTGTTTTCTCCTGATCATTACATCTTTACTATCTTAGATTAAAACATATATGTTTAAAATTATATTGTTCTTTAAAATGTTTAAAATCATATTAATCAAACTGTTGTTACCACACTTGGTATTTCATACCAAACAAATATTGGGGATTTTTTGTGTGATTGCATGTTTAGCATTTGCATTCCCTAACAGAGCCATTTCTGGAAAATGGGAATAATATCCAAAAACAACATGTAATTTTATTCCAGCATACACAAAGAAATCTATGCCAACCCTGAATTACAGACCTGACTGTTTTGTTTCACGATTTCTGATTTCTAATGGATTTATTTTATTACCTTTTTATTCTGATTTTGTCCTTATTTGACCCCTTTGTCATGCAGTGCTCTGGTTGGTTTTTTTTATTTTTCCATACCTTCATGCTCTTCAGGTACGCACTGCTTTGTCGATTCAGGTTTTATATTTTAGGAATAACCAATTGAACACTTCAAATAAGATTTCAGCTGAATTCAAATTCTCTTTCTGAGTTGCTGCAGTGATTAGTCTGTTGTCCCCAGATCCTCACATAGCGTTAAAGCATCCCCATGATCATGGTACTCATTCCTGAGTATGTCCTCCATGAATTAATTTCTTCAAGAATTCAGTCCTAAAAATGTGATTTTTTTTTTTGTACAAACATATATATTGCATATATTGTAACTATGGCTTGTTTTCTCATCTGGACATTTCTCATATATTGCTCTTGATTGATTTGGGGGTCAGGAAGGTTAAATAGTAACTTAGATTCTTCATATTCTTTGACTGTTCTCCCTCAGGAGTGGGAGGATCAGAACACTGAGTCTGTACGGACTTGCCTAAAGGGAAGCCCTATATATTTTCAGTGGGTTTTTTTTTCCTGCTAGTACTAACGCATTTACATTTCATTTCACATGCTTGGTTTTTAAAACAAAAGTCTGTGCCTCCTGAGGGGTGAACTAGCATTTTCTAATTTTTATAAGCATCTCCTCACACTGGTATTGTCTGTAAACACTTGAATCCTTCAGGACCAAAGAATGGAACTCAGTGTCAGTAAACGAATCACGTTTATTGCCCTCTAAGTGTTTACACAATGACAAAAATCAAGCCTCCAGAGAGTCATATTGTAAAAAGAAACAGTTGGTTTAAATTAGGTTTCCATGTGAAATATAGCTACTTTTTATGGATGTTGTGGGAACATAAACTGGAAAGACAATCTGCACACTGATAAAATGAAGATTTGATTTTTATTTGTTTAAATGCAAACAGAGTCACGTACTAAGTTGATTTCTGATTCTGGCATTAATTAGTCATCAAGCAGAAGTTGGTCATATAGTCACACTTAGGAAGGAGGGGGGTTTCTTTGTTTACTTCATTTGTGATCATGCAAGTAGATAATGTTAACTACCTTAAATGTTCAACGCATGTGGGACTTTGCAAATTTGAACATTAAAAAATCTACCAGTTTTGTGAAATTACCCAAAACAAAAAAATTCCTGTTTATCAACTTTTACTGGCCATGTTATTCAGTGTGAGGCTGAGATTTGTAAGCCATGTAAGTGCGAATTTACACTGCAGATCTCTCCGGCAGCTTTAGAAACCACCGCTAGCTTAAGCTGTCCATTTTCTTCTGTGGTCTCAATGCATATTCAGAATATCTTATATTAAGATGCAGTAGGATTTTGTTTAATAGAAGTTTTTCTAGAGTAGTTAATAAATTAACTGTTGTAATGGGAATATGTCTCTGTGTAAGTTGTGTTTGCAATGCATATGTGATTTGGCCATGAGCATATAGGTGGAATTTTGACTGATAACCTCCTGATGGAAAAAAAAAAACAAACAAAAAACCCCACATTATCTGTCAAGTATACATGAATGCTCCAAGTGACATTGCTTTACTGTGTGGTTTATTTTACAAGGTGAGCTCGTGGGTTACCTGGCTGATCCTGACTGCAGGTTCTATGGAGGAGAAACGAGAAGTCTTCTCATATTTAGTACATGTGGCAAAATGCTGCTGGAATATGGGCAACTACAATGCTGTAATGGAATTTCTGGCAGGGCTAAGGTACTGGCAACTCTTTTTTCTAAATGGCTTTTCAGTGATGGATTACACTTCAGCCAGCCTCTGTTAAGCAGATGTCTCTGGAGAACAATGAATTAAACAGAAATCTGTGGCTAAATCACATCATCTCACAGTGACTTTCTAGTAATCCCTTCTGGAAAAATGAAGTATGCTAAACGTTTTTTTTTTCTCAAAATGCGTTGGAGACTCTTGTCAGTTTTCATGGTATACGCTGAATATGTTGCATTAGAAAACATATTTTTTTTTTTAATAGAAATTTTTTAAATATGAAAAGAAAATGGGAAAGCAGTTGTGGTTTATCTAGTGAGCTACAACTAATGTAACTTGGGGTAGGAGTCTCCAGAACACAAATGAAACGTAATTGTGGTGACATTCTAAAAGGATCAGTCTTAAATGTAAAAAAAAAAAATCAACTCCAAAAGAACTAAAAAACCCCAACAAAACCAAGCAGCCAAATCTAGTTTTTAACCTCTCCATTAACTTATACAGATGGATGTTGGGATCTCATGTTGTTGTGGTCTTATATAGAAGGACCTGCAGTATCTCCAGGAGAAAGAGAGATAGGGGGTTAAAGACAGTTCACTGCTTGCTTCCCTATGGAATTACAGGTTCACCATGCAGGGCTGGGTGAGCCAGAAAGCAGTGCCTTAGTACTGGCAGTTCACAGGGCAGCAAATGGGACCGAATGAGGAAGAGTTAAGATCAGATTTCCCTTCTCTTAGCTTTAACCCTCCTTGTATGTACTGTTTGTGTAACAAAGCTCTAAATTGTTTACATTGCTTTTTTTTGTGGTTTAGTAAGGACTCTGATCGAGCTGTGTTTATATTTTTGGTATATAAAACATATTTGAAACACTCACAGACGTGGGGAATACATTTTGGCAGAATACATCCACAATCTCCAAGCCGTGTAAGTTATGAGGGAAAATGTAAAGCCAATTAAGGGCTTAATTTTATCTCTAAAGCATCTGCACAACACAAGGGAAAGAGAGGAGAGGAAGGCCAGTGCTGATTAGCAGTGTTTCTGGGACAGAGACAGAAAGTGGGGTTAAGGGCATTCTATTGTGAGCATTTCTATAGACCTTTTGGTATGTCTGAATCCAGAGGTGGGCAGAAAGGCCATATAATTGCACAGACATACAGCTCAGATGATGAGAGAACTCCCAGAGGTACTCGTAGTTCTTGGAGCTATTTCTGTTTGAAATCAGAGTTTCTTGTCAGCTGCAGCTCTGCGCTGGTGCCTGAGACCTGAAGCGCGGTCCTGACTTCCTTATTTCCATGAAAATAAATAATTTGTGAACAAAACAGAAAAAACCCTCTATTTAATTTTGTAAAAATACATTTAATTAAATAACACCAGCTTTTGCTAACTTTATGGATGGTTCATAATATAATTACAGGAATTTGTAAGAAACAGTCTGGTTTATCTTTATGTCATTTCCTTAATCTTTTCTTATTTCTTTCTAAGTCCTTAGAAATTTCAGGCAATGACACAATGAAAGTGTTAGAAGACCTGCTGGTATATCTTACACAGCTGGTCTTTTGTTAAAATGTGACATGTCACTCCAGTAGATAAGACTGCTCGTGTCTCCTTTTTAGCTTTGTTCATTAGTAGTTCTGAGGGCAGAAATATCTTAAAAATAATTACCTTGATTTCATTAATTAATTAATTAATTCATTCATTGTAAATTGTAAGGTAAATTGTTTTAAATTATTTTATTAAGTGTTGTGATCTCTTTTTGCAATAGGTCAAGAAAAGTTTTAAAAATGTGGCAGTTTATGGACCAGTCTGATATTGAAACCATGCGAAGTCTGAAAGACGCTATGGCACAACATGAGTCATCATCGGAATATAGGAAAGTGGTCAACCGGGCCCTCAATATTCCAGGCTGTAAAGTTGTTCCTTTCTGTGGTGTATTTTTAAAAGAGCTTTGTGAAGTTTTGGATGGAGCATCAAGCCTCATCAGACTCTGTCCACGATATAACTCCCAGGAAGAAACGTTAGAGGTAAATGAGATAAGGATTTGTAGCCATCCAGTGCTTTATTTTATGTAATTTTATACAAAGGCATCATCTGATTAAAATTTTTTAAACCAGATTGTTACTAGGCTGTTCAGTTACATGGACCTTGATTTAATTCCCATAGATACTTAGCAATTTAGATTTGGTTGTTTATACGTAGTTCAATATCAGAGTACTGAGAAATTATATTAGTAGCAAAGGATCATGTTAGATGAAAAGATTAAGACTGAGGCTTTTTTAAAGTTTTCAGGAATTACTGTAATTTATGTTACTTGATTTATGAAGTCATTTGGTCTAGTTTGGATTGCAAGTAGGCACAGAATCCCGTTGGAAGCTAATAGGAAATATGCACTAAAATATTCTTAGTTGTAAAAATTCCTACAGTGAGAAGTAGATGACACAAGGTTCTATTTATAGCTATACTAATCTTTTAGATATCTCTAGTTTGTTTCAGATTACAGTGGACAAGATAATTTCTTGCAACGAGTAGGTCAAGATGGTTTAAATAATCCAGAAAAAGAATCAACAACAAACAGTATCTTTCAAACTATCCGGAGCTGCAATCGCAGTTTGGAATCTGAGGAGGGTGAAGATAATGTTAGTGAAGGGAGCGATTCAAGAAAAAACTCTTTGAAGGACAGAAACCGGTACCAGTAGGTTTCATTTTATTTACTATCATCACATGTATATTTCATGGTTTTAGTTTTTAATTTCCTTTTACCAAGGCTTGCTTTTAGCAATAAGGGCAACTTTAACACTTTCCCTTGTATTTATCTTCTTCAAATTCAGAGCTTTTCTCCACTGCAGTTACTCTAAGTATCTGATACTCAACTGCTTGGAAACTCTCTGTATAGTTATATTTTCCCTCATGATGTAATTACTTCCTTTCATGATAAGAGTAAATCCTTTTCGTCTTACACATACAACTTTAAAAATCCACAGTTACAATTACAGTCTTGATCTCTAGGGACAGGAATAGCACCAGGACATATTTGTTATCAGAGCTCAGAACATAATATTCTACATGCTCAAGCAGTGTTCTACCCCCTTCAAAATAAAGGTTATTTATTATCCTTCAAAAGACCTGTTCTTCGAAGGACATATTAGTTTGAGGCTTTTAAATTTTGTCAAGAAAACATTTGTGAGTGCACATTCTCAGGTTGCTGTAGTCCTGCTATTTTGCAAAGAATTTTACGTCACTATGCTCTATGTCAAAAGTAGTCTCTGATTTCGCTTTGAAGACCTGATATATTCTGTACTATTCACCAGCAGGATATATGGTAAATGCAAAGTTTAAGACATCCCATGATCTTCTAAAATGTTGCTTTGCAATGAAGTCTGGTTGCAAAGCCCATGTAGACATAAGTGGGTCAGCTTTAAACTAAGTAACTGTTAGACAAACGTCAAATTAAGTAACAGAACTGTACTGTTCTGAGATGAAACACTGTAAAATTACATGAGGGTTTGCATAAAAAAAACCTGCTTAAGTCACTGCTGATTTTATTGGTAATGTCTGTCAGAAATCCATATGTCCAGAACCATCCAACGTATTTCAGCTACTTAAACATAAAATCTAATAAATGACCACCTGAGAAGCAACTACCATCTTCCTGCTTAAAATGCATTTATTTCATTAACATGTAATTCTAAATTTCATTTCAAATAAATAATCATTATTTCCTGAAAGAATGGTTTCTAATAGAATTATTCACATCTGGCTTTAGTTCCTTCTGGGAAGTGGAGCAGTAGATTAAAGCAAGAAAGACAGACCCACTTCTCTGTCCATTTATGTTATCTCTTAACTTACTTCAGTCCAAGTACTTTCTTCCAGGCATTATTTTTTGTTCATTAATATGCTTCAAAATCAACTTGCAAATTGCAGTTCAAATGGAGAATAAGCTAGGCAAATCAACATTTCACTAGGATGAACAAAATAGTAATTAAATGTAAAAGAACAGTATGGAGACAATTGAGTAATTTTTTAATGTGTTTATGAAATAATTTCTTGGTAAATTAGTTATTTGTGCTTTATATTTAAATATAATCTAGCAAATTCCACTCTAAGTAGGAATTAAATAAAAAAAAAGCCAATATGAATCTGAAATGAAAGTTTAAAATTCAAATGAACAAAACTGCAGACAGATATTTAAAGTTATGTTTCCTGATTCAGAGCTACTAACTACTCAGTTAGTAGTATCTGTACTTATGATGCAGTAAGTTCTGATTTTAGTAGTAAAATGAGTTGTAGGAGAATACTTGTGAAATGCTGATTTAGCTCAATTACTTCATAGACTAGAAATTCCTTATGCACTTGCCATCTCTTTCCTGGGCATGCAGAGAGCTGGGTAAAGCACAGGAGCAAATTGGTGCAGAGGCAGAAGGTCCATATTCTGTTGTCCTTCTTGTATGGAGGCTGTGATTTTTGATTTATTTTTAATTCTATAAACTGATAAAGAGTTCTAAGGAAGAAATTTAGTCCTCTTTCTTGTGAGACCTGTCATATTTGCATGCAGTGTTATAAAATCCAACTTATGTCATAAATATGTATTACCTGATAATTGTAATGATGTGATCTTAAAGGCAGAAAAATACACTGCATAACATGTTCCTCATTACTTTAAAATTGCAAGAAAGATTTTCAATTAGTTTTTCTTTTGATGATTTGGATTAGCATTGGGGAACATGAACACACCAAAGCTGGTAGGTTAATTTGATTTGCAGAAAATGAAAGGCATCTAATAGAATCAGTGGGCAATGGGTATAATTACTTTCCTGGTTGAGTAAACAAATAAGCTCTATCGTTCTGTAACCAGTGACCCATCTAATCACCCTGAATTCTGTACATGCCAGATAAATATCAAACATTAATCTTTATTAGAACTCTATTTTGACAGTTCTCAAATAAATAAAGATAGGTAGGAAAATACAAAAAACCTCCAAGTTTAAAATACAGTTTTTATGGCATTTTTAATCAGTTGATCTATTAAGATACTCTAAACTTTGATGCATTGCTTTATTAGCCTGATCTCATCTTCACATTTAAGCTTTTCTAATTACAGTAAATAACTTATAGAATAATAGGAGAAAACCTAATTTTTTCTTTTTGCCTACCCTGCAATTTTCTCCTCTAAAACTGCAACCTGTCTTACTGTTTTCTTTATCTTTTCATTTCCTTGCATCTCAGTGCAGCACTTAGAAAGAAAGCCTCTGGTTCAAACCGAGTTCTGTAAGTGTTCTCAGTAATCGATGGCAGTGTCGCTTTTGGCAGCTCCTGTCAGAGTTCTGTTTCTGTACATGGTTACGTGTGTGTGCCTGGCTCCCCTGCTGCTTTACAGTTTAATCTGTGGCCTGCAACGTGCTATCAAACAAAGTTCTGCGATTTCTGTCTCTGCTGTACTATACTCTTTCAACCATCCACACCTTGTCTCAGAATACATTTTCTAGCATTTTTACAGAGACTTATTTGGTTGTTTTGAGGACATAGAGGAGAAAGAGCTGCTTCAGTTGTTTGTTTAATTTTAAAATGTTAATCTTGTATAATACAGGTAAATATTTCAATTTACATGTGTCTATAAGACTCTAGGAAGACAATTTATATCAGCTCAGTTACAATGCATGGCCTTTATTTTTAGAAATATTCCTTAAAGAAAATAGTTATTCTGTCAATCCCCTCACCACAAGCAATAAATCCTCAGACTATTGGTCACTTCTTTATAAATTTGGTAAAGAGTTGGAGACCTCACCAGTTAATAAATTAATTTGTGGCCCAGGTAGAGAAGAGTTTTTGGGAAAACTAATGGTCATCTGTACAGTTTAGCACTAGAGTATGTGACTCGTTCTAAGTCACAGCATGACTCATGTTTTGCTCAGTTGGTAGGACAGGGGCAGGAACTGAGAGTACTGTGGCAATATGAAGGGGAAGCACAGAGGGTATTAGGACAAGATTTCTTAAGGATATGTAGAGGAAGATGGTTTGTATTTTATTGGCTGGATATCCTTAGGAAAATGTGCTTCATTACTTCTGTTTGCACAGAACAGTTTGTTCTTTTTTTATGTTCACTGAAGAAGTATCAAAATATTGAACATTTATGCACTCATACATGTTAGAAGCTTCTTCAGGGAAGGCATTTTATTTAAACTGCCTCTTCTGTTAGTTCAGTATTGCTACTCTGTATCTGCTGTTTCTAATCATGGCAAAATATTTCAAACATTTCAGTTGCTGCATACAAGTTTTATGTTAATATTTTCGTTAAGTAAAATTAAATTTTCTGGTGGAAAATATCTGACAAAATTCTTCCTGCATTCTTATAAGGAAGGTGTGTATTTTAACCACTATTTTACTAGTGTTAATCAGAGTATTATATACTGTGAAAGATCTGCACCTTAAATCAGTAATAGAACAGAGATTAGAAGTCCTGTCTTCAATCCACTAGATCCTGCTAACAGTTTTCACATATGGTACCTGATATTTCAACTGAAGCAATCTTATGCTGTGAATTTAAAAACTGTAATCACTTGGCTTTAAGAACCAATCAGACATCTCTATTGTTAATGCAAAGTTTGGAAAGTTCTAAGAAAATGTAATTATATTGTTACGGCATCTATTAATTCAAAATTTCAATAACATAAATTGTGATATTGTAAAAGCTACAAAAGTTCCTGTAAGTTGCAATTATAGTGATGATAGTGTTCTATTTATTTAAACCACAGCAGAAAAAGTATTCATCAATCATAGCATAAATCAGCACATGTATCATTAAATATAAATCTCTCATCTTTGCTCACATGCAGATTTATAATTGGAGACCTTTCAGATTCTGAAAGTGACATATTTGAGCAGTTGAAGGAATGGGACACAAATTCAACAGAAGAGCAACAAAAGGCTTTCTGCCATGGGATAGAACTCATTCCCTGGTACGTGTTATCTATCAGGGCTGATGTCCATCAGTTCATGCAACAAGGGGCAACCGTCATTCATTATGACCAGGAGACACATCTCTCAGCACGGTGCTTTCTTCAACTTCAGCCTGACAATAGTACTTTGACTTGGACAAAACCCACAACAGTTTGCCCTGCAAATGCTAAGGCAAAACTGAGCATGCTGGGTAATACTGCTGAGCTTGGTAAATACCAGTTTCTTGGTAATACTGGACTGGTGGAAGGTTTTTTGGACTTGTTTTCAGCCAAGGCTGTATATATGGGACACTCGGGCATTGATATGCACACTGTGTGTGTTCAAAATAAACTGTGTAATATGTCCCTTGAAGAAAATGGTATAACACTACTTTATGGACTTCAGACTACTGACAATAAGTTGCTGCACTTTGTTGCTCCAAAATATACTGCCAGAATGCTGTATGATGGATTGCTGGAATTGACTAAAGCTGTAAGAAAAATGAGGAAATTCCCTGATCAAAGACTACAGTGGCTACGGAAACAGTATGTCAGCCTTTACCAGGTAAAAGATGCTGTGATTCTGTATACGAAAATTTCAAAGGTATCAACAACTTAATGTAATCCAATTAGTTTCTGTTGTAAGTAAGGTTCAATTAAAGATGAGCACCAAATCTCCAACTTTGTAACATTGTTTAAGTCAATAAGATCTGATTCTCCAAATAATGTTATGTCAAACCTTACAAGTTTTGAATACATTGAGGTTAATTTTTTTTTTCTTATAAAGCTCTTCATATGTTTGGAGTTTTGGAATAAGTATTTTATTAAAGAAAAAGCAATGACAGTACTTGAAAAGGAAGCTGAAATACTGAGCGATTAGAGTTAGGGCCAAAAAACCCCCACAAAGCAGCAAACAAAATAGCCCTTTGGTATTCATGCAGTAATTAAAAATTGCCTCCTCTTGATGTTTTGTCTTTCACTGGTTCTTCAGAGATGTCTGTATTATTGCTTTAAAAAATGTGTCTGTTCTTATTCTCCTTGTTTTGTTAACACTGAGAATTTTTGTAGGAGGATGGAAGGTTTGAAGGCCCAACTTTGGCTCAGGCTGTTGAACTGTTTGGAGGCAGACGATGGAGTGCAAGAAACACAAGCACGGGATCTCTCACCAAAAGCACTGAGAAACCTAATGTACAGAGAAACAACACTCTGGGAATAAGCACAGCTAAGAAAAAGAAGAAAGTACTCATAAGGGTAGAATATTTTGTTATTTGTGTATTTTGTTACTTACCTGGCTGATTTGTTTCCTTCTTGTAGTTACTGTGTAGCTGTGTTCTGAACCGGAGAAAAAAAGTTAGATGATAATTTTAAAACTGTTTATCGCAGTTTCAGAATTTGTGGTTATTGTTTTCCAATAGTTTTGGTTTCTTTTCTCATGCCTGAAGCATTCTTAGGACATGTAGGTGCTGGGGCTAGCAGAAGGGGACAGAATCTTCTTGCAACCTTTAGATATTGCCTCAGTATAAAGGTAAAATATTGGTAATAATAAAAATATTAGCATGCAAAGTGACATCTGGAGGCCAATGTCACTTTTTAAAATCGTTTTTATTTTCATATTTCCAGAAATATTACCACAGTTATTCCACCTCATGTTAGCACACAGTTTTGTCTCATGGGTGACAGAAACATGACCTAGTCTGGCAGTCTTCTCTTTTTTCCTGGACTCAACTGCTTTCAGCAATAGGAAGAAGAGAGGATAGTGCAGGAACTAGCAGCTCTACACTATCCACATGTTCTTCTAGTGGGCAGGTAGGGAAGATCCTTAAATGGGAAGAACCATCCTCTTTGGGGCTCCTGTGCACCAGTAAAATAGTGTAAAACCAGCTGAAACATTTTAGAGAGGTTCAATCACTGTCATCTTCTGTGTGATGTCAAACTGAGGTAACAGGTAGCGGTCCCACACTTCACTATGTATCCTGTTTAAGTTGTCTCTTTTCTACTGGTATTGGTCTTACAGGAGTCTGTTTCATAAGGAATAGCTGATTTACCTCATGGTTTTGTTGCAGGTTGAACTGACAAAGAATGGAAATAGTAGTGGGTTTGGGATGTTTATTATGATGCTCATTATTTCCAGGGTGAAAGTGGAGAGGCCACCGATGATGAAATGGCAACACGGAAGGCAAAAAGCTGTAAGGAATATCGTAATAGAAGTGGCTCAGATCCTCAAGATATTGATGAACAAGAAGAACCAGGTATATATATTGCTTCAGTACTTAAAAGTCCATCAGGTTTTTGCTCAAAGTCTTTTTATGCAGACATTTTTTTGGCATGTTAAAAATAAATTTATTTTATAAACCTACTTTTGCAGTTGAAACTCCAAATCCTGTAAGCTTTTAATTTAATTTCTCTAGTTGTTAACTATTGTTCTTTCATTTAGTTTCAGTAGCACTCCCTTTCCATTAAGATGAAATGTGTCTGTAAGTGTTGTTCAGTTTGGACTTTTTTGGCTGTTTTGGGGCAAATCTAGAATGCTGTTACTGTCTTACTCTGTGTTAATGAATTGAAAAAAACATTTTTATTAGGCCAGATGTAATTGTGATGAAAACTTTTGTTTTCTCCATAGATCAAAATATTATTATTAATGCTTCTCCATCTAACAACCTGCCATCAAGAAGAGCTCACTCTCTGACAGCATCGGGGTCTCCAAACTTAGGAGCTACGTCACCTTCACCAGCAAGACCAGTCTCCTCTCCTGTAATATCTTCAAGCAAGAGTCAGTCTAGGTAAGGATTTAAATCAATGCTTTGATTTAAAAAGAAAAGAAGTTACTGCTACTTATCATCAAATGTGGGTTTTGTGCCAAACTAGCAAAATCTGACAAAAACAATGCCAGAAATGCCATTAGCCCTTTTGTAGACATCTAAAACACATTGTAGGACAACACAGGACATTTAAGCTGAAATATCATGAATCTGAGGATGCCTTTGTAGCAAGTCCCCGAGCAGCATGCTTGAGTTTATGTCTGTTACAGAAGCAGATTGGAATGCTATTCCGAAACTACACAAATATGGAGTTTAACTCTTTCTCCAGATCTTCTCCAAAACATAGTTATAGACATCTTCATAGTGCAAATCGACAGCAATGTTATAGATGTGTGAACTGAAGCTCTGAGGTTTCTCAGCACAATTCATTTCTACCTGGGGGAATAATAACTTTTGCTGACATTTCTGGTGGTGATTGCAGTATTGTCTTGGGAATCAGAGGAACAGATTTGAAATCTTTCTCTTATAAGCTTCTTTTCCTTGAACATTCATCCTTTTTATGTCACTTAGGCAGTGTAAAAGCTCATTATGTTATGTGCAGTGGTATAGGGCACTATTGTATTAATTGTATAAATAGTAATGGTGGTGATGGTAGTGATTGCAGTAATAATATAACAACCATAATATGTCAGGGATGTGGATGGTACTTTATAACATACAAGAAGACAGTCTCAACAGAGGCTTTCCAGTACCTTTTAAGAGAATGAATACTGAAATATGGTTATGAGTATGAATCTTGGGGGTTCCACAAGAGCAATAGTAAAAAATGGAAGAGATTACTGATGTTGGTATAACATTACTTTTGAAGAGGTGTGTCTTGTGTATTTCTTGGTGATTTTATTTATACTTAAAATAGTTGGGTTTAGCAACAGGTGTGAGTAGTAGAGCCACGTGTGGACAGATGTGGTTGGCTTAACACTGCTTAACACTGCTTTCTGAGATTCTTACCATGTTTTTTACTTTTTGTTCCTTGCTATCATTCACAAACCTGGATTTTTCTCTCTAAGCTTTTATCTTTTTTTTTTTTTTTTTGAGTATTAGAACAGATTTCTTTTACATTAAACTGAAGAAATACTGCTTTACCACCTCTGGAAAATGCTTCTGTGTTTTGCAAATCTGCTTTTTACTTTTATGCCAAAATGCTTGTTGTTCTCTAAAAGAGATTAAAAGGCTCAACGGGGAACTCGCATTCCCCAGGGAAGGACAGCTAATGTTCTTTTAAATCCTCTCAGTCCTGAGTTTCTGTACAGATCCCTGCATAGCTTAGCACTGTGGGCCTCCCCAAGTTATCACAGGTTTTCCTTGGCAAAGTTTCCCCAGCAACTCCATACATCCCTTGGTAGAGCACTCCTAAATTTGCTATGACACTTCTTGCTTAAACTTGCTATGACCCTTCTTGCTAAAATTTGCTGGGGATACAACTATATGGCTGTTTCATCTGTCCCGAGGAAATCTTCTCAGATCAGACTTACATGTTTTACCCATTACCTTGACCTAATTTTTGTAAGCCATTAAGAGATTTGGAGCACTGGAGAGAGTTTTATTCTTGTTATTTAGTCTGTGGACCCTTGCTAGGTCTGAATTATGCTTGCCAGTTTTCATGTGTGTGGGCACTTCACATGTGCCTCAACTGTGATCAGTGAGTCCAAGTTATCAAATAATTGGCTGTCTGCTTTACTGCAAAGTCTTGTAATCTTCCACCTTATATGTGTATTACTTCACTCCTGGGATATCTTTTATAGTAAACCAGCTGGTTGCCTCCAATATAGAATTTAGGTGCTCTTCTGGGAATAGGTGCTCCAGAGACTTCTGTAATTAGATGTCTGGATGAAGAGCTTACTCAGACTCAAACCATCAAACTGTCTTGGAGGACACAGCAAGGTTTGTACCTTCAGGCAATCCACCCACAGTCATGGCATGTCCTGTTGCTTTATGTTGCATTAAATATATGGCAATCTGTCAGGCAATAACATGCCATAGCTTATTTCAGCTGTTTCAGATATAAAACACACCAAACATGAAACAGTGGCAGGATGGCTCTCTGTGGCAGCAGAGGTAGAAGTGAGGGAGGAGCAGACTGAGGCAGTGGTTCACAAGCTGTGGTACATAAAGACTGTGAGCAGCACAATGTTTTTACTTCAAACTGCTGCCCTTAACTCTGGTGATATGCAAGCAAAGTAAGTTTGGGAACCCACACAGGCTGAACACAGCCATTTTTTGTTTCTCTTTTGCTCAATTTTTGTTGTTATTCTGCAGTCAAGTTATATACTTAGTTATACCCTACAGGTTTTGCCAGTATCATTACAAATTAAGATAAAATGAAGTATCCATTTTCCAAAGTAACAGAAAGTTTGAATGACCTAGATAATGAAATATACACATTTGTATAAGCACTGCACAGATGAGAGCTAATGAGGAGATGAGCAGAGTTTAGTAATTCAGATTAGCATCTGGATTTAGGCTCGAACACTGGCAAGGCTTCATAGTTGGAGGCAGTGTTGGACATGAGCTGGTTGTGCACATTAGGCGCCTGCACAATCCCTCACAGAACCTGGAGCTTAGGAGAGCAGTGGGCAGAGGGTCCCACCAGCAGCACAGAAAGCTGAGCTGGTGACAAATGATTGCTGCGTCCTGCAGTGTAGCAGGAGGGCAGCAAGAGAGATTTCTAGTTCTTTTTCTCTTGCCATATAGTATGTGCATCATTCTACCTGAGCAGTAAATTAGAACATCTCCACTGAATGAGAAGTGCTAAATAAAATAACATTTTTTAAAGTGGAAAAATATTTCTAAATATAATGATAAAAGTTGAAAAAGAGGAGGACCTGGCTATCTTTATTGTACATTTTAAATAATAGTAATTATTATGGGTACAGAGTGAAAAATGGTATTTTTCTATATATAACTCATAACCTTGATATTCCTGATGTCCTTACAAATAATTTACATTCAGATAAATCCTTGTACAATCCAAATGTCCAGATGATTTCTGAACACAGGTAGCCTGCAGCTGATTTTGTCATTCTTTCAAAGCAGATGTGCATATGACAAATTTCCAAGGTCTTTGGAAATCTAGAGCCACCTGTAAGGTGGAGGAAGCAGGAGAGAGGGTGATAAGGCTGCTGGAAAATGGACCACAGGATATAGAAAACTAGAGAAGTGGGCTTTTTTTGTGAAGAGAGAATAAACTGCCCCTCTCATTAACTGTATACAGGTGTAATCCAGACTGCCACTAATTGCAGTTTTGGTTGTTGGTGATGGTGAGGTTTTCTTGGGGTTTTTGGCTCTTTTTTTTAGCAACCTGTATTATCCATGGAATGACTCTGGAAGACAGTCTTTAGTGATCAGATCTAGTAGAATGTTGAACATTTTCTTCTGCTGTTGGTCTTCCATTTGGTACTCTACAGATCCAGTCTGTTTTGTGGAGTCTAGAGACTTTCCTCATCATGGTTTATTTTTCTTGTCTGATAAAAATGTTAGGAATTATTTAGTCCAAAAAAAGTTATATGCAGTATGTCAGTACATGCCATAATGATGTCAAACAAATCGAATGTTATCAACTAAAGTAGATGGTATTTTTTTCTACTTGTAAGTCACATTCTGTTTTCAATTATATGCATTCATCCTAGCCCAGGAGTAAATTGAGGATTCTGATCTAGCATATTTGGGTAAAAAGTCACCTGCTTGCAGGCATGTCTTCAGGAACACTGGCCAACAAGCTGGTCCTGTTTTTCCATCACAGCTGTTGGAACTATTTGTACTGAACCTGATGGCAGAATTCATAGATTAATGGATTTGTGTATAACGTTACAGAGCAATTAAGTCTGACACACGGTTGCCTAGTTTGATATTTTGAAACAAATACTGCAACTTCTGCAGTTATGGTTTAAAGCAGACAGTTGTTTGCTTAGATCCCTCCCTTTTCAGGATGGTGGTGCTGGCAGATTCCATTCCTGCAGGGTGTGTTCATTGCTGTTTAGGCCCAGGAGGGGGCTCAAGAGCTCAGCCCCTCATTGCAAATTCCTGCATGTAATTCACTAAGGACTTGTTCATGCTTCTCAAGTGAGGGCCTAACTACACTTAAAAGTGTAAATCTGTAGTAGGCTGAAGATTTTGGGAAGTCACTTTTGGAAATGTACTGGTTCTATTTCAAAAACTTTATTCAGCTGCACAACTTAGATTAATGATTGCAGTTACGGAGCGATTGGCTGGGCTTGGTATTACTCAAATCAATTAAAATAAATAGCACCAAGCAGCTAGTTGTTTCTGTGATCATTTTCTACCTTTTCTCTCAAGAAATTCCAGTTTGCTTTCCTTCCTTCAGTCCACAAAGCTGAAAGGAGGAAATCATTAGAACCTCATTTGGTTCTAATGGACAGTAACTCTCCAGGGGCTATTGTCCGATCTTAACAGAAGAAGAAGAGGACTGTGGTTTGACCTGTCTTTGAGGTATCTGATGACAACCCCAACCGTTCTTGGGAAGCATCCGAGAAAACCCGTGGGCTGGGAAACAATGAGAGTTGAATGCCAGGAAAGGGGAAGGGTTATACTTCTTAAAATCTGCACCGTCAATGTTCCCAGATGTAAGAAACCCCAGGTGCATAAGGAAAATACTTGGTTTTCCTCCGTATCCAGTCAGAATATTAGCATTTTATTTTGACAGCAGAACTTCAAGGAATTCTGTTTCCATTTTATTTTTTTCCATGGCAGATCTTTAATGAACTTCATAAAGAGCCTGCATTACAAGAATAATAACATTGTTTTCTTTAAAGGCAAAACAAGAATGCTTTCATTTGTGCCATATGCATCAGGCCCTTTTGCACATGAAAGCTTTAAATACCATGCATATACATTATTTATTCTGGCAAAGTTTGCAGTTGTCTTGAGGGAAAAGAGTAGCTGCTGTGAAACAAGAAGGTACAAACTGTCATTATGCATCTTATAAGATACTGCTTTATTTGCTTCTTCCAGATATTGGTAATAAATGCATTAAGGAGAGCACAAATAAACTATTACTACAGTACTGCATAATGTTTCAATAAAAAGAAGTTTAGTGTACCCAAACTACAGCAGTCTCTTTCTGATTTAGCACATGGAGCAGCAGTAGCTGGCATGGCCGCGTTAAAGGAGGAATGAAGGGGTTTCAGAACTTCATGGTGTCTGATAGTAACATGACTTTTGTGGAATTTGTAGAGCTCTTCAAATCTTTCAGGTAAAATATATCTTTATTTTTTACTGATTTCATTCATCCAAGTTTATAAAAGAGCAAAAATTGAACTTTCCCACTCTTTTTGCAGCGTCCGTAGCCGCAAGGATCTGAAAGACCTTTTCGACATCTATGCTGTGCCTTGCAACCGATCCGGCTTAGACCCTGCTCCACTTTATACTAATTTGAAAATTGATGAAAATACCAGCGGATTCCAGCCTGATTTAGGTTTGTTAAAGAGGAAAATTGAGCTGTGAGACTGCTGAGCAACTTTGGTTATTGGCCTTAATAAAAAGTGTCTCAGTCTCAAAAAGAACCATCAGTTATAAGTAGAGGACTGCTGCCATGCCTTTGCTAAGCAGGATGTAAGACAGAAATGAAGGGAAGGAAAAGTATTCTGGCTTTCCATTAGCCAAATATATTTGTAACCGATAATAGCAGAGGCATAAAACTTGTTGCTGAGTGGCTGAGCTCAAGGATCTGTAGAGGTTACAGGAGCTCTGGAAGTGCTAAAACACTAAGCAAACATAGGGAGTAGAAATAAGGAAGCTGTGGCCTGTGTCTCATTTGGCTGTTTTTTCCTTATCTGGTTTCCTAGTGGATCTGCTTTATGTGGGATAAGGGGAAGCCTCTGTCCCTCTTTACATTCCCCAGTTACCATAATCTCATTCTGAACTTTGGCCACATTTAAAGAAAACAGTCTTTCTGCCAAGCATCTTGTGGGGAGGGTGCAGAACAATTGGCATAGGGGACTGGAAGAAGATAAACAGTGATTGAACAGGAAGAGTATGGGGTTGCACACAGTGAAGGAAAGGCTTTGAGGCTGTTTGTGGTGGTGAGGGGAAGCAGGAGAACCCTGGGTGACAGTGTGTGAGAGGCTGTGGATCCGTGTTCAAGGTTCCAGGATTTTGTTCATAATAATTGAACGCTTATAGTCTGCTCCCATGGACCCTTGTTCTTTTATTAATGAATAAAAACAAGATGGCTTTGTTCTAATTTGCTATGTCAGTGCTAAAATATTCAGGCAGATACTCGTCCACATTGTATATTGCATTATATTCTATACAGTATATATAATACACATAATTATTTGGCTTATAATTATATTCCCTTATTTTTCTTTCAAGATTTGTTGACTAGAAATGTTTCAGACCTTGGTTTGTTCATTAAGAGCAGGCAGCAGCTATCAGACAACCAGAGGCAAATATCTGATGCTATTGCTGCTGCCAGCATTGTTACCAACGGTACTGGAGTTGAAAGCACATCGCTGGGAATATTTGGAGTGGGAATCCAGCAGCTAAACGACTTCCTTGTGAATTGCCAAGGAGAGCACTGTACCTATGATGAAATCCTCAGTATTATCCAGGTCTGTAATACAAATATCTTGTAATTTCTTTTTACTTGAACTCCTGTTACTTCCATTTTCCCCATTACCATTGTCTCCCAGTCAGAATAGCATCTGTGTGGATATCTCCTTTCACACTGATATTGTCACTACCGTTTACTTGAGTTTGAAGTTTAATACTATCTTTATTTTGGGCTAGAAAATTTTATGGATGTCCATAAATAAATTCATTTTAAAATCATGCAAATAAAGAGTTTTATTGGCTATGTGTGCTTTAGCAGGGAAGGGATGTCATCACTTGGGAAAAGTATTTGTGACAGTTCGTTGTTTTCTCCTTGTCTGTGACCACAGTTGATTGAGCTTAACCCTAATTTGGAACTTAAAAAAGCACCATTTCCACATTTTTTTATTTTATTATAAAAAAAATTCCAGAGCAAACATGGACATTTTATTCCCTTTTATACATTTGCTCAAGATTTTAGAAAGTGTATAGAAAATTTTTATTCCTCCAGACATGCATAAGTAATATGATTCCGGATTAACCCCCCCACTTAGCAGTTGACAGAGGCTGAAAACTGTAGCTTTCAACTATCAACATGTAATATAAAACTGTAAAGTTTAAAAGCCAGAAATTCTAAAGAAACATCAAGTTAGACTACCACAAATCTCTTTAATTTGAGATGGTGGTATGTTGTGTTTAAGCATAGTAGATAAGAGTGGGATCCTGATCACAGTGCCTTCTTAATTTCAGCTTAAGTGCTGATTCTGCTTTCAACAGGAAGTTGGATTAGATGACCTCCCAACATCCTTTCCAACCTGAATGATTCTATGATTTACAATTATGAGTTCAGTATATTTGTTTAGTGATTTGTAAAACATAGTTTGCAGGCACATAATTATCCACAAAAAGGCTGGTTTTACATACTGACTGGTGAGTGCTATGAGCAGACTACGCTATGAAAACATGACAAAGACATATTTCTAAGAATTGTTATGATGTATCTCTTACATTTCTTCCTCCTCATAGAAATTTGAACCCAGTGTGAATATGTGCCAGCAAGGGCTGCTATCTTTTGAAGGATTTGCAAGGTAATTACGTATGTGTTAATTTATATATCTATATCTCTATCTATATATATATCTTTCAAGATGACACTAGGGTATTGATGTTTGTATGACAGTCACAAAATGCTTAGCACAGCATAAAATTTCCTCACATCTTCTCGCTTCTAGATTTTTGATGGATAAAGACAACTTTGCCTCCAAAAATGATGAATCACAGGAGAATGCTGAGGACTTGAACTTTCCTCTCTCCTATTACTACATAGAATCTTCACACAACACTTACCTTACTGGCCATCAGCTTAAAGGGGAGTCCTCAGTAGAGCTCTACAGCCAGGTATGCAGGGTTCACTGTGCAGCTTTCAACATGAACTTGTTTGTTTTACTGGCAAGTTGCAGAAACGTGACCTTTTTGCTTTGAAAATCTAGATGTCCTAAACCTCTGCTTGCAAAATGTTGGAAAACATGATGTGTGGGAAAGCTGCCTGTAAGCACAGTTGTGCTCAGATGCCTTTTCTAAGGCAAAAAAAATGGGTTTAGTTTGAGATTCATAGCATTTAGACACCAGTCGGTCTGACCCAACCTACTAAAATTAGACTTTCCCACAGGAAAGACTGATCTAATATTTTAGTTCATTCAGATGTCAAAAACACTACTGAAATACTGTACATTGCACTGCTAAGACAAATTTCAAATGGAACTATAACTTCTAAAAACATTACTTCTAGGAATATTCTACAGGTTTTTAGACTTTATGCCTTATTGGCAGTGAGCAGGAACAAAACAATTTCTCTCGAAGACTTTTGGTTCTGTGTTTGTTTGTATATATATTTTTTCGTGTCTATATTTACAAAATGCTAGAGAAAGCATCAAACTTCCTGTCAGTAGTGTTTTCATTACTTTAAATGTTAATGACTCATCATTGAGAAGGGCTCATCTGGTGTCCCATGTGCTCCTTCACCTGGGGTTCTAAGACAGAGGGATGAGGCTGTGTTAGGAAATCCTGAATAACGTGATCACATTGAATAATGCAATTGCAGAGGTTCCTGTAGTAGCACTACATGGTGATGTGAGTATTGTGTTGATAATAGATGGGAAGTGAGATAGGGCTCAGCTGCCTTCAAAATTTGCATGATTCAGAAAAGCTTCTCCCTGTCCCTCAAGTCACCAGCTGAAGGGACACTTTGTTCTGGCTCGGTGTGGCTGGCTCTCACAGAAGTGATGGTGTGCCAGCTATGGACACAACTGTCTGAAGTCAAATTATTGAGATTTTGAGTAGGAGGAATAACTTGTTCTTTGTTCCTGAATGTTTTTGCTGGAAATGGGTTTGATTGTTGAGATCTTTCTATTCAGTAAAATATTTAATTGTAGTACAGATGACGGGCATGCTAAATACTGATAGCAATAATAAGCTGGGCTGTCACCAGATGGGCTAGCTTATCTTTCCCTTCATCCTTCCTCTTTGCTTCCTTCAGTGGTTTTCTAGCAAGTAGGGCTTTCTAAAATAAATAAATGAATAAATGAAAAATGGATGTAAATTAGCTTAATATAATTGATTAAGATGACCTGGCAGATTTCCATTTTAACTATACTCATAGAAGTTGTTTCTTCAGACATCATTTTCAGACAATCTTCTGTTTATAAAACTAACAATAACAAAAAGAACCAGCAAACAAACTGGAGCTATCACCATAAGCTATAATGGCAGCAACCTGGAATAAATTGCCATGTTGCCTTGTAGCTGCTTTTTCAGGGAGAAATATAGAAATGTTTCTCTCCCTCAGAAAATTAAGCTATACATTAGGAACCACCTTCTGCAAACAGATTCCCTGTGTTCTGTAAGATACCAGGAATTTCAAAGCTTTATGGTAATTCTCCTAAGAACATACATGCTTTCCTAATTTTCCCTTTCATTTCAATGGGAAATAAGGATTTCCGTTAGGGAATGCCGTTAGCTTCTGTGGGCTGTTTACTTCATGGAGATTGCTCTTTCCAGCACTCTTGCTGAATCACTGGGCTTTCACTCAGCTCTGCAATGTCTGTCCTCTGCTTTGATGGCATGAGAGTGTGACTTAGATATGCTTACACTGTTCAATTGCATTGTAGGTTCTTTTGCAAGGCTGCAGAAGTGTAGAATTAGACTGCTGGGATGGTGATGACGGGATGCCTATCATTTATCATGGTCACACTCTTACTACTAAGATCTCTTTTAAGGTATGCTAGTAACTGCACTTAGAAACAAAAAAATGAGAAGAAAATCAGTATTTTTTTCTATAATGAAGGAAAAAATTTGCCAACTAGAAAAATACAAATCCTAATGGGCTAAGTCCTAATAGAGTATGAACTATGGACTGTCAGACATGAACTCCTCAATGCTAAAGATTATGCTTTTTAAATTAGTTTTTGTAGCATATATACTGTAATTTTCTGTCTCTTTATTGTCAACATAAGTAACATAAGTATGTATTACCAGTCCTGTTGTAACAAGATGCTATCTTGTTTTGAAAACAAATTTTGGACCCTTTCTCCTTAGAGTGGAAAACAGACATCTTCCCCTTTCAACTAACAGTAAGCTAGCTGAATGCTGCAAAATAACCCTGTGTTCTTTCAATGGCCTTTCTTTCCCCCAGGAGGTGGTTGAAGCTATCGATCGCAATGCATTCATCACTTCCGACATGCCAGTTATCATATCCATAGAAAACCACTGCTCATTGCCTCAGCAACGCAAGATGGCTGAAATCTTCAAGGTAGGCCATAAGCTGCAATAAATTACTCTAAGCACATGCCTTGGGATTTTCCATAATATATTACATGTTCTTGATATTTCAGAATGTATTTGGAGATAAGTTGGTGACAAAGTTTTTATTTGAGAGTGACTTTTCTGATGATCCCATGCTTCCTTCCCCTGGCCAACTGAGAAGAAAAATCCTGCTTAAAAACAAGAAGCTGAAAGCCCATCAAACACCAGTGGATATATTGAAACAAAAGGTGAAGTCTTTCCCTAATATCAAGTAGTGAGACCCAACTTTGGTTAGAAATAATTCGTGTTTGAAGTTTGTGCTATTCCCATATGAACAGCAGAATAATCTAATGCATATTCATGCTTGGAAGACTCACAGTGGATTGCAACACTTTCAAATAAGTAGACAAGACATATAGTACAGTATAGATACAGCACAACTAAATTTTAGTGTATATTAGTTTTATAATACTTGATAATATTATGATTAACACCACATGCCCTATATGATAAACATAAATGAATTTTCTCTCTGAGTCTATAACATTTACTGTTCACGTTTATTGAGAAATAGTGATATGCATTAAGTATGTGTGTATATTTACAGTATGTAGTAATTTTTGGTAGAGGTCTGCCTTGTTTCTTTTTTCATATTCAAGCCAGGCAAATACTCTCTTTCCTAATCCCTTTTCATGGGGGACTCTGCTGTTCAAATAGTGCTTATATCTATATGAGAATTTTTTTGATTTCTAAAGATTAGAGCTGCATCTATAGTAGCGTCAATAAAATAATGTCTATGGTTAGCCAGCAATTAGATTGAATCCTTGAAAATGTAAACGCAGTTGCATTAAACTTAAATTCTTGTATCTGAATGAGTAAATCACACTGATTCATACCAGTATATGGACATGCTCCATCTTTTGAAAAGGTTTTAAACTATTTCTGGAACAGCCTACCTCAGACTGGAGAAAAGCAGCCTTGCTCTGAGTGATGTGCAAAGTGGAAATTTTCCTGTAATTAATTAGTTTTCATATCTTATTAAGTATTTTTCTTCCAATACAGGTTTTATTTACTTTCACACCCTTAAAATGGTATTTTAGTTTGATCTTAACAATCTTAAAAATCTCACTTATTTCTCATTCAGTGCTTTCATATAAATAAAATAAGATGCAAACAGTGATGAAAACCCTTTTGCTTTTTAAAAGTGCTTACCAATAATGTACTAAGTGATTCTATTGTTGTAGGCTCACCAGCTGGCACATTTGCAAGCACAGGCTAGCAATGGTGCTAGCAACCCCACACCTACCAATGAAGAGGAAGAAGATGAAGAGGATGAATATGACTATGACTATGAATCTCTCTCTGACGGTAACAATATTTATTCATTTATTTATTTATTACAGTGCTGTTGCTAGAACTGTAGCAATAAGAATGTAAATA
Source organism: Neopelma chrysocephalum (assembly GCF_003984885.1). Lineage (NCBI taxonomy): Eukaryota > Metazoa > Chordata > Aves > Passeriformes > Pipridae > Neopelma > Neopelma chrysocephalum. The sequence goes on from NW_020926031.1 coordinate 4,314,605, forward strand.
TTCTAGTTCAGAAATGAGGTAGGTAAGTTGTCTTACCTTGTGAGAGAAAGATGTACTAAATGTCCTTGGTGGCACTTTGGTGCAGTAGTCTCTAATACTGTGAAATTAATTTGACTGTATAGAGGACTTGGATGTGACTTTAAGTCCAACCATTATATGTTTTAACTGTGCATTGTATGCTAAATTCTAGTCTTTATAAATTACGTTACTCATATAGACACCTGAAAGCTCAAGTTTGCAACAGGCATAGCCCTGGCATCTGCATGATCTCTGAAGTAACCACTAGTTACACCTTAGGCATCAGCTGTTCATAGTAAAGGTAGAGGAGCTGCTGAGTCCTTGGTTTATTCAGTGAAGATGGTTTTATAGAAGCATCAGGTGCTCAGTTCATGGGCTGTCTACGCTTCAGCTGTCCTACCCTTCAGGAACTGGCAGTTTAGCATAAATCCACCTTTAGGAGCAGTTTATAGATTGGATTAATGACTGGCATGCCAGAAGTGATAACAAATATTGCAGTTAGTAACTTCCACTACTTCCTTGATTCTACTACAGATGAGGCAGCTGAGCTGAAGTCATGCTTTCTTTTTTTGCTTCTTTTGCTGCGGGACTGGTTGATTCAGGTAGAACAAACAGCTGGAGTCAGAAAATGTAAAAAAATATTTAATCCTCTCAAGTTTTGTCAAAGGATATTTGTCAGAACTTCCATGTATGGATTGAACAAGCTGAATGCATCTAAATGTGTTACTTGCTTTTTGTAAATAGTAATTTTCAGAGTATATATCAAAGTAGATCACCATGTGTTTACCCAGCGAGACAGCAGTGATGATATAAGTGAAACCAAACTCTTTGGGTAGTTAAACCCTGCACCATTGTTAAACTCTGTAAATGAGTCACAAAACTGACCAAAGGGACAAAAAGTTGCAGGTGTGCTTCAGTGTAAATAAATGTAAGGTTATTTGAGGGAAAACCTTTCAACCTTGCTTATATGATTCTAAGATCAATGATGGCAGTATCAGTTTCAGAAATCATGGAATTATTGAGTTCTCTGAAATGCTCATCTTGGTGTTCAGTGACAGCCAAAAGATGGAGATGATCAGGGACAGTGATGAAAACAAAACATCTTTTGGCTTCTATATAAAACCTTAATGTGTTACAACTTGAGTTCTGTGTCCAGTTCTTGCCTCCAGATTTCAAGGATATGATGGGGTTAAGGAGGTTAGAGAGACGGGCAGCCAGAAAAGTAAAGCCAGTGCAGTGGTGGCCTTGCACAAGTCTGAAAAGGCTGGAATTCTCCAGCTGGTAGAGAAGGGGACTGAGAGGTGAATTGGAAGCAGATTTACTAAATCATGAAATGGCGGATAAGGGGAGTACAGAACTGTTACTCATTAGATCTAGGAGGTACTCAGTAAAACAAGTGCAAGTTCAGTCTAAAACAGGTAAAGTATTTATTTGTGCAGCTGGTAATAAACTTCTGGAATTTGCTGCCATGGGAAATAGCAGAGCCAAGTGGCATCAGCACATTGAAAAAAATGATTGGACAAACTCATGGACAGATTTATAAGCCAATGTCGTAGGTAGGAATATTTTAGTCTGAGATCTCTCATATTCAGCAGTTGTGGTTGTTGGGGTGGTACTCAGGAATTGGGGCCGGTTGCTCTCTTTAAATGGTATCTTCTGTTGCCACTGTCAGAGAATGCTCAGCTAGATGGACAGTTGGTCTGACACAATTGGGGGTGTTCTCCTGAGTAAACAGTGATGAACTGAACCTTTAAGTCTAGTGGGGAGCTGTTTAAGTTCTTGGTGCCATGTTCAGAGAAAATGTAAGGCTTGAGCATGTCCTGCAGCACAGGACTTCTTTCCAGATTGTCTCTTATTTACATTATTTGCTTCTGTCTTTAATGATTTAAAAAATAGTCACAAAATTAATGAATGCTGACACTGCTTTTGGAATAGCAGTATTATTTAATGCTAATATGAAAATTTATAGGTTTGATGTCGGTGCTGCCTTCAGTTGTGTTTTGCTAGAAAGCTGATCTAACTGGCTGCTTGAGAATACTCTTTGTGTGGGACAGGGTGGAGATGGTGAAGATGTAAATTGCTGTGAAAACTTAGATCTTTGCTAACAGACTTGTGAAAAAAATATTGCAAAATAACTGCAGTAAGTGACTTTTGAGCAATGTTCTACTTAAGAGAAGGTTTGAGAAATCTGAAGCTAGCAAGAAACATTCACACCTTCCAATATATGAAGAAATCTGCAGCATGATTTACGACTTTATTACAATAATAATTCTTTGGGGTCTTTAATTATGTTAATATTTTGGAAAAATTAATCAAAATAATGGTCTGTAAACTTTCTAAAAGAGATTCAGTTTTATTTTTCTTACTGATATATTTTTTGAGTAAGGCTAATAGTTTTACAACTGACACTAAATTTTCATTTTTCTGGCTGTAAATCTTAATTTCCTTTACTCTTATTCCCTCTCTGACTCGTTTTCCTGTAGCTGATGTCCTTAATGCTTCTCCTGCTCCTAACAGCCAGGAAGGTAAAAGCCATTTGGTTGAGCATTTTAACTGCATGAAATCAGCATTGCATCTTCAGTCTGTTCAATGTGACAATGTGAATGTATGGTTTTTACTTCATATTGTAAATGCAATCAGATGTTTTTAGATGGTTAACTGGTCAGGAGCTGTTAGAAGGCTGCATGCGCGACACTGGTTATGCATAAAAAGATCATGGTCAAAGCATCAGGAATATCAGGAATAAAATAAAACCATTCCTTTTGTGACAGTTGCAATATTTTGGTCCAGAAAGACCATATTAGTAGGTTTATTATTCTTTGATAAATATGTAGCTTTGAAGAGGTATTTCTATAGATGGAAAAAATATTTGTGCATGGTGAAAGTAAGGAGAGGAAAGTCAAAACTTGCTGTACAAAGCGTGTACATGTTTGATGTAGTTAATTGTGTTTGGACATTTTTTGTCATTCAGGACTTCCAGTTGTTTTCAGATGGCAAACTTAATTCATTAGATGGTTTGATTTTAAGGATCTCTTGAACACTAAAGTATCGGCTTTAAAGGAAAGCATTAAACCAAAGCCAAGCATTACATTTTTGAAGGAGAAGGTTACTACCAGAAGATGATGCTTTGACCAGCTAATGCATTATTTTAGCATCTGTTTATTCATATAAGATTCACAGCACTGTCCACAAATATTGTTAATTCAAATGAAATTTCCAGTTGAAATTGTTTGGCTTTATGTTTATTAAAATCCCATTAATTTTTAGATAACATCCTTGAAGACCGACCTGAGAATAAATTATCAAGTGATAAACTGCAGTTCGAATACAATGAAGAGACTGCCAAACGACTAAAGAAAGCTGATTGTGCCACTTACAATAATAAAGGAAAGGTAGTTCTGCTTTTCCCCCCCTTCTTCCCAGCCACACTTTGATACATAACCAGCTTCAAAAGGATTTGGACAGTTTAGGTAACTGAGACATCAGATGGCAAATGTGCTTTAAGGAAGACAAATAATAGGAAGTGTGGAAAGACACCATTAAAAACAGATTAAATAGAACAAATGCTCAACATACTGTTCAAGAAAAGTCCTCAAAGGTTATTGTGTATAGAGGCTGTTTGGCTGAAACTTTAACCGTTGTTGGTCTCAGGGAAAGTGTCATTGAAACGAGATCCAGGAGCTTATTTAGATATTTAATTGCCATTAATATCGATGGAACTGAAGATTTCATCTGAATCTTCAGCATCTTTACGTATCAAAATAACTTTAAAATACCACAGTATGATATCAGATAACCACAGTACCTCTTATTAAATCATCTGACAATGGAACCAGTGCATTTCTGTTCAATAAATTGTAGTTTCTCCTGAACATGGATATGTTTTGTCTAAATGTTTGTAGAACTGACTGTGATTAAGGCCTTTGCACACTACTGCAGAATCAGTAACACGTGTTGCTGCATAGGTGTGCACATGGGAGGGAGATGTGTTAGGTGAAGACACAAACCATATAGGAAGAAAGAGATAAAATATTTTAAAGACATAAGTAAGATATGCTTATTATTATTAATTTTATTGCATGTTCTTGGAATTGTCACTCAGGTTTACGACATGGAGCTGGGTGAAGAATTCTATCTTCTGCAAAATAAGAAGGAAAGCAGACAAATAGCCCCAGAGCTATCAGATCTTGTCATTTACTGTCAAGCCGTGAAGTTCCCTGGTAAGTACACTGCCCTGTTTTATTGCTCTAAGCTTTCTAATTCTTGGAGACATTATGTTTATGTTTTGATTTAGTTTGAAGTAGTCGAGGAGGTTCGTTCTTGATGATTTGGTAGGCTTCGTAATAACAGCTCCTGGCTGAGAAGTAGTATTCATAAATTATGTAACTACATACTGTTTGTCATATTAAAATGTTTACAAAAGTGAAATTTGCCAGTCTTCACAACTTAGACAACTGGTTCAGGGCCAAATGCCAGATGACAGAAAGCTTCATCTTAAGAGCTCTGAGTTTCCATGTAAGGACCTACTGAATTAGGAAGGAAAATATCCTTAAGACCTCGAAGGAACAGCGTGTCACATTTCTTTAGATGACCTCAGTTTAGAGTGTTTCACCTTTGCCTACACTGCATCATCTGTTCTTCCCTAAGGGGACAGGAGAGGAGCCTTTTCATGGGGTGGGTGATTGCACACTCACACACAATCTTCATGGAAGGAGTTAAGGAAATAGGAGTGTCTTCTTCTGTACAGTAGGAAGAATAATGTTTGCAGAGAAAAGGAGAGGGAGTAACTGAAAAGATCACTAATAGTTACTTGTTCAGTACTGAAATGTGAGGTTGGGTATATTTTGGCTCATACTGTGAACATAAATACTTTTAAATTGAGAATTTATTGTTTATTGATGTGTTTAATGTTTTGAATGAAAAATCTGCTTTTTAGTGGCATGGTTCTCTGTGGAAAAGTTTGCAATTCTGCCAAATCATGATCTTATACAAATAGAACTATAATCAGATTAGAGAAGCTAACCAAACATAAAATAGTGTCAAATGGGCAAGATAAACATGCTGAAAAATGGACAGACATTCTTTGATAATCCTCTATAACTTTAAGAATTGTAGGTGTCACTTGTAAAAATAATGACTTCTAAAAATTCAAATCTGATACTCTTTTTGATGAAATCTGCAATGAGATATCTTTCAAATAAAATATTTTCTTTTAAAGAAAGATATTCAAGATTAAACAGAGATAGTTGGAGTTGTTCCAAGCATTTTGACACACGAAAAAGTTCTGATGTTCTAAGAAAACTTTTTGAAATATTTAATTTTTAATGTAATTTTGGTTATAAACAAAATACCTGCTTTCCCTATCAGATTTCTTCCTCGTGTTTTAAAGGGGTCATGAATAGAACAATTAAGAAAATGAACTCTTTTCACAGATGAACACATGAAGCTGTAGAAGTAACTTTTCCAACAAACTTTGTCTCCTTTGAGGCAAAAACTGCCTGCTCTGTGAGTAATGTAGACTTCCATGACCACCGTGCCAGTGATTGGATTCCTCTTCTCAGCCAGAGGGCACAGACACGGTGCAGTGCCATACCCTAATATTGTCCATTAATGATGGAAACAGGGCTGGCAGATCCATAACAATGGAGCTCTATTAACTGCATTCCTAACCAACTCAGAAAATGCAAGACTTTTGGAAATAGGGAGTGCAGAATTCATGTCAGTGTCTAATCAATGTTGTAAATATTTTATTTCTCCTGTCTTCATATATTTTTATTCTGTGTTTACACTTGCCTACGTCCCTGAATGTTAATCACTGTTTTGTGACTATAAAAAAGGGCAAGGACCATTATGTTCACTTATCCTAGCCTACTGAGTAACACAGACTTCCCTAAGCATTCCCTGGTCAAACCAGAATTTATCATGTGGAGAAAATAACATTTCTTGTTTATAAAATCTGTGTTAACAAGGAACCCACCACAGCTCTTGTTACTTCCGTGCTTTCTGACCTTTACAGTCTGTTGGATATCATCATACCAGTATGTGAGAGGGTGAAGGTCTGTTCTCTGGGGTCTCCCAAGATGAGGGCAGTGAAGCACACCTGAACACAGTACTGCTGTAACCCACTGGCACATGGCTCGTTGCCTTGGTGCTGAGGATCCTTACACAAGGAATACAGAAATTGAGTACAAAAAAGCAGAATTTGCACAATCAAGGGGAGAGAGCAGGGAGTCACCTGAGCTAACTGGTGTGAAATTCAGGCACCATCTCCATTGTATCAGACCATCTGCCCCTATGGTATCACTTTTCAAGAAATTAAAGTGAGCATGAAAAGAGGCACCCTACATACATACAAAAATGCTGTAAATTCTTTTTCAAGATCTGCAAACCTGCAGACTGTCTGTTGGTCTGAAACATGTGGTGAAAAGGTGGGAATTACAGTTTAACCTGTTATGTCAGTATGATTAGAATAAGAAAGGCAGGGAAGTTTGCAGTTGTCTGGATTAAAAAATCTAAAAGCAGTAAGGCAGTGTGCTTATATCTAACACGAGAGACAGGCACTAATCTCTGTAAGTCAAAGAACATAGCATAGGGGTTGTAGAGAAATACAAAACATTCAATCTGTCATTGTGGTAGAGTATAGTAGGATCTGTGTACAGTATGGTGGGATCAAAGCTGGTCCTACTTTGACCAGAGAGGTGGACCACTTGACTTTCATATAGTTGTCAACCTCCATTATTTTGCAAATTTATGATTCTATGAAGAGGTGAAGCTGTATTTTGGAGCCAAGTTTAAATTGGAGTGCAAAATGGAGCTTGCCTCTGGGAAGAGATGTGTCACATGCAAAGCATGGCCATGGGAAAGACTGAAAGAAAACTCCCTGCTGCAGCTTACCCTGTGGCCATCACGTTGGGTTCTGTCACGTTGCATTGCACTCTCTGGTGATTTATGAGGTGAGCTTGTTTCCTCAGTGACTGTCTCCACAACAGGATTTTGAAACCTGGATCTTCCTTGCCAAATCCATTTGATCCATTGAAAACTGGGATCAAATAGTGCTGGAAGCACACGGTTCATAACTCTTCATTCTTCTAGTCAGTTCATATTCCTTCATCTCAGTTTCTACTGTCTTCTGTTGTTTATGTGTATGCTTTGGCCCAAAGAGACAGTACATCTCCAGTGCTGAAAACATTTATATATATCCTAAATTTTACTAATCCAAGCTGTTCCATTGAAACTATCTGCATATTTTTACTAAGTACATGTACACATGCCATAAAGATTGAGAGCTGAAAATTTACAGCTGTGGACAGACTTCAGTAGAAAAGAAGCCAATGTATCCTCTTTGTGATTTACTATTTGAAATAGTATTAAATCCAGAACTGTCTTTAGACAGGTGTGAATTGATGTGAATTAATGAGGAATGTTTTAGGAGTCACAGTTAGGCAAATAACAGTGTTTGTTCTGTTATGTTCTATATCACAAATACATATTGGGTCTCTGAGACCATCCCACACCTCACTGCTGTGGGCAGAATAACTACTGTGCATTTTGATTTTCTTTAATTTTGTCTGTCCTGTGCTCTCTTCAAGTCAACAGAAAGAAACTGACCTTAAGTGGGATTGAGTCTCTTTACTTCACAGGGATTTAGGTCATGATTTTAATGATTATATTTCTAGAATGCACAAGTTTGAATAATAGCTGTACAAGAGCTTTCCAGCTCCGTTTCTAGTGCATATTGGCCGTTAAATGTGTAATGGATTTTGCACACCTAACTGTATTTCCCAACATTGAAATACTAATAAACAGAAGAAGATATATCTGCAAACATCTTGAAGTTAAACTCTTCTATCAACAGCATTTGGACTTTTATATCTTTAAATCATAGTCTTGCATTTATTTAATTATGTAGGTATCCTATCCCAGATGAATTCCATGATATTCACTACTGTTTAGATTTATTGCTTCTATAGAAAATATTTTTATTTTTTAAAAATTATTCTAAGGATGAATACATTAGGACTGTTACTGCAGATTTTTTTTAGTATCAGTTAGGACCATTTGGTAATTTGAGAGAAAGCCAATACCTTCCTCAAGCCAAAAAGTAAAATGGAGAAAAGTTACATCACAGAGAGAACTGTATATAATATTGCTTTGTATGAGTTTTAATATACATTATATATACACATACATATATACATTATATATAAAAACATACATAACATATACATATATAAAGGCATCTGTCTATGTAAGGATGTTAAAATTAAATTACGGAGAAAAATACACTGCTTGTCCTGTGTACTATATAACAGGAGTATTCATGCCTTCAAAAATAATGTAAAATATGATGGAAAATGTCGTGCCCTCTTGGTCATGTTTTTTGGCTCATTTATTTAACATTTATGGGAACAGGCTTGTCAACTCTAAACCCATCTGGCTCTAGCAGAGGAAAAGAAAGAAAAAGCAGGAAGTCCATTTTTGGCAACAATCCTGGCAGGCTGAGCCCTGGGGAGTCAGCTGCGCTTGCCAAAGCATCTGGAAAAGGTAAAGTTAGCATCTTCTTTCACCAGTCATGTGGAATGACTCTGTAATCCAACACATGTACCAGACCAAGTTGTTAAAGATCAAATACTTTGCAATGTGTAAGATATTGAACTCTGGAATGGTTTTCTGTTAGTGCAGCAGCTATTAGAGTAACGCTATTATAACTGAAGTGTTGAGTGTGGAATGTTAAAATAGTATTCCTCGGTCAGAGATATGATGACCCTAGTTCATAAACAATTCAAAACTAACATACATTTTAAGTGATGTATCTTAAAGTTTATACTTTAAAAAGTATAAATGAATATTTTCAAAGTACAAATGGAAGGCAGAACTGTTGGGCTGGATCCAGAAAAGAATTTTTATTGTCTGAAGCAGGACTTAGTTGCCTAAAATTCAGCCAAGTCCAAATGTGTAATTGTGCAAATCAGACTTTGTAGGTGACTCCATTTGTAAACCAGGAAATTGTGCTGCTGCCTATGAACAGGTGTAAAGAAATACAAAGAAAGTACAGAAAAGGTTTTGGAGACCCAGATCCCCTGCCTTTCAAGTGAATGCCATGAACAGAAAGTTAGAATTGTACCTTTTCTTGAAGTTATTTTCTGGCTCAGGGAGTGTTGCATTTCTTGCAGCCCAAGGGCACAGCTGCAGCAGACAGGTTAGATTTCCTTTTAGAGGCATGTGTCCTGAAAATGAAGAACTCAGGTGCCTAATTCTAAAGTATGTAACTCTTTTGCTGCCTTTGTCCCCTAAGTCTTACAGTCTCTGCAGATTGCCTGTTTGGAGACTTAACAGGTGGCTTTCAGTCTTGCCTCCCTTCCTCATGTAAAATGTATAAATGGGAAGAAGGGAATTTTATTCCTTTATTATATTCAGGCAAACACCAGCTAGATATTTATTTATTTATTTAGCACATCTAATCACAGTATTACTTCCATACTTAAACATTATGTTTCCTCTCATGGATTGCTCTTCCTCTATAAGAAGGAATGTGACATTTAACTTGAGTAGTGTAATTTTCCAGAATCACCTTTTTTTGCCAAAACTAAAGCACATACTCCAGCAGAAAACATTGAATTTTTGGAGTCTCTGGCCCTGCAGCTGTAACTTGAGGGTACTATTTATCTTCCAGGTCCTTTGGATGTGATGCGGCAAACCTGGGAAGATCCTTGCTCTCCTTACAACTCCCCAGCCTCTCTCAGTGCCATCATCAGGACGCCCAAGTGCTACCACATCTCCTCCCTGAACGAGAACGCTGCCAAACGGCTGTGCAGGCGCTACTCCCAGAAGCTGATCCAGCACACCACCTGCCAGCTCCTGAGGACCTACCCTGCTGCCACTCGCATCGACTCCTCAAATCCCCATCCACTGATCTTCTGGCTCCATGGGGTACAGCTTGTGGCTCTGAACTACCAAACAGATGGTATGGGGGCATGAACACCTTTTAAAACATTTAAATGTGATATAAGTCCTTAAACTGTGAATTCGTATTTGGCGCTTGCTTTTCCCTGCTCTCACGAGGGGATCTGCTTCTCTGTGCACCTCACTATAAGCAGGTTCATACCACAACAATCTGGTCCTTGGAAGGAGTGATCCCAGAGTTCAGGAGTTTTATGCCAATGCAGCAGATCCTGTGATAACACAGAAGTGCCTGAACAGCAAGACCTTCCATTTTTATTTTATTGCTGAAGGTTATTTTTTTTCCCTCAGTTCAAGAAACTGTTACTCCTTTCTGATAACTTCAAATATAAAAGGGTACTGAACTATTTTTAACTTGAAAATGCTGCCATGGATGCTGGTTTAATGTAAACCAAAACATTTTTGGACTGTTTGCTATCCTGTCTTGTATTGCTTCACCTTTTCCATGGGGGATCCATTAGGTCATCTACAAAGCTACATGGTCAGTGCTTTTTCATTCTGCAGCTCAGGGCACGTACCTAGAAACTTCTCAGAGAAATGGTGTAGGCAAGCCCTACAGTTCAATAAAGACAATGGAAAAGGATAGATAAGAAGGAACTGCTTTTATAGTTTTGTATACTAATTGGATAAATTTGATACATAAATTACAGCTATCTCTGAAAATCAAGAATGAAATTATAGTACACAAGTAAAATAATTTTTAAAAGATACCTAAAACATGACTTTGTCTTCACTGTTTTTCCATTGTACCATTGCTCTCTGTCAGTTTTGGCTGCCTTATTTCACAGATCTTCCTCTGCAACTTAATGCAGCAATGTTTGAGGCTAACGGTGGCTGCGGATATGTTTTGAAACCTCCAGTTCTGTGGGATAAAAATTGTTCAATGTACCAGCAGTTTTGTCCATTGGAAAGAGATTTTGATAATAAGGAGCCAGCTATATATTCTTTAACAGTAAGTACATTAAAAGGGAATTTCATGCAGCCAAACAGATAGAAGTAGACAAGATGTAACTACAGTCTTTAACCAGCATTACGGTCATGCTTCTAAATGGAAAGATTGAACCTTTAATTGTTGCTTGTACTTCTGAAGGTCAGCATAACTAACAGAAAGTGGAGGGGGAAGGAGAAAAGATTTGTCTTTATTTTATTTTATTTTATTGGCTGGTTTGTATCCATAGTTACTTTCACTGTTTCCTTCACAATATTCATTGAAACCCAGTCCTGAAAGAATTTTCCTTGGGACTACACAACTGTATAAAATTACACATGTGCCTTGATGTTTGACACATTTGTGAACACTTGAGAAGCTACATAAAAAAGCCATTATGAAAAGCTGTACTGAATCTTAAAAAAAATATTTTACAAGTTATATAATAAGATATATAATTTGTGGATTTGTGGCCAAATAAAAGTATTCTCAGAAGCTAGCCCCTTCCAGGAAATGTGTCAGAAAAGTGAGATTCATAAGAATCAGAATTCTCCCAGATGTGGTAATTACACACCTAATTCTTGTGTTGCATATGCCAAAGCAAGCCAGATGTCAGTGCCATCACCCCAGAGTAGTGGAGAAGAAATTGTGGTCCTTTTTGACTACATTACTGGTACATTCTTTCTGGATTAGCTTTCAGATGCCGTGAATGGTTACACTCATGATGTATAGTGTGGTTTTTTCAGAGGAAAGATGCCATAGCAGTGGTGTTGGGTGTGGGGTTAAGGCAGCTCTGCTTCTGAAATGACTGCCCTGGCAATTACAAAAGTAGAGGAGTGTCGTAATTAAATCAGCACGTTAACAAACTGTGCTTAGGAGTGTGCTAAACAATATTTAGCAGAATCACGACGGCAAAAGAATTACTCCACTAATTGGTTTCTCTGTGTGCTCCTCGGCTTCAGATCGTGTCTGGACAGAACGTGTGCCCCAGCAATAGCACGGGCAGTCCATGCATTGAAATCGATGTGCTGGGGATGCCTCTGGACAGCTGCCACTTCCGCACAAAGCCCATTCATCGCAATACTCTCAACCCCATGTGGAATGAACAGTTCCTTTTCCGGATTCACTTTGAGGATTTGGTCTTTCTCCGGTTCGCAGTTGTTGAAAATAACAGCTCAGCTGTGACAGCTCAGAGAATCATTCCCCTCAAAGCGCTAAAGAGAGGTACAGCATAGTTTGTAGTGACACCCTATGCCAAAATGGTTCAGCAGATTCCTGGACTGAATCTGTCCAGAGGGATATTTTTAATCAGCTAGTTGCATTTTTCTAGAGGAGGAAGGGAAGAAATAGGAGACTACATACCATGGCCTGGCAGTACAATGCTGATGTAATAGACTCCTTAGGAGCCAGCAGCTGCCCCAGTGAGTTGTAAAAAGTCTGATCCTGTGGTGTTGTGGAGACAGGGGCATCTTACACCTGCTCTGATCCTGAGCTGTGCTTGTGAGGTTATGTTCACCTGGAGACTGGCTGCTCCCTTAAGAAGCATGGAGTGGTTTCACTCCCTGCCTTGTCCTTTGCCCAAGAAACTGCTGTAATGGGTGATCACTGGTCAGAGGGGAATTGCACTTCTGTCAGCTGTGGCTGGAGGAGAGTTGAAGGAAGGGTGAAAGAAAGTGAGAGAGATGAGAAAACATCACCAATTCTGTGACACCTGGGAAGAGGGAGTTTCCATGTTGCCAGCAGCTCTTTCACATGTGCTTTGTGTCACTGTAATGCCACACAACTGTCTGTGTTGGCATATGAGGAGATCTGGCCAGACATGCATTTTTCCAGTGATAATTTGACCTTGTTTCATTCATATTCTAATATTTAGATATTTTATGTATTAATATATTGTGTATTATGGCAAAACAGAGGTAGGCTGCTGTATGAGCCACTCAGCAGTTCATAGCACTTGGGTTACACTGTTGTACAGCATTAATGCAGTGCTAGTACAGTGCCTTAAATCCTACTTGTGTGGCAAATTGTAGCTATAAATACAGCAAATTTGAGTTTTCCATTTATGAGACCTGTGTCCTAGAATGTGGTGAAGTATTTACAGATTTTTTCTCTTTAGGCTACAGACATGTCCAGCTCCATAACCTGCACAATGAAACATTAGAGATTTCCAGTTTGTTTATAAACAGTCGGAGAATGGAAGAAAGTCCCTCTGGAAACACTCTGCCTGCATCTACGGTAATTCAATTGTTGTGTGTGTGTGTGAATTACCTGTATTCTTGTCATAATAACAGCCAGACTGTTCAAAGGTGTTAGCCCTTAAACCTGCACATTGTTCAGAAGTACCCTGATGCCTACTTCTTTTTGGCTTTGATGGAAGTAAGATTATACATCTGGCTAAAACTCTGGAAAGGTAAATCTTTTCAAAGTCTGGCTTCTCTGGTGTATTTAGGTATAGCACAAGAACCCCTGGGCTGGAGGAGTGTGGTTGAGCAGTAAGGTCCAGTGCTGCCTCATGCATTCCTTTATGCATGAATTCTAAGCAAAGCATTTGAGACCAAAATAAAAAGAAAGATGCAAATTACCAACAACTTTGGAATAATGAGAATAAAATTGAATTTTATTACAAGAAAATAAAGACTCTGTATTTCCATAAATACACATATTTATATATGTATGTGCACATATTTTATATGTACAAATATGTACACATACACATATCTAAAAATATATATGTTTGTATTTATGCATGCATAGATGGATGTGATTTTTTTCTGTTAATAGCCCTTAATATTAGGTTGTCTGGGTTACTCATGTTTTGGCAACTTTAAACATCTATATTATCATTATTCTGACTACTCAAGTGTTAGATAAAACCTGCTGAGCTCCTGTGTATGCAGATGTGTTGCTGATATTATCCTCCTGTGAATACATGCCAAACATGTATCTTGGTGAATTATTAGGCAGAAAGGAAGAACATAAATAGTTTGGAGGTTAAAAGAAAGCTATAGGTTTTCACCCAGTAATCTGTATGCTGAAATCTAAATAGTCTGAGCTCAGCTAGAATGGGTAATGAGCGATGGAGGTCTGCCCTCCACTGGAAAACTTTCTTTTTCTTCTTTCTCTTCAGCTTCAGGGTAGGGTGGACTCTTTTGGAGGGTTTGTTGGTGTTTTTTTAAATGCCTCAATCTGCAGCATAAGAGCCATATCCTACCTGGATAGCTTTGCTCTCTCGGAGTCCTTACAACTTGTATGTACAGTTTCTTTTAAGCAACCTTTTACATGCCTATGTAAAAACATTCAGTAACCTGTTGAATGTTGTCCGAACAGTCGTTTAGCCTGGGAGAAAGGAAAGCTGCTGTGACTTACAAAGTGACAGTTCATGGAATTCCAGGCCCGGAGCCTTTCACTGTTTTTAATGTAAGTGCGGGGACCACGGCTGCACAGCTGCTCCATCAGGTAAGCTTCCTGCTGAACTGCAGATCCAACTGCAGGAATCCACATTAACATCGTTCTGGACATTTGTCTCTCTGCATTTCTCTCATGCAGGGTCGTTGTAGTTCATCACAGCAAGGAGGTGCTGTTAGAAATGTATTACATTGCAAACACAGAAAATAATCAGTGAAATGATTTATCATTTTAGAATATATTCCCTATCAGTATTTTAATATTTGGGCATATGCAGATGAGAAAAACAATCTTTCTGGCCAACGGAGGCAGTGGGCTGTCCTTACAACAAGGGCAAACATTTCTGCAGAATTCTTTGAACTTGAGCACCACAGGAATACAGAGTAAAAGTTGGAAGGCCAAGTTCATGAGTAGCAAAACCAGTTAACTCAACAGGGATTGTTATTCTAGCAGTGGGAAAAGACTGTACTGTCCTGGGATTATGAATAAATTGTCTGGCCAGCCAAACAGGACAGAAATAAGCTTAAATAGTACTGCCTTGTCTGGGATAGTTGAACTGCTTGGCTACACTAAAGAGAACAGGACATTACCCTGGAGTAAAATATCTGAATAATAAATAGCACATCTGAAAGCCTGCCTGCACTGTCAGAACAGTTATTGATTCTTAAAGCTTCCGTATTCACTCTCATTTATAACTGCTAATTATGCAGTGTTTATATTTAGCATTCTAATTGTTATGTGTTTATTATGGTCTGTCTTAGCTCTTGGCTACCATAAAAGGCACCGAGTCAAGCACTGCAGACTATTTTCTGATGGAAGAGAAAAGTTTCATATCTAAAGAAAAGAGTGAATGCAAAAAACCACCATTCCAGAGAGTGATTGGTCCTGAAGAAGGGCTAGTGCAGCTTTTGAACAGTTGGTTCCCAGAAGAAGGATATGTTGGAAGGATTATCTTTAAAACCCGAGAGGAAGTAAGTCTGTTTTAGATAAATTGTTATTTACAAAGATAGCTAAAAATAGCTCTTAGGACCAGGAAACAAAAGGGTGCAGTATTTGTTTCACTATTTGGTGAGTAATGTCAATGCTGTGTACATTGTTTAAAAACAAACATAACTCTTGAGTGAGCAAGGACAACTAGACTTCATGCACCTGTGTGACATTAATTGGACCTCACTCAGCTTTACTATCAGCTGTGTGATGTTTAAGCATTATCACTCACTCACCAGTTCAGTGTTGTGTTCTAATTTAATGCCATACATTATGCCAGGATAGGAAATTAATATAAAGAAAGATAATAGTTAATACCATAGGATCATAGATAACAGAACTCCAGACAACCATTATCAATCAGTTTGGATGTCAGCAACTTCTTATCTGTCTAGAAAAATTAGAAATAATTTTAATATTAAAGAATAAGTCTAAAAGGATAGAATAAGTCTAAAAGGATCACAAAGGATAATTAAATTATTAATGATAACCTAAAATAATGAAATAGGTGATTTCTTTTCATTTAAAGGAGGAAAATGGACTGATTACTTCAGTTTAAACTGTGAGCAAAGCATCTACAGCTTGAAAATATGCTAGTGCCCAGGCTTGTGAGAGACAAAGAAAGCAGGAGAAAGACACCTAATGATCTCATTTTGGACACACTTTCTTTGGTCAGTTTGGCCTACAAAAATGCTTGCTTAGTACACAGATTTTACATACACAAATGATAGAGATCCTCTGAGATACTTCTAAGTGAAAAAATGTATTTTTGATTATTTTGATAGAACTTTTGATAAAGCTTCAATTTGACAAATTACCATTAAATTACACAAGTCCACATTTTGTTTTCCTTTATTTCTAACGTTTGGCAAAAAAATTACAAAAAGTTACAAGGTAGAAATTTGTTTGTGGAAATAGTAACCTACCAAATTCTGTTGACTGCAGCACTGACTTTGTCAGTGTGCACCACCACACATGTCACTGCCAAGCCCCATTCTGTTAGAAAATGGGGGTTAAAATCTGTCTTGGCTCATGTGAAAATTATGTTGTAGTTTTGTCCTGTGATGTGAGTACCCCAAAGCATTATCTGTAATTCTGAGCCTTTCTGCAGATAGCAGCACCTCAGAGCTTGGAACTAGAAATTAAGCTGCAAATATGATTGAAAAACAAGGAGTGGGTCCACTGGAGGGTGTGAAACACAGCTCATGTTTACAGCTTATGAATCCAAGGTGTTGGACAGAAATGCATTCTCTGAGAAAAGGTGCAGGGAGGAATTCTGCCTTAAAATCTGGAGTAGTCATAGAGCCTGAAAAGGGACAAACAAGCATCCTTCCTCTTGCTCTACACCACAGGAAAACGTTTGCTCAGACTTCTTGCTCTCTAAGTACTTTTGGCTTTAGTGCAGGGACAGGAGAGAAAAGAACCCTTTCCACCATCTCCCATCTTACTGCCACCATTAGATGACAAAACAAAATTTTATGTACATAAGGAAAGAAAGGATTTAAGTGACTATGCATGTCTCCAGACACTGATTGTAGAAACACAGGTATTTATTAGCAGTAGTACCTTGCAAAACTCTCCTGTAATGCATTTAACGAAATGGAGCTGGGGCTACAGCAGAGTCTCCAATTTCCATGTGATAAAAACCTTTCGTGACCACCAGCTATTAGTTACCTTTCTGAAGTAAATGAATCTGGCTCTCATTTATTTTCTCTGTAGAATTTAAATGAGAGAAATGTCTTTCAAGAAGCAAAGGAAGAAGCAGCCATCAGCTCCGAGGATGACAGTTTCTTTGTTCAGGTACACGATGTCTCCCCAGAGCAACCACGCACCGTCATCAAGGCTCCCCGCTTCAGCACGGCTCAGGATGTCATACAGCAGGTGAGCTGCACCTTTCCATGGTAATCTGTGGGGTGGAGGCTGGTTTCACACGAGATAGGGTGGGGTTTGTTCTCAGCACTAGCTGAGGAATCGGTTAGTAACCTGAATCTGAGGGAATGCCTTCTTTTTTTGTCTTATTTTTTCTCTGCTTTTAAACAGACTCTTTGCAAAGCGAAATACTCCTACAGCATTTTGAGCAATCCAAATCCAAGTGATTATGTGCTCCTGGAAGAGGTGACAAAAGAGCCAACAAACAAAAAGTCCTCAACATCTAAACCATCTCAGAGGATTCTCTCTGATCAAGAGTGTGTGTTTCAGGCCCAAAGCAAATGGAAGGGAGCAGGAAAATTTATCCTGAAGCTCAAAGAACAGGTTCAGGTAAAAGATGCGATAGTTTGCAGCAGGTGTTGTAGATAGTGTGTGATCAGCTTAATGGGAACCTGCTTTCAATGGGAGAGAGACACAACTGGCATGAGGGCAAGTGGGGAAGACAGACTACAGCAAAAAGCAGATTCCTCTTTTCTCCGAACCTCCCTTACTTTTTTCCTTTGCAAAACTGCAAAGTTACATCCAGCAACACGACTCCCTCACAGCCTGCAAATCCAGGACAACCTTTATCTCCTACCAGCTTTCTGTTTTTCAAAATCTTCTGGCAGTGCATGCCACGCTTTCCATCATAATAAAGGACCATTCAAATGGGCAGAGCTTAAAAGCTACTGGAATAAAGTCCCCTTTATCCCTGCCCAGTGAAAAAGTTGTTCTGTTGCTTTATCTCAGGCTTCAGAAAATGGCAGGAATGAAGTACATGCCTACTGGGAGAAGGAGCTGTGTTCTGCCTGCAGACACCACCAATCCACAGCAGCTGTTGCTTTAAAGTAACTGTATTATAAGCACAGATCTTTTTATAAAAGTTTATACCAAATTTGCTAAACATATCTTTGATGAGGCATAATTTTAAATTAATTTATTCAGAACAATGAGTAGGATGTGCTTGCCTGTGAAAGCACAGACATACTGAATTTCAAAAGGAAGGCCTACTTAGAATGTTAGGTGTTTTCATATTAATTCTGTATTTCACAACTAACAAGCAGCTGTTAAACCACTTCTGTGAATTTTTTTTTTCTTTTTTTACAGGCAGCACGAGATGACAAAAGAAAAGGCATCTCCTTTACCAGTGAACTGAAGAAGTTAACCAAGTCCAGTAAGCAGTACCGGGGGTTCATGTCGCCCCCGCTGCAGGTGTTGTCGGACAGTCCCCACAGCAAGGATGAAAGGGCCGCGTGCGGCTTGACCTTCAGTGACATTGTGGAGTAGTCACTCCACTGCCTACGGTCTGTTCAGGTACGAGACACTGATCCCAACGCTGAGCAATCATTTATGTGATTTACAGAGGATTTTCTTTCAAAGCTGTAGCTGGTTAAACCAGGGTGAGGTACAAGGGACTGACAGAAAGATCCTTAAAAGCCTTACCCATCGGTGTGCACAGGCACAGTGACAGCAGTAAGGTCTCCAGTCCTTAATTATGGCACTTGCTCCAGTGAATCAGACTGGAGTTTCACCCACAAAACCAAACCAAAATGTTGCATCCTCGTTGATTTTACAGTATGCATTTTAATGAGTAATGGTGCTTAATTAATGGTACTGTTACTCTTTTGTTCTGGGCCAAAGTAAATGGAAGTGACCAGTAGAGCTTTTATTATTTTTTGTTACATGCAGATAACAAAATCATCAGGACTGGCCATCTCCTTTTTAGCTAAAACAAGTTGATGGTGTTAATTTCTCTCAGTGGGAATTTTGCCAGAAGTGTTTAAACATTTATACTATCCTTTCTGTATCTCTTCAGTTTCTTCCATCTTGCTTGACTTCAAACAACTGAAATACACAACATAAGACTGTCTCGTTTATAAGTGCAACTTGTCCAGCAACGTACACTAACCAGACATTTGCACAGTGCTACTACAGCACTGAGACAGCAACCGGGAAGTTACAGCTCATTGCAAATGAAGAAATCTTTTTCAGTGTTGATAAGCCCATCTCACTTATGGCCAATTTAATATTACCTTTTTCTTTCCGCATACACCTAATTATTGAAGCATTCTTTGGCATGCACTGTCATACTAATTTTAATGACTGCTAAGTCATTAAATTAACAGAATTCAGGTAATATTTTCATTTGCAAGGTATTTAAAATATGAAGGGATACATTTGATACCTCACTTCTTGGCTACTATATCAGAATTCAAGGAAAGCAAAGTAAATTATGGAAAGAGCCCAGTCAGGTTCCCTCTTCTGCATTTGCTCTTTTAAAACTGGAATTTACATTACTGAATCCTTCTGCAGTGCCTTTGAAGGATCCTGCTGTGGACTGAAGTGGTCAACAATTGTGTGCCCTGTGCTACAGCTGCCTAATCCAGGCAATTCTGCTGGATTAACATCCAGAATCTGGGAATCCTAAATGGGATACTGTAGATTGGAAAGATGCCTGTCAGCTATCAGAAGATTCTGCTCTTCCCATATCTTCACATCTGCAGATTCTCCATAGGCGGATGGAGAAGTTTTCTTGGACTGTATGTTGTAAACAAACATGTGTCATCACCCTCCCCTTTTTAAACAAAAGATAATTTTAGCTTGTTGCCTCTAAGGAAACTGAAGGCAGAGAACCAGAGTGTTCTTTTATGTATATTATTTTAAAATAACGCACTTTTACCTGAAGATTTCTGTTAAACACTGTGTTAAGTGATTGTAAAGAGATTTTAATATACTGTAACTTCCTTTGCATATCTGTTTAACTTTGGTGAATATCACAAAACACTCAAAATTATTTATGGTTTATCTACTTTAACAAAATAATGTACAATAGCTAAATACACCTAACTGGTAGTGAGACTTTGACAAGCAACAACATTTTCTTCTTATAAATTCTTGTTTTCCAGGCTTGTGTTTAAAGAAAGAATATTTATTATCATGTTCCAAAGTACATGCCATTGTATAATATATTTATCATATACTACTTTTTAGAAAATGCAGATTTTTACCTCTCTCTGGATTTAGAGGAAAATATGTTTGAACTTTTATGGTTGTTTCTTTTCAGCACAAGATGTTTAATACCCCAAACTGACCAAATTCAAAACAATGCATTGATAAATGTAATTAACATTTCAAAATTTTGAATTCAAATACATTTTTCCATACAGTCAGAAACGTCTTTTTACTTATCTGTTACAGAGATTATAAAGAACTTTTACACTATAACTATTGACATTTTTGTTTACATAGAAACACTGTTGTGAAGTTTTACGTTTGCTGAATTCATCTTTTGATATGTAAGTAAATTAGTTGTGCTAGTCTTTTTTTTTATTTCCATGGGAGTTACTAATGTGTTTAGTTACTTAAAACAATCCATATTGTTACAGGGGCACAAATTAAACAATCAGATCCCTTTGATCTCCCACAAGAAATGTGTCTGTGGCGAACAAATTGCTCTGCACACGTTTTTGTCTCACTAGAGCAATCCCTAAACAAGAGTAGTCTCATGACAACTGATGCCCCCCTATTAATTAGAAAATGAAATAGAAGAAAGAAGAGTCATTAACTGTCATATAAACAAGCAGACAGAACCTGCATTCTGTCACCAGAAACGATGAAGTCTTTCACAATACACTACAGAAAATGCCTGTAAAGTAGCTATTACCAAAGCAAAAAAGTGCCCTCTTGAGGTCATTTCCAGCTTTCAGGAAAAATAACTATAGCCGTACAAAAAAAGTCAAATTTCCTGGTGCCATATCCTCACAGAGGCCATGCACCTCCCACTGCTTGTCTTTTACAAAAGTAAACTTTTGAACTGATGCAGCACCCCCAACCACCTCCAAGCTCAGCCTCTTCACTCATTAGTACCAACTTGAACACTGCACATGCATAAGACAAGACTGATCCCGAGTAAAATGTTAGCAGTGACAACTTACATGTAGTTTTATATGCAGTTTGCTTTGGAATTCTTTGGAGTTATTGGGAAATACTTATATCAACCTGCTGCGCAATTCAACTAATGCAACTATTTTTTAAATCTTAGCTTCATTCTCCCTGTTATTTTAACACAGTAGCAGATTCACATCACTAAGAATTTTTTCTTTCTGGTGTTTTTGTGGCATTTTAGAAACAATACTTAAGGTTCCTGTAGTTTGCCCTTACCTGTCTGGCTTTTTTTTTTTTTTTGGAAGTGGTTTGTTGGGTTTTTTTAATCTTTAGCAGCACTGAAAATTCTTACCATCACCTAAGTATCACACACTGGCTAATTAATTAGATCCAACATACAAACCTTGGGGAATCAAGGGACAACAGCAGCCATGTCACATTAACACAGGTCTAACACTAGCCTGAAGTCTGGTGGCAATTTAAAATCAGCAGATTTTTACTATTTCTACTAATACAGTAATTTTTCTAGCTGTGGGAACAGTTTATTAATATGAATATCTTCCTCATTAGTCTCACCAAAAGCTGCTTTTGCTGCTGTTTATTACAGTGAAAGAGAAAAGTTTTTGGCTTTTTATTTCAAACCCCATATTTTAGGCATATAGACATCTGGAATTGTGTAAGGCTAATTACCCTGTTCTAGTATTTTCATTAATGTTCATATATCACTTAATTTCAAGTTTAGGTATTGGTAAGTAGCCAAGTAAACTTTTGTTAGTGAAACATGGCACACTTTGGGGTGAATTTGGAAAAGAATTGCGATACCCTTCCTTTTGTTGGGTCCAAGTTTCCTGATAGTGAAAATACACCACCACCTGATGCATTTAATGGGGAGGGTGGTTAACTTTCTTGAAAGCTCAGTTAAGGAGCTTCCATGTGCTGAATTATTATGCTCATAGGAAATTTATTCTCCTTAGCCACGGATTTTATTTCTGCAGGAATATTTGTCCACACCGTCCTGTGACAAGACTGACAAAATAACTTTGTCCTTTTTTGTGCTTCTGGCTGGGCATGGACATCAATTAGGAAAATACATTCATTTTTACATTACAAACTATTTACAGGAAGCAGCTTCCAGGATAAAATCTGAAAGAAAGGAATGTAAATAATCAACACCTTCCAGAAACATGCTGTCTCTGAGCAGTAGCAGGCCTTGCACTGAACAGTTTACAGGTGGAAATCTCATGCTCCATTGCCTAATGGCAAAAATACAGAAGCATATTCTTCTGTACTATTTAAAAAACTGCTACTTTTCTACCAAGTTCTTAACTTCTCCCTGTGCAGCACGTGGTGCTTGCAGGGAGTTATGGTATGGGACGAAAGATGGGCAGTCACAGCTCCTGCCTGTATCAGCACTGCTCTGGCTGTAGGAACTGGGGCACACCAGGAGCTACTTCCTCTACTGCCTGAAGGGTTTCTTGTTTCTGTCTTACTGATCCCAAACTATAGCAGAAGACTAAAAAGTACTATCTCAGTTTTATTTTTTTAAACCTAGTCACATTATTTTTCTTGCTACAAATATTAGGTGAATACTAGGTGAAGTGTCTCACCTTTTAGAAAGCTCTCTGCTTCTAGAAATCACATGCTTTGGAGATTTAAAGACTTCAAGATGGAAATATCTAAATATTTCAGGAACACTTTTTCTCTTACATTCATAGTTTATTTTCAAAAAAGAAGACCTTGCTGGTAGCTTTACATTTCAGTGAAAGGCTGAGTCTGCAGCTTCTGAAACTGAACTGTCTGCTCTGCTCTGCTCTGGCTCTTTGAATGCTTCAATTAGCATTTGGTTTTTAATCACTGTCAGTTATTATTCCACTATAAAACTCAGTTTACTTTTAGGGTAGCCCACTAAATGTACCAATGGTGGCATTTTTTTCCTGTCTGTGATAGATGTTTTGCAACTTAAATAGTAATAGACTTTTGGCAGAGTTAGCAAATTAAACACAAAAATAAATAGCAGTAAATAAGATTTTTGCTCCAATAGATGTATAGGCTCTTTCAGAATGACTTAGTTGAACAGTTGTCTTTCTCTGCCTCTTAAAGCATGTCAGAGTATTCTGACAATGCAACATCACTATGTGCCAGTCTCTATATGTTTGGAAACTATGAAAAATGAAAAATTTCAAAAATTTCCACCTGGACTATTTTCTCTCTGCTGACTTGAAGAATAAACCTGTATTTGTATATGTTGTAAAAAAAATAAATGGTTTAAGATGTTCACTCTTTGCTTTTGCCGTCCCAAACTGACCAAAGTACTGGCAAATGGCCCCCTTGGAATTTTTCAGAATTTAAATCACATCCATATTTGTGAACATACTAAAAAAAACTATTCAAAAGCTATGGGAATCACAACCTAAACAAAGAGAAACACATGTATAAATATCAGTATGATGTATGCTGTTTTGTAATCTACATAGTAAACCAGGAATTTTCTAATCCATTAATACATAGATGTCTATTCTAAAAATGTCTGTGAATTTATGTTTAACTATTTGAAAGTTGGTGAATTAGTGTGATTAATACTAAAAACATGTATTAAAAGAAAAAAGGAAATTTACTTTTAAAACGATCTAAGAACTATAAATCGGGATAAAGAACTAAATACCCTAGAGAAAAAGCAATTTTCTGACTTGAATGAAAGCTTTGAAAAACTTACATATATATCATTATCACATCATAGACTAAACACTACAAAAATACATTAGCTGAGCTGTCAGCCAGGGACAGCCCACCACACTCCCCTGTAGAATGGAATTCACATAAAGACAATATCATCTTTTAATTAATTAATATATTTCACTTACTGTTTGCAAAGCCAACATGCAGCTGAAAATGGATTCTAAAACAACCAGGCAATAACTTATATTTGGGGAACCAGGAGAAAATTACTACCAAGATAAAAAGAGAAATATTTACATTCTTACCTTGTATTTGTCCATCATTCTTGACAGCAATGGTTTATTGAAGACACTGCAGAAGAGCATTCAGTCATGATGACAGTTTAGAACTGAAATCCAATATTCTCAATTTGCCAATACCAAGATTCACCAGAGGGAAAACCTCCACCAAATGCAAAATCATTTCAAGATGAGATAAATGATTAGAGGACATCAGAAGAAAAACAGAAAAAAAGCAACAGAAAAATCCAAATCTTTAAGTAATTTAGACAAAGAAGTCAATATTGTTAACATTTTCAAAATATTTATTAATTTATCAACAGAACCAGTGAGTTCTTGGAAATACATATGTCTATATTCTGTTATAAAAATATATAAACAAAAATACA
Source organism: Neopelma chrysocephalum (assembly GCF_003984885.1). Taxonomy (NCBI): domain Eukaryota; kingdom Metazoa; phylum Chordata; class Aves; order Passeriformes; family Pipridae; genus Neopelma; species Neopelma chrysocephalum. The sequence goes on from NW_020926031.1 coordinate 4,339,039, forward strand.
ATCATGCATGGTTGCAAACAATTTTTAAATAGCCTTGTTTTGTATCTTTTTAAATTACGGATGTGACTGTTCACTGTGGTTCCCCAGCCCTGCAAACACAGGCTCTGTAGCCAAGCAGACAGGTTTGTAACTCTCTGTGAAAAACTGCTCTTACATTTTTGTGTGTTTCTATATTCAAACAAAAGCCTACTTGTATTCCTTTAATGATGAGTGGAAATTAGTTTCATCCAATCTTTCTCCATAATTAAGAAGCCAACTGAAGTTGAGTAATAAGTACATTTATGACAAAGACGTTTCCTTCAAGTGTTTAGCAAAATCCAAGGATTTGTGAACAACAGTCTCACTGATGTGTTGTTGAAGCTGCTTGCTTAGCTCTTCATCCACAAATGAATCCATTTGTGAGAATGTATCCTGAAAATTACAAAATATTAGTTGCATTACTAAACAAGGCCAGTATGTGTTTTCCATGCATAGCTTAAATTAGCAGTCCTCTTACTCTCACATGTCCCCAGTCATCCAGACTAGACCTATGGAATTGGCAGCTCACGCCTGCCTGGCCTGCCAGTAAGTTCCCCTTGGCTTGCAAGTGATGTGTCAGTCCTTCATAAGCTCGTGCTGGGGGTTTTTTGTTTTGTGGTAAACTGGACTTTGGAATATTACCTACTACACACAGCCACAGCTTCCAGTTCTGGAGGCGCTTACACACTGCTTCCTGTTCAACACACCTCAGAAACAGAAATCAAGCACTGTTTGGTGAGAGCACTTATATATATAAATCAAGCATCTCTGATTAAAAGGCCAGTGAAAGCAATGATGCTCACAGTAGAGGCTGTGAGTCAGAAAGGAATGCCCTGACCCTTCTGCCTCCAGCCAGAGCTGGAGTCTTCCACTCTTTCCTGGTGCTCAGATGAGGAATTGTGATCACACACATGATTTAAGCTCCCCCGTTAAAGTCTGAGCACACTCACAGTCAAGTACATTGTGCACTCAAGGACAAATGAGATCCTCTCTTTAGTAGTGCACGGGGCTCCAATTTGGAGCCTCTATCAACACCAGGGCGGTGCTGACAAAGGCAGCACAGAGAATATGCAGGACAGAGAGGATAAAACTTAGATACTGCCAAAGTTTGCTAAATGAGCCCAACAACCAGAGAGCAGGCAAAGCCCCAGGGTAATTTTCCCAGTTATGTCCATTATAACCACCTATGGACAGTTTGTTCTCTCTTATTTTCCTCTTTGTTTCTGCTACATTAAAAAGCTTGTGCTTTTCCTTATTCAAGCACTACAATTCAAATCTCTTGCATATCTGCTGCTCCCAGCCTTGCTCTGTCAGAGGTGCTAATGTAACTCCCTAGCAGGACAGACATGTCAAGAAGTCATTGTAAAACGATGGAATAAGTAAGTACAAACACATTTTCAAGAGTTGCTTCTCTAAAATGGAAAAAAAATGTGCTTGCAAGGCTTCAACTGACATTACTGAGTTACAAAATGGAGCACTGACAAGGTTAAGTGTCTTCATTAGGAAGAAATAAATTATCACTTTTTAAAGGACACCCCTCACTGGACATTTAAAGGAGGCTGGCCTCTGGAACAGTGCTGAGGACATAAAAACTGTTCCCCTGTTTCTCATCTTTATACATTAACTCTTTGTTCCCCTCAAATTTACACTTTAAAGCTACAGTGAGGCTAATAGGGATCAGTATCCCTCTACATATTGAATCAAAGGCTCTGGAAATCCAGCTGTCCTGCCAACTACCCGCACTGGGGAAAGAGCTGTTTTTTTATTACTGCTTTTTGAACAAACATTAGTTCATCATTACAGAAAAGGGCCAAGAAATCTGCACTGAACCACTGCAAAGTGCAAAATAACAGCTACCATATTCATCTTGCTACATTAACTGAAGCTGTGGGAGATGGAACTATTTATACAGCTACTTTTCCTTGTTTATAGTCAGTCCTATCTTACGCCAGTTAAAAGAAATACTTGACATGCAAAGTATAGAAACCAGAAAGCCAAACTGAGTGTGCCAATGCCTAGGCACGGCACAGTGAGCCAGCAGATACAGGTTATTTTGGTACATCATGTGGTTAAAAAAGGACACAGAGACAAGATAGTACCTTTCTTCTGGGTGTTACTGATGCAACAGGAGGATTAAAGGTCATTCCTTTCATGCAGTATGCCTCAAAAAGTTCTGTAGCAGACCTACAGCAAAATCCACAGTGAAAGAAAAATGGCATTAGATAGATACATCTTCAGCTGATATATCAACAATTTAAGGGCAGCTTCTCACACACACCACTCTCACCCTCTACCACACTTTAAGAGAACTCAGAGTAATGAGCATCACCTGGAAAAGATCAGAAGCCAACAGCTGGGAAACAATGCAAGTCAAGTAAGTAAAATGTGTCTAAAATACTCAATTGTGGGAGACAAGAAAACTGTTCTGTTGGCTTGCCAGAGGTCCAAGCACTCACTGCTTAATCTGTACATATTTAATAAAGGAAAGTAAAAGGTGGATAAAGATTATCTAGCTGACACAATCTGCTAGAATTTCAAACAGTTCCTTACCAAAGAGTTTTACAAAAGACAGGATGCTAAATTAGACCCTCAGTCTGAACCAGCATGGCTGCTCTCATGTTTTAACATACTATGGACCTTACACTGCAACTTGGTTTCCAGCTTACGCTGGACAACCACAATTCAGTGATCCTCATCCATATTCAGATCAGGGCTGCTGCTGAGGAAATGCAAATATTTTGCTCCCATGGGAAGAAAACACACTGCACTTTGAGATTTTTACCCTTGTCACAGCCTGGCAACAAGTATCAAAAGAAAAAAAAAAGGGGGCAGCCAACATTCTGTACTGGCAGAAGAACAAAGAGAGTTTGAAGATCAGAATCTTCTAATTTTATGGATACTTATTTTTAGGAATTTCTTTAATAAAGCATAAGCAACAGCTTCCTTTCAAAGCACTATTTTAAAAAACCCCATCTCTTTGATAACGCACCTTTGGCTGAAGTCAAGTGAAAGAGCTCCTGAGCCTTCAGTTGGAGCTCCAGCAATAAGATGAGCTGCAAACTTCTGCACTGTTGGATGATAATGTCTCTGAAAGAAAGGAAGAAAGAAGGCAGTTGACTGAAGGATGAGGGATGATTTATTTTTCTACAGATTCTCACATTTATTTCCATTTCTATAAGATGCTTTTGTTTTAAATAGAAAAAGCACCTCAAAATCACTCAGTTTGTAGGGTTAAGTGAATGAGAACACCCAGTCATACATTTATTCACTGTATGTCATGTTGTGAACATGACTCCACAGTTATTCTAACTCCTACTCCCAGAAAACAGGAAGAAAGGGCCAAGGAAGCCCTCCCCAAGCCCCAAACTCTGACTGGAACGACAGATCAAGGTTTCTGTTGGACAAGAGCTGGATTTAAAGGGAACTTGACAAACTGAAAAAGCCTCCAAAGGAATCTTATTAAACAACCTGCAGTAAGATCCAGTGTTATCATGAGCCCATTCCTTCCATATTACTGTGTTGCTCTTCCTCTTTGTATGGAATAGGCTCATGTGGGCCAGATTTGACTGATAAGCCTGGAGACCTCTGTTCTCTATTTGTATAAAGCATATAAACATTTAGCAGCTATTTACTGCTGACTTTTACTTCCCAATTCACTCAGTTACTAACCTGAAGTAAATGCAGCTCCCACAGAGCTGTGTTCTGAGCATTGCAATGCTCTGGTTCATCTAGTTCTGGAAGATAAACACCACTGCCTTGAGATTCATTATCTAATAAGAGGTCCATCTTTGGGAACATCTACGACACACAAAAAAACAACTGAGTTGCTTCTATTGCACATCCAGTTAAACATGACTAAGTCAGTTTCAGGATTCATTCCATGTTATTCAGTCTCGGCAGCATTTAAGGATACCCTGTTTTCATCACTCTTGCTTAAGATGCTTTAAAATATTTTGCATAAAATCAATTCGTCAAAAAATTCAACAACCTTTAGTCATCAAGTTAAAAATTTCAACAAGTAAAACTTACTTGCATGAATATCCTATTTGTTGCCAATATCCCAACACTGGAATTTGGAAGTACATGAAGAGCAAGCGTGGAAAGTCGCTTTAGGAAAGCAAGAGCTCGTTGCTGGGAAACTTGCTTTCTCCGCTTGGCAAACATGACATCCAGGCACTGGAGCACAATCCCTATATCCTCATTGGTACCACCTCAAATGCAGAATTTCAGAAAAAGAGTAAATAACCATTTCGTGGAACATACAGCTGAATACTCTGCTATGGACTGGACACTGGAAACAGCACAGAAGCCAAGAGGTTCAAACACAGCTCTCATGGGATATAGACATAAGCATCCACCCTTTTTTGGTAAAAGTACTCCAGCTTTGAACAGAAAAAATGTATCATTGTTTCTGCACTCCTTTCTAAGAAAACACTTGTTCTATCAAAAATGTCTAAACATTAGACACAGCTACTGTTTTAATTCCAAGTGCATCCATGTCGTGTCAAACCACGACAATCCACTGTATCATCTCCTGTAAATTATTAAACAGTGCAAAAATTTAGTCTTTTACCCATCCAGAATTGCAGAATATTTTTTCTTAATATTTCTCTCTTAGTGAATACACATTAATGAAGTTAATTAAAATTATGTTAGTTTCAAATTTTAAAAATACATTTTGTTAAACTATTCAACTTCTCAGAATTATTGGGAAATTTAGATTTGAAAAATAAAACGCCAGAAATATAAAAATCAGAAATATACACCAGAAAATTTAGAAGACAGAATTAATTTTTAAAATAATTTAAATTTAATATTGGAAGAAGTAGAGATTCCTTCCCTATTAGAGAAAGAATTAGAGAAAAAACCCAGAATTTCTAAATTGCCACCGTAAGAAACAATTATAAGGAAGTAAAAATATTTAAATTGAAGACAGGATAAAGGCTTATCCAAGACCACATACTCAGCATTCCCTAATGAAATAACATGATTAGAATCTGTTACCATGTATTGCAGTAATGCAATGTTCAACTTAAGAAAAAAAGTAGGTTAAACCAGACAGTATTTTTTTCAGAACTCAGACATCTTAAAACAACTGTAGTTTATTAATGCTACATTAAGGCTGTGACACCAAAGAGGCAGAATAAACATTATCTAGGTAAACACTGAAAACAAGAATCTGGAATTACCTGCATGTAGGCTGAACAGTGTCTTGTAAAGATGTGTGTAAAATTTCATCGGATCAATGTTAAGAACATCACCTATTAACATAATCCCAAACAAACATATTTACTCCATTGATTTATCAGACAACATTAAACAAAAGTTTGTTTTTAAAAATCTCTTACCTTGACCAGAGAGTATATGAAAAGCACTGAGAATGCAATGAAGACTCTCACGATAGCTTAAACCCTAAGAATACAAAACTGATTAAGTACCCAAAAGAAAGTAATTTTAAGAAAACTGTAATAAAAGTAAACTCAACTTACCCCAGATGCAATAAGAGAATGAAGGACAATCAACAGGTCATCAAAAAATTCCACATTTATGAGATGAGCAAACCTTGAATCAAAGAGATTTTTATTTTTAGCTAAAGATATTAATCGTAAACTCAGTTCAAAGTATTTTAAATTGCCAAAATCCACACCTTAAAAGCAGCTAAATCAAATGCTGAACATTTACAGTCTTCACATGAAGGAATGATTCAGCCCCCAGCTGCTAATCATGGCTTCCCAATAGCTCTAGAGACATGCTCATGTCCTTCAGGAAGTAATCGGGCAAAATAATGGAATCACATCACACCCTACTGGGTTTGAACCACATTGATTCTATCATGGGAAATTTCACATCACATTGAAACGGTTTTGGAAATAGCTGAGAACTTCAGCAGAGAAATAAAATAATTACAACTAATTTGTCAGGGACCCATCTTCTCTCACTGCTTTAATAAATTCCTTTCAAAGTCAAAAATTCTTTTAGTGCTTTATGTCTTTTCCAACACACACAAAAGAAGGCAGAGTCAGTTCTTACTTTGCAAGACCTTCTAGCACAGCTGGCAAAAGTGGAGACTTCTGAGCTTTCTTCAAGATTCTAAAGTAAGTTACGAATACAATATTCAAGGTTTCTGTGTGCTGAAGGAAAGAAAACAAAACTAAATACTTAATCATGGAAAACAGACATTTCTACTTCACTTAAACTCAATTGAAAATGCTTCTCCCTATCCAAGCCTGCACTGAAGCCTTCCAAACCAGTCCTGGCTCTGCCATTTCCACTCTTCTTATGCAGAAAAGCGCAAGTCCTGCTCTCCTGCTTCGACTTTGTCCCCTCACGCTCTCCTGGCTAAACAGTCCACACCAACTCCTCCTTTGCCTGAAGGCCACTCTGAGAGGCTAACATCCATTACATGGTGTCCTATGGAATAGGGCACCTGCAAGACATATGTCAATGGATTCAATACCTTTTTGGGCAGAGTGCAGAAGGGAATAGGAATGACTAAGCTGGCCTTTCTGGGCAAACTGAGAGACCTTGGTTTACCTAAAACCTAGACCTCTGGTACAGGCAAAATGTTTGTTAGCTGACAACATTGTCTAGAGATATGGAATGCTGACAGGTTGGAATGGAGGGAAGACACTTGATTACAAAACGGTTAGGAGCAGTCACTTTGCAAAAATAGGGAAATAATCTCTAAACTACTTACCAACTTCAATTTTTTTTCTTTACTTTCTGATGCTTCTGCTTCCAGGAGTTCTCGTTCTAGTTTCTCTTCCGCTTTCTTCCACTGAAAATACACAGTTGATTTTAAAACAACAGGTTAAATGTTTCCAACCAGTCTGGATATCTAGGTTGCAAAGATACCCAGAGAACAAATCTTCCATGCTTGGTGAGTTATATAAGTTACCCTGTGAAGTTACTGGGTAACCAGCTTAGATATTGCTATCAGAAGCAACCAATCAAAAGCATTATCAACACAGGAAAGAGGGAAAAAAAAAAAGATAAGAAGATAATTTAATTCCCTGTAGAAGCTCATAAATGTTCAAGTACAATGCAAACACTAATCACTGATGCTGAGAGTTAACAATGGCAAGAACAGATGTGCAATCATTGCTGGAACAAATTGCTACATGAAGTTTCACAAGTAGAGCACGAGAAAGCACATGTCATACCTTTCTTTGCATTCTGGAAAGATTCTTTCTTTTCTCTTTGTAAGTCATGAACTTTTTCTTTGGTGCAATGTCTTCGGAATCTTTTTGTAACTCTACTTCCTTAATTCTTAAGTGAAGAAATACTTTTAATACCTATGGTACAAACAAATTCAATACAATGAAAGGTGATCCACTATAGGAACAGAGGGTAAAAAATCCTGAATTCTATTCCATCTAGTGGGCTTTGCTAGTCAAAGGTTCTGTTTACTCTCCTCCTGTTCCTTCATACCTGTATCTCTAATCTCTGCTCCCAGTTTCTTCCCCAGCACTGTCCACTTCTATCCATTCCTCCACTTGCCTCTCACTTCAAGTCTCCCTGTCTGACTTAACCCACGTCTCTTTCAGGATCTGAACTCCCAGTCTCCTTCCCTTGCCCCATACCTCTCTTTCTAACCCTCTGGCTCAGCCTAATCCTAAACTGTCTGTGGTCTGACAGAGTGGGGACGTTCTGCTTGTCTGTAGCCAGCAGCCATGCTGACTTTGAAGTTCAGATTTTTTTTCAACCTTTGCCAGAAGAATATTGTGAGGTACAACAGAAAGTCTCTTACCTCAGGTCTGACATCATAATTTCTGCCCCTCACAAGGCCAGAAATGACCTTAACCACACCAAGTGAAGCATAGCCCAACTTGTCTTGTTTAAAGAGCTTCTTAACTGCCTCAAAGCACAGTTCAGAAATCTGAAAAAGCAAATCACACAGATTGTTCTGCAAAGTCAAGTCCACAACAATAGCTAGTAGTAGATGATACTCATGGTATTTACTAATTAGAAAGTGGATACAGCCTTTAAAATAGTGAAAAGAAATGGCCACAAGATCTGGATGTTGTGGAATAAAGCTCAGAAATAGATTATTTTTCAAGCAAAACAAGAACTCTTTCTCTAATCAGAAAAATCACTTACCATTTTCGATGGGTCGTTCATGAGCGGAACAATGAGAACAATAATGTTGTTGTGGAAGTTGAAGTGGGATAGGGCCACAAGCAGCTCGCACAGACACTTCACTGCTACCTCTGCCAGACCTTTATATGCCTTTAATGAGATGACATTGCTTTTCTTCAACTTCCTTTGCTTCCAATCTGCACAAAACATTATTAATTTTTTTAGTGATTACTGTTCAGATGGGAAGCTTATAAATATTTAAATTTTTAGTGATTGGAGGAATTCTCCTACATACTTCATGCAAGTACTATCTCAAAGACAGCGGGTAGCATTCAATCAGAGGGAAACTGATGCTGCAAACAATTTTGCCTTTACTACAAAAATTGGGAAGTGTTGACTATACCTTTAATTGTTTGTTCCAGATTTTCTAAGTAAAATTTATACTGGCTCACAAGGCCTTCCTCAAATTCTCTCAGTTTCTGAGTTTCTTTTTTAACCTGTAAACATAAGAGAAACGAAATTTTATTTGGAAAGCTAAATATTGAAATTAGCCAATGGTGAAAAAAAAGGTTTAAAACAAATATCAGATATCTAAGTAGTTTTTTCTTCTAGGCAGAACTTCCTAAAAATGTATTAAAACTAAAATATTTCTGTATTTTTCTACAGTTGTGCTCAGAGAGCCTTTTCCAACTAGGCCCATTTCATTTATAGAGACTGAAGTAAAATTATCAACTAGATGTTATTTTAATACCATGACTAAACTGCACTAAACCTACACTCAAGAAACCTTCCAAAGAATTGATTAAAAATGAGCTGCACAAAACAAGTTACTCTGCATTTGTTCAGTAAATTGTTGAACATATTTCAAAGAAATCTATGCCAGTTAGGTGACAATACTGCATAATTTGTTTTCTTTCTAATTCTCTTTAGTGTGGGACCTTACTCAAAGGGTTATGAGAAAAGTCACCCAGGTTTGGTATACTACACTTTCATATACTAGTTTTCCTCTCTATTACCACCAGCATATCACCTACTTACTGAAGGAAGTATGTAAGAATTAAAGGTTCAAAACAAAGAACTCTGCTCCTGAAAGTGTCACAGCTTCAGACCTTCCACAAGTATTTGTATATTTGTCACCCTTTGCTCAGAACTATAAATTTATATTAAAAAAGAACAGCGTTCATATTTGACACAATTGAAAAAATTCTGAACTACTCATAATACCCTATAAATAAATTTGATATTTTACCTTGGTAGCCTTTTCTGCTTCGGTCAGAGGCCGAATTTTGTAAGAAGGCACAATATCTTTGAATATCTCCATCAAAGAAACCATGACCAGCTTCCGAACAATCACGGCCACATTAGGATCCTGTTCCATCAGCATGGCACGCAGTTCCTTCAACTTTTTAATCTGGTTAAAGAAAACAGGCAGACAAAATCAGCTGAAGATCAACTACAAACCAAGGGACAAGCACAATGTACATTAACTCAGCAGTTACTCAGACTCTACTTAGCATTGCATAAAGAGCCAAGAAATGCCACATGTCCCAAAAAAATTTTAATCTCGGGAATAATCAAACTGTCCTGCTATTATAAACTTGTACAGAATTATACAAAATCATTACTATATCCTGAAGCACTGAAAACTTTCAGATACAACCCTGAAATCAGAGCTTACATAAGAGTCATACTTAAGGAACAAGGTAGTTTGGACAGAAAATACCCCAGAGAGTTTTATTACTAAAACCACAAGTACTCAGAGGGACAAATTACTCCTGAACAGAGCAAACACAGTCACCTGGATTCAAATCCTTTACACCAACCTATGCAGTTTCTCAGTTTGACAGCCCTTGAGAAGCAATACAACACTGACCTTTTCCTTGTTCTACCCATGTATTCTTGTGCCTTTGCTACTGTTTGGTCACTTCAGATCTTTATTTCTTGATTTACTGCACAACAGAGGTACACGTACATGCCTGTTAAGTAAATGCTACGTACGTTGTTGTCTGGCTCAGAGAGAATGGCAGATGCTAAGGCAGCTATGTGCATCTTCCTCTCCTGCAGCTTTTGTCGCCTTTGAGCAGCCATTTCCTCAGGAGTGAGAACAGGCAGAGGCTCCTCAACAAAGTCTGGCACAAGGTGTGAGAATTAGAAAAGAGGGTCAGTGGGGAAGTCGCTTAACAAATACCATGTTACAAACTACAGTTCTAGATACTGCATTTCAGTGGGTGCCGTGTTAACCCCACACGAGTTACACATGAAGTTCCGCAGTCAAAGAAGCTTTAAAAATGACTTTGCTAGTGCTTATATTAACCCAGAGATTAATTTTTGCTCCACTTCAAAATCTTTTGCTTGCAAAAAGAAGCAGACTAAATGTTTTTGAATCTGTCCACAGTGTTCCCGAAGTACAGTGGGAACATGGAAACTCAACATATTACCCCAACTGTGCCAAGAAACCACAGTGCTCTCAATTTGCAGCAAATTATTCAACATTCACTTTTTCTTTTAAAAATACAATTGTTTTGTTTGTGTTTTCTGAGTATTACTTTGTTATGTCCTTCCTCAACTTCAGATTATATTTAGACAATAATGACCCAGAAGTGGCAAAGTTACAACTGCAACTGTTATTTGAAAATGACTCCTAACTGGATAACCAACAGCAAATCAAAATCTCAATTTCCTGGTATTCTGATGTTCTAAGTAAAAAATTTCAAAGACAAAGACAGACACTCAAAAGCCTACACAAGCCTGTGTCCTGAACTGCATTTCAAAATGATCTCAGAGTAATCAACAGAACCACAGCATATATTCTTTATGTAAGACCAATGTGATCCTTCTTACTAGCAAAGGTAGCATAACTGATAAAAGGAACTTCATGAACACATCAGTTCCAGATAAAAAATCAAAATAATTTTAAAGAAAGAGATTCTGAAGCCAGCTATTCCTCAGGTCCTGAGAATCTAACAGGTAAGAAAGCAAGCTTTGAATAACTGTTATGCTTTCATGGCAACATGGTAGTGAACATATCCAAAAAATCTGAACAAAATACACTTCAATTACAAACTTCCTTAGGGAACAGCAAAGTACTCTTCAGATATGACAGTGATTTAGAAAAAAAAAAAACACAAAAAAACCCAACACAAAGCAAACATAATGTTTTATTACCCTCTCCTTCCTCCATTTCTTCTGTACCCTCTTCTTCATCATGTGCAACATTGAGAACTGCAAAAATAAAATGCCTAGTGTCAAGCATGTAATACTGTGAAACTTTAAAAAATAAATTATACACTTTTTGGCTACTATGCCAATTCTGGAATCTGTGTCTTACCTGGCTTTTCCACAGCTTGAGGAATAATGCCACTCTTGTCTTTGATGGGGAGCAGATGGATGAGTTCCTTTTCTGGTTCTGTCTGCATTCGTCTTGGCACCTTCTCATATTTCTCAATCACACTTTCATGTTTTCGTTTTTTGACATGAACAGGTTCACTGAAAAACACAAGGCAAACTAAATGTATCAGCCACCTAATTAGACAAGAACCATGTATGACAGTGTATCACTAGCAGTAACTAATTGGATTAAGCGTCTGCCCCTCACCTAGGCCAAGGTGCTGTTTTACTTGCCCTTCCTCCCTCCCTGTGCTCCCCCATAGCATGAGGGGCTGCCCTGACACGGTTCAGGCTGATTAAACTCTTAACCCCCAGCAGTCCTGCCATGAAGGACTCCACCAGCAAGCAAGCAGGACTAGGATTCTCTCACTGGACAAACAGTCCAGCGTCTTCCTTAAGATGTCCCACAGCCTCTCTCTCCCTTACTGTGAGTCTAAACAAGGATGTGATACTGAGTGGGTCAGTGAACATTTTTATTTACCCTACTCCATGTTTACTTTCACCACTACTCCTATCACTTTTCTACTGTGCTTACTGGGAAAGCCTATGTCACACCCCACTCTCCAGGGACAACAGCAATAATGCACTGTGGTGTACCACCCTTTTGCAGGTATGTTCCTAAACTACACTTTAGTATATAAGAACATAAGTATCTAGTCTGTGCTAATATGAACATGTAATTTATAAGTGATGTAATATTTGACAAGTTTTTAAGAACTATTACAGTCGACCAGAGTAAAGAAAATTGAAAAGTTCTCCAGTTTAAGGGAACACTATGAAAGGAGGTAAAATCTAGTAAAACAGGTAAAAAGGCAACTACTTCCACTGTTTTTCCACCATTCTAAAAATGTTTTGGCATAATGAATGTAAAACACATAGACCTACATCTTGCAAAATGTCATTAAATAAAAACACACAATAAATTTTGAGTTTTGCAAGACTTTAAACTTATGCCACACCCAGTTAGCTTGGGGAGAGGGGAAGGTTTAAAATAAAATTCTTTTAATTGAAGAATTTGCTATGTGGCTACAAGAAACCCTGCAGTAGAGTACAGCACAACTGCAACTATGGAAATGAAAAGCCATTTACTACTTTCCTTCAAAACTATACTAAATTATTAATTAGTAACTGATTACTGATGTTAATCAGTACTGTGACAGATGATTAGTAACTGATACTGATATTAATCAGCATTAACAAATTAAAACCACCCTAGAGCAGCTAGGTATACACTCGTTTTCACATTCATCAAAAAAGGCAAGTTAAGATTTTCAAAGAATCATGTAACCAGAGAATTCTGTAGAAGGGTATTTGTAAAGACTTACAATTTTAACACTAGGAGCACTGTCCTGCTCCATACTTCACTGTGAACTCTACCCAACACCTTGCTCCAGAAAACTGGTTACAAACCTTTTATATGAATGTTTTGGTGTTGTGTGTTTACAGACATGAATTCCAGAACCCTTTTTTTTCCCCCAGCAATTTGCAATGCAATATGTATAAATGCCCAAAGTCCAGGGAATGTCCTGCATACTCTATACAGAAAAAAAGACTGTTTACAGATTAAAGCATTTCTTTCAGTTTGAGAAATGCTTCTCATCTCACAGCCAGGGACCTCACGGGCAGGATCACTGCAGAAACAGTATCCTGAAGGTCAGGCAGAGCAGGTGAATGTACTGATAGATGCCAATACATTAATACTGAATGTACTGACAGACTAAGGAAACACTAAACTGGAACTGCAAAGAAACACCAGGCTAAAAGGGACCTCCCGATAGATGTATTGCATTACAAATTAATTGCACAAGGCTGAATTAGTACACAAAGTAGACATCACAACAACACTCACTTAGAAGAAAGATCTCTGGTTAAAAAGGATGCTTTTTGGGCCAAATCTTCTATTAATTTTAAGTCATCTTCATCCATCATGTCCAGTGGAAGAGCATCTTCTTCCTCTTCTTTGTATTTTCCAGCTATTTTAGAAGATGATGTTTACAGATTAAGATCCTGTATATATATTCAAACTTGAAAATCTAACCTTGCCTAGACTTGTGAAAACATTTTACACCTTATTTCAACCTGGAGCTCACTGACCTTTATGCATGTCTTTTGTGTTATCCCAGAAAATTGCCCCTCTGACATCCAATAATGATCAGCGCAAACACATTTCTACCATCTCCAACTGTCAGATCTTGATGCCATAACAGCTACATTTGATATTTTTCACAACTCTCCCCTTCTTTCAACAAGAACAGCAATTATTTGTACACAGAGAACGTTGTTTTCTTGAATTTCACAACATAAAGCAGCAGAATATTTAGCAACACTTATACCTTCTTGCTAACTGAAATAACTCCAAGCAAACACTTACCAACTTGCTTTTTCTTGCATTCTTCCAATGGAAAAGGCTTTCTAGAAATAGCATCTCTGACAGCCTCCCTTAGCTTCTTTTGTTCTTTTCGATACTTCTTAGCAGCACTCTTCTGCTTGTACTGTTTATTCTTTAATTTGTTGTCAAGTTTTATTTGACTAGTTCTCAGTAACTTGCGAAAGCTTGGAACTTGCTTTTTGTTTCTTCTCTAGGAAACAAACAGAAAATGACAAGTCACTGACATATTCACAGCCTTTGTGAAATTTATTTCACTGTTCAAGATCTCATTAAGTTCCTCTCTCTATTAGGGCTGAATAACATGTTTCTTCCAAACAGTATCATCAGTTATCAAATTTACACAACCGTGTTACGTTTTTGAGAAGAGAGACCCGTGATGAATGTTCTACAGAAACATTGTTTAACAACCTTTTTATTAAACCCTATGTCTATCACTTTAGACACATGGACACTCAAAGTATGGTAAACAGTTTGATAGAGTGCAGTTCTTTGTGTGCTCCCAAGCACTCTGTTCTCTCTTCAGGATGCTGTTGTTCCCCAACACACGGTAAGTACTTTAAAGTACAAGGCCACAGCCTCGGGTAAATGTTCTCCTGCAGCACACTTCCCCATGCTAAGCTCTGGCTTTCTCCAGCCTGAAACTCTCCCTGATCAGCAGCTGCGTGGACCTGACAAGGCTGCCTTGCTGCCTGCAAGGCTCAGAGCACCAGGATGCAGATGTACGAGTTGCAGGTGCCAAAGCTCAGGGAGCCACGGTGGTCGGGAAACAGGGCTCAGGGAGAGCCCGGAGGCACAGGACAACAGAGGCGTCCTATGCCAAAACACCAAAACACACCCAAGGGTGCTCGGAGTGGAAATGGACGCAGCAGGGATTACCTACTGACGGCACGGTAAGGCAAGGGCTGTGGAGAGAAGCCGAGCATCGAAGCCTTCACTGGGGTGTCCCGGCACTGTCCCTGTGCCGGGCACAGGCGCTGCCGCCGCCCGGGGGCAGCTCGGACCCCGCTCGGCTCCTGCCGGTGCCCCCCGCAGCCCCAGGGACACGCCGCGGGCTGTCCCGCTCCCCCCTGTCCCGAACAGCTGTTCCGACCTCCTTCTGTCCCTCGGTTCCGTCAAAATCACCTCCGAGGGACGCGGGACGAGGCTGCGCTTTGCCGAGACCCCGCCGACACCTGCCCTAGGCACCCCCGCATTCCTCTGCCGGGGCCGCGGCGGCACCGGCTGCTCCTGGGCACGGCTCCCTATCCCGCCCAGCCCCACGTGAAGCCCGCGGGACCTCCAGTCTCCGCTCCCCGTCCCGCCCGGCCCCGGTGTCCCCTCAGCCCCTACCGGCTTCATGGCGGCGGCCCGCGCGTGCTGCCGGCGGCGGAAGCGCTCCCGGCCCGGCCCCGCCGCCGCCACAGCGGCCCCTGGCGGCGGAGGCCGGCGGGGCGCTGAGGGCCGGGGACCACACCCGCCCCAATTAATGAACATTTTAATTAACGCCGCAGGCGGTGCCGCGCACCGAAACAGGCCCTGTCGGGCCGGAGGGGCTCGAACTGGGCCCCAGCTTACCCTCGGCTCCTCGGTGAGGCACCAACACCGCGGCCACCAGCTCTTGGAGCACATTCCAGGGGAATGGAAAAGAGACACAGTGCACATCTGCTATAAGTTTTATTTACACAGGAGTTGGTACTAGTGGTCTTAAAGGAAGGCTCGATCCTTCTATTTACAGTTATATACAGATTTATAGTTGAAAAGTAAGAAAACTGTACAAGATAACACAAAAATATAAGACAAATTGGATCCAATTAAAGTAGTGAATACATAAGTTAAGAAAAATCTGACATTTACATTTCAAATCGTAATGTTATGAGTAGCATATACGTAGTTTTTAAACCAGAAAGCAATGTAAGTTACACCACACTAAATCTTTACCCCGATTATGCAGACTCTGCTTTTAAACACCAGACAACTGGAAGCCTCCTGCACTTAAAAATACATAATGGTAATTTTGACTTGATTTCCAGAGGGACCAGTTAAAAAACCCACATGTAAGGAATTTATTTACATTAAATATTAGCAAAAATGGATGAAGAGAGTGCAAGTGTTCCTTACCTGCAGTGCTATCCATATTAAATTTCTGTCCCCTACAACCACAGGTTGTTGTACAGCATCTTCGAGAACAGGAAACGTTTGAAAGTAACTGCCGTGATACATACAATATGACCTTACATCCCACAGTTAAAAGATGTTACAGAATTAAAGAATTCAGTA
Source organism: Neopelma chrysocephalum (assembly GCF_003984885.1). Lineage (NCBI taxonomy): Eukaryota > Metazoa > Chordata > Aves > Passeriformes > Pipridae > Neopelma > Neopelma chrysocephalum. The sequence goes on from NW_020926031.1 coordinate 4,355,168, forward strand.
TCACTAAACCTTTTGGACTTCAATATTGCACACTACTAAAAGAGTTTCAGAAACAAATCTGTGTCTGCATTATTCCCAAGTGTTAAAAGCGGATGCTTCTTTGATAACACAAAGTCCGCAGATAGCTTTGTCATTATCTAGTGTTCACCATTACATACAAGTATTTGTTAGTTGGAAATGGCTCGACAAAATAAAACTTCTGGTGGCAAAACCCTTTCACAGAATACTCACTCCATTTACTCCACAACCAATACATCGAAACAAATGCTTAACACCACTCACTTTGAAAGCTGTACATTGACAATAGCAGCCCTGTTCTTACCACTGTTTAAAATTCATATTATTTTTACTCTAGGTTTGGGCACAATACTTCTACAGTTCCTGAGTTAAGTACATTTGCCCAGACTGAAGAATGAAGCTGCAACTTAAAAAAACCCAAAGAAAACAAAACACAACCACAATAAGACAATACCCTTTCCCAAATTTTAACCATCTTGCACATAAACATACCAAACCACCTTATTTGGTCCTTAATACTTTCAACTTGGTAATTTTGGAGGTAATGTTTGTACCAAAACATTTGGTTTGGATAGCAGTTTTGGGGCTTTAAGATTTAGCATTTCCCTCATCCCCCCAAAAAAGTGCCTTTGTGGTATTTGTAAAAAAAGTTATGCCTCAAAATTTTTTTTAAGTACCAACAGAAGTTATTACAAATGTTTATTGCATTGAGCTGATTCTTTTAAAGTATTAAATATGAACTCCTCGATTCTCAGTTTTATAGGTTTTAGTATTCTGTGTGAAAACAAATCTTCCCACGACAAAAACTAATACTGGCAAAAGGTGAAGATTTCATCAGTTCATTACTCCACTGAGAGTTATGTCATTTTTCCATCTCATTTTCACATTTTCTATAGGTTTTTTTCCACATAGAAGTGATGTGAAAGCTTTTAGTCTTCAAGTGGTTTTCCACATTTTCAATTGACTTCAAGGATTAGTTACAAGGATTAGTTTTTCGGTGCTGGGCTGTGGTTCTTGTCTCCTTCTTTGTTGTCCTTCATCAGTGAGGCAAACACCTGGCAAAGTAAATTATTTAATGAATATAAAAAAAGCCAGTCTTATAAAAAGTAGCTATATTAACCCCCACAATATTAGCATGGAGCTTAATTTCTAGAATGAGACACTAGAAAGGAAGTGTCCATTGCTCAGAAGTCAGACGAGCAGCATAAAATAGTCATCAAAAGAAGTGCCCCATATATTCATGTGCTGACATCTCTGATTTTATAGAGAGAAAAATAGATATAGATATACAAGAAACTCACCTGTGCCCATTTCTTGTTACTATTCTGCATCTGAATAGCTGCAATACAACTAAAAAGCTTTTCTGATGTAATATCTTCTGGAAGTTTTGTTAGAAACTGTGCTATATGAATAAAGTCCATCTGTAGGAGAATATCTTCATATAACCGAAGGATTCCTAATCCTGTCCTAAACAAAAATTCTTCTCCATCTCTGCAGAAAACGTCCCAGACACGACAGGCCAGATCAAGTGGCAATGACTTGCTGTAGAGTGTAAAAATCCTACAATTAAGTAAAAAAAAAAAAGAAACAGTTACATCTGTAACTTACTTTAGAAAAATGAAAATACAGCTTCCTGTAAATCTCAGTTACATTAGCTCAGAATAGGCAGATGACACTCTTATTTTTCCCATATTTCAGCAATCCACAAGTCTCCAGTTTTTGAAGTCAGAACTTGTACTCTGAAACCCATCTCTTCTTATGCCACAGGAAATCCTCCATTTGAATACCCTCTCTGTTAGGAAGCTCTGGCTAAAGTTACAAACCTCTTCATCCTCAGAGTACAATATACAGGTAAGAACTTAAGCAAAGATGATAAATGTATAACTTAACTTTTACCATTTAAGCCATACAGTTTAACAGCTTTGTTCATCATGTTTCCTAAACTAAATCTAAAGCCACAAATCATCTCAATGGAGATGATCTCACTAATCTACTAATGATAATTCAATAACTATATTTCTATGATACATTTTTTAATTTCTATTCACATTAAAAGTCCGGAAGATCTAAAGACAGTTGCTGTTCTATTTTTACTGAGAAGAGTCCAACTGTATTTTTTTTGCAAAGCTTATTTTTAAAAGGCATTCATTACACATGGGCAGAGAGCTCAGTCTGCTGTATGTAACATATTGTAGAACTCCTCCCACAAATTTGTAGTGGTTTCTTTGATACAAAGCACAGTGTTCTCTGTTTTCTCATTATTGCTATTGGGAAGTGGTTCATGCTGAGACTTACTGATAAGCTGTATCTCATAGGCAGGCAAAGTTCAGATGACAATGTTTTTATGTTATTTAATTCCACCCAGTTCAATTCACTCTATTAGAATTATTATATGGGTTAGAAGTTTCTATATGAAGCTTATCCTTACACACACACGAACAGACATTCTGTATTTGGCAGCTCTATCATACTTCAAGGATGCATTCATTACTGCCTTCCATTGCAGGCACATAATGTAGTTTGGTACTCCCTGGTTTAGAACATTTGTTATTTCAAATTGTTCACTGTATTTTCAAGTTTATCCCTTCCCAAATCAGGTCCTAAATTTCCTCCTCCCTCTGCTTTTAACATCTCTATTCCTATAGTCATACTTTCTTCAGTAGCTGATTATGCTCATTCCATCAGGTCACTTACAATCAATCATAAGACTACTATGGTGTAGTAGCCTCCTCTCCCCTACTTATGTTACACATAACTGCAGCAACAAGAAAATGAATACACAAGACCCCATGTGTCTCATTTTTTAACTGAGTACATCCTGGTTAATAAAGTTTGAATCGTGCCAGAGGAACTGTAGTTGCACAAAACAGTTCATCACAATTTCACAAGACGTAGAAAGCTGAGGTACATAAACACCTGCCAAATGCCGGTTTTTTTATGCTTGATTTCTAGTGTTGAAAAACCTATAGCAAAAATAGAAAGTGTTCCAACAGTTCTAAGATTAGGTTCGCTATGTTCTATGAACTCACCAGTCTATCAAATATATGTCTGGAGTAAGACTGTATGATTTGAAATGAAGAAACAATTTGGGAAGATTTTCTTCAAAAAATACTTCAAAGGCTGCAAAGTATTTCAGCATCTGTAGAGATAGTAAAGCACCTCATAAGCAGTCATCAAAATAATGTTTAGTTGTAAACTAACACAAACCCCACCAAGAACTGAGGATGTCACATAGCACAGTGTGACTTCTTAGGATAAGTAAAATTATTAAATGTTTCTAGAGGAAAAAAAAAATCAAAACAATAGAATGAGTTTTATGGATTAGTATCTGGTATTCTCAATTTTGCAGAGAATCAAGGTTTAAGTTCTCCATTTTTCAATAGGACAAAAGGAAGTTATCAATAAATCAACTATCCTTCAAGACAAAAAAAGTTATGGTTCAAAACCAGAAAACTCTGTGCATACCATGCTGTGATCCACACGGAAAAAGGCCAGCTGGCATGGCTTGTTTAGAAGGTTAGCAAAGGCAATGAAAGCATCTGCCTCTTCCAGATTGAGAATGAGCACAGCAGCAATGAAGGACATCCCTTGTACCTTCAAGTGGGAAAAGCATCAGGCAAACATAGGTGAGTAGGTTCAGTACATCTTATATTTTTGGAAATGGAAACATTTACAGTCTGCAATACATCAAACACCATTGCATAACATTTCCAGATGAATAAAAACAACACAGATAAATTTTTATGCATGCGAATCAATTTGATTTCAGCAAGAAATAAAACATTTCTTCAGATGCTGGTTTTAGGTGCCCAGTGGAAGTTCTGGGAGGTCTCATGATCACAAGTCCTCAGGACTTGAAATGCAAGAAAGTTAAAACCACACAGGCCGAATGCAGAGCTCATAAGAGAAAAAGCTTGGCCTCAACTTCATTGTTAAGATATGGGAAAAGCAGTCATGGAGAAAAACTTCACATATGGGACAGTTTAGACTCAGACATATGTTGAAATTGAGTCAAAATTCTGTTTCAGAACAGCCAATACACATCTCTCCACTTGCCAAACAGTATTTGTTCACATACATAAAATTACTTCTAAATGGTTAGCTACAATTCAAGTTTACATTTTTCCATGATTACTCTCTCACAAACACTTTAGCCTGCAATAAAAACTGAAGAACACAATTCTTGTAGTTTTTAAGTGATGATCATGAATGAATACTCATTATACTAAAAATAATTTTACCAATTTTAATTGCAATGATCATTATTACACCATCTTTAAGCATTCATGCTGCTGCTTCTCAAAAAATAAAAAAACACACTCAGCATTTTAACCAACTAGGGAAAAGAGTATTGATATGCATCAGAAACAATCCAGCAGCTTTCCATTTTTGTGGGATAAATAGGTGTGGAAATAAGATTACATTAAATTTACTGCTGTATTACCATAAAAAAAAAATGTGATGAGAGATATCCAGGCTAGCTGTATTCCTAATGAAAAAGAGAAAGCTAATCCATGAAAAATTACTCATTTGCCTTTTAAAACTCCACCCTGGGAACAAGCAGTCTCAGAACCTGCAGAGTTTATAATCTCACTTAAAGAATACGGGAGAGTCTCCAAAAATGAGGTCACAGATGACAGAATTCAGGCCTAAAAACATTTGAACATGAAAAACCAACTAGTTATTTATGCAGAGTCATAAGCATATCTGATTTAGAGAGGAAGACACACCCTGTGCTAAATAATGCTTTGTTACACGGATGAGATTTAAAACTTTTCAAGTGTTTTTGGGCTTGGAAGCATTAAAGCTTGTAAAAGATTTTCCTAGATACCCCCAGAAACAAAGACAGAAAAAAAAAGCTGCTGTTAATTATTTAAAAGCTTCTGTAAGCTGACACCATTGAGAGAGAGATGTTAGGTTTAGTCGGTTTGTTCAGGAGAGTTTGACAGTTTTTTATATTTTGCTTGTTTTAAACACATAATGTTTCCTGCAAACAGTCTTATCTTCACTGAACTCAGATGGAGTGACTATTCTTTGTCAGTAAGACACCAATAAGGAGTTTCTGGATTTTAGGACATGCAGAAGTAAAGCCGAGAGTATCACTTTAGAAATGGTAACAGTGGAAGCAACAGTAGGACAGAAGAGGTGAAATGCTATCTGGAAGTCCACTAGCATGTTTTGGTTTTTTTCTGTAGATACTTTAGGTCTGTCAGAACAATAATGCCTTGTGAACATATCCATTTAAAGTTTTTCATGCAAGCCAGACAATATATACATCCTTGACATGCACTACATTTTCAGCTATTTAATTATCTCTAAGAACTACCATCATTGTAACCGCCAGGAAATAAAAGCCAAAGTTTAATTATTTTTAAAGTGCCAGTAGCATAAAGTTTAGAGAACCTATTTATTTAATACACTCTAATATGTGACATCTTAACCTTATTTGCCATGTTACAAGCATGTTACAAAAAATACTTACATATCCCACATCTGGTCTGTAACATGTATATGCTCCTAAGACACTGTGCAGGAGATCATGATAAGGACCACCCTAATAAAAGGAGAGGGCGCAGGGAGAAAACAAAATTTTATTTTTTTTTCAAAATCACTTCATACATATAGGAAAGTAACAAGCCAGTATTTTAAGATGAAAGCGAGCCAGTGAATTGTTGCCTTATCCACATCTAGAATAATACCAGTTTTTACTCTGAGCATTACCATGTATGCTTTTGAGATGTTAAAAGTAACAGACCAATAATCCTATGTACTGATTACCACTGAATGATTTCATAATGGAAAATGAGGATGTCTGGTACGTATCCAGGGTCAGTCTTTCCTTTTGAGAGACAGCGGATATTTTAATTCTTAGTAGCACAAGTTACTGTATTTCAATATTGCATGCCATTTTATATATTATATCTATATAAAAATCATAAACCTGAAAAATGTACTAAAATGCATCAAGATTTCTGTAGCATTGGGAATATTCCAAATTCTGCCTGTAGTTTTACCATCGTTAATAGGAACATCATGCAATATATCCAGGAGAAAAAAAAAAAACCCTTACAGTCCATCATTAAGTTTCTCTACTTTATTCTCTTTCAAAAAAAACAAACAAAAAACCCCAACAACTTCTAAACACTATACCACATTTGGCCAGTTAGGTTTCTTTTCTTGTTTAACTATTCAGAATTTTAAAGTTGTCATAGCTAAAGTTACAGGAACCTCACCTTCTGGAAAATATACAGGGATGGAAATGTGCGTGATATATCCAACTTAATTAGCTCCAGACTGGCCTCACGATCAGCAACAGATGCTCCTGCATCTGCAAGCAAAACCAACATTTATTAAAACTGATAAATTCTACAAACTTCAAACTAAAACTGCCACAGACACATAAAGACTTAGCATATAAGGAAAAAAGTTACTTGGCTTTAATTTTTGGGGTGTAACTTCTACAGTGCTATAATTCAAAAGCTAACACTGTCCACTGATACCTGGCATATGCCAACAACTCCAAAAAGTGAGGTAAACTATCAGTAATGACTACCTGTCTACTCATTCTTTTTCAAGTGTATTCAGGCCCAGACTAACCCTACATTAACTAGAATTTTAACTTTGCCCAACCCAGTCCTCAAAATCCTGCTTGCTTTCTTATATTCTGCTGAGACTTCAGTTACTGAGTCTGTTTGAGAGCAGAGTGAGAGCACTACTTTTGACCTAAACATGATCCAGTGGAATCCGACTTTTCAAATTTTCCATTCCTAATCAACTCACATGATGTGTCATTTCAAACAACAGCATTAAAATATACTATGTACACTAGAAGGGAGAAAAAAAGATCAATCATATAATCACAAGAAGCCAACATATCTTCACCTGCAAAGTCAAGCATATTACTTTAAGTCACACATTTCTCGGGTCCCACTGTTACTGAAGGTAACTAAAACACAGAGAAACTTCACTGACATCTCCAGAAGTGACCACACAGTTGCAATCTGCAGAAGTTACATTACTTCTGAGCTCTCATTAACTCTCATTTGACTCAGATTTTTCTGCATCCTTAGGACTGGCATTCATCAAATGGCAGGAAAGAATGCAAAATTCACTCAAGAACCTCCAGAAATTCAGCTGTCCCTTGAGTTATCTCTGTCCAATCCTCCACATAGGGACATGATAGAAATACTAGTGATAATATGGTGAAAAAGACAGAAGGCACTTGGAGAAAAGGATCTTTCAGAGGGCTTAAATCAGACAAGAGCCATCTGGAAAGCAGATGATTAGAGAATTTGATGAATAGGCTGAAAAGAATCTGCTCTGCTGAAGCCTGAAAAACAGCATTTCATTCCTGTCCTCCTAAAACTATGATAGTTGGTCTTTCAGACTTTGCTACCAAAGATTAATAATAAGCACAGTCAGCTTGCTTGCTTTTCAACTATCGATGAAAATTTTATTACTCTTAAGTCTTCCCTTATTAATACGTTCCCAGAATATCTGACACAATCAAGATGGACCCTTCTCCCTTTTATTCCCATCCAGAACTACTACCTTTCCAAAATAAACAAATTGCCTAAGCTTTCCCCCATGGACAGCCCACACCCCCACAACAAAAGAACAAACAAACCACCACCCTACAAACCAAGGGGCATTGCAAACCTGTTTTCTAAGGATAAGCATATTTACAGTCATATACACACAGAATTTTTTATAAATTGTTTGTCTCAAGACAAGCTTCAGATGAGTCACAGAGGCAGCCTATGTGAGACTCAAATAATTTAAAGTCAAAGTTGGCAGTTATTGAGGACTGGCTATGGCAAGTGCAAACAAAACCAGTAATGGAAGAGACTATCGCATGGCAGCAATTTAAAAAGTATCTACTAACAGCACAAGGAGTTAATGTTTATAACAAGGATATATCCAACCTTAAAAACATAATTGATACTACTTTTAATAGAAAGAACGCCCACAGGAGACAGCAATATGCCAGTGAAAAAACTCCATTATACACAGAACAGCACTAACATCCTCTAACAGTGCTATCTTAATAGATTTGGGAGGAAAGGCCACCTGGGCAGCCAAAGAAACCCAAGTGGGATCTGAAATGCGTCATGTTGTTATGTGTTCTTCACCTCTCAGTTCCACCATCAAAAATAGAGAATATTTTTTTCTTTCCCAAAATCACGGAAGGGATACCAACATAAGAACCATCTAAGCAGAGCTAAGCAAGGGCACATCCTGTAATTTAGTTTCCATTTCTTCTTTTTACATTTTATCTAATATTTTCATGAGAGCTTAGTCCTAATATTTCAGAGGAGAACATTCATTTGATAGTAAACAAGCACATGCAATATTTTAATGCATCTTTTATTGATACAGTAAATACTGCCAAGCCTCTCACTCACTGACTTGTTATAAGAAAGCAAACATTTAAGTAGGGAATGACTCGAGCACTTTCATTAAGTATTCTTAATGCTGCAATTCCATTGTAGACTTCCTGGTTTGCAAAATTGAATAGGAGGTTGTTGAGCACTCAGGAGAGCTCACCTTCTGTGTCATTCTCAGAACTTGTCTCACTGAAGCTTTTCCATCGTTCCTTAGCTCTCGACAAGAAGATTTCATAAAGTTCTGTGAGACAGCAAAACAAAATCAATCATAGAAAAGGAAATAGTATGAAAAGCATCCATCCAAGACAAAAGCACACTAATAAGTATTCTTGGCTTCATTTTAAGTCACTGGGGGCAGGGGAGAATCTGTTAGATGGTTACTGCTAACCACTGGAGTACCACTTTTATAGTACCAGTTTTATAGTGTGCACTGTATTATGCTTTCTGCCATGGTGAACATGCAAATTATGAAAGGGAAAGGATGCCTTGAATAATTCAGATTTTTATTTTTGTGAATAATCATCAAAATCATTCATTATGAAATAAAGCAATTCCCCTTTTCACTCCCTTAAGAAACCAAAGCTAAAATTTCTTAATTTTAAGCATAAAAATTATTTTTTGGAGGGGAAGCCCCACCTTAATTCTTACAACACTAAAATGTTCTTGCAAGCAGGTTTTGAACCTTGCTTCCATAATTTATAAGGCTATGATGTCTTCCTGTAAAACACAGCTGTTCCTTGCAAAATACAATTCTTCACAAAGAAATACACTGATTATTTTTTTAACGAAAGTTGACATTTTTCTTTGAAAACAACTGATCACATTTTAATGCAAAATTAAGTTGGTTAAGACATACCAGGAGTGATATTTAATTCATTTCCCACAGCTAGACTCCAAACCTTCCCACGTACACTTGGGGGTAATCCCTGCCACCACAGCTCTCGAACTCTTCGGGTAGCACGCCTAAGATAGGGAAGCAGGGAGAAGAAAACAAAAAAAAAAAAAAAAAAAAAGAAAAAAGGCACATATTGCACATCTTTTCTAAAATCATTGGGCAATTTACAAGCAAAATAACATACCATTTACCAAATCAATATTCAAGGATCTCTGCTTATGCTAAAGCTCCACTAAAAAAAACCCAAAACATTAAGCTCCCAGAAAGCACATTTCATGTTGCTCTGTAATGACCTCACACTATATCACAGCAACAAAAACCGACTTCTTGACAACACAGAAAGGAAAAGGAAAATAAGGTATGTGGGTCCTCAGTTTCCAGAGGAGAAACAAGCCACCCTTGCCTCATTTACAGAGTAGAACTTTACTTACATGCCTTCCCAGTTAGGTAGTATTTCATTGACCCAAATCACCATAGCACTAGCGATATTCTCTTCTTGCTTGAAACGCTCTCTCATTATTTTTTTCCTTTTATGTGCTTCTTTAATTTCTGTTAGGCATAACATGTTAATAATTCTGTATTAGTGTATATGAATTATTAGGTAAATAATTCAGCTATTATCCAATTATTTAGATGTCTGAAAGATGAAGGGTAAGTTACACTTGTGTGTACTATTTCTGTGGATTGTAGGTGTATTTCTCAGGACATTTTTTTAATTTAAGCTAAGTTGTTCAAATACAGTGATTTAGACAAGCAAAAATCTGACTAGAACTCTCTTCTGCAGTACACAGAATGACTAAAAAGCAAGCACATCATCAGCGCTGTTCTTTCTGTCATGATTTTCATACCACATTCTATCTGCGCCTTACTTATTACTTAGACTAATCAGCAGTATTTATAGATAAAATTATTATTTAAAAGGTGCAATTCTACATACATTTTAAAACTACTCAAATTTTACTGAAGCATCTACCTAAAAGGATTATGTATTTTCTTTTCTGGAAACAGGACCTAAAGACCTGAGACAGAGTCACAATGGTGAACAAGAGAACAATGTTCTGCCATCTGTTAAAAAAGGATCATTTGTAGATCCCTCTTATTAAAAAAGCTAAGGGAAGGACAGAGCAATGCTGTCTTGACATCACTAAGAACCACTGTGACTAGACATTTTCTATTTACGCATGCATTAGACACAACAGCGTAAACATGCCATCCCTGGAAAACCCATATGGCTGACCAGCTTCATTAAGTTTTTACTGAAGCTTTGTGCGTGGCAACAGTTAATGTAATAAACCAGGGCACACATATGAAAACACTACACATGGCTGCACCTCCAAAGATGCAGTTATTAAAGAACATGGACCACAGATCACAACTTACAAGATGCACATCACAAGAGCAGAGTGAAATGAATTGTCAAATGCCTTGGATTTCTTATTTCATCTTTCAAAGTTAAAGCTGCCTCAGATCCATAGAGGATCAATCACTTCAGAAGCTTGTATTTCTGACAACAGCCCAAGTAAAGCACGCAGCACAGATTCTTAAAATAGCATATTCCCTGAATACTAGGCACAAGTCTGCAGAAGTCCTTTCAACAACTATTCATAGATTGACACAGTACCAGATGCTACAGATCTGTTTTTTAAATTAAACATATCTAGTGGGAGTAGGAAGGTTCACACAGGTACAGATGCTGGAAAAAAATCCGGTTTTCATCTGTCTTTGTGCTGAAATTGATCTCAAATTCCTAAGAAACTAGATCTTTAAGCAGTCAATTTTATTATACTTTGGCTCCTAGTGGCAACTGCAGCAACACAGCTTGAAAAAAGAGCCCAAGTATCCAGAAAGTTTCTAGCTGATCATACTACACAAGTAGTTTTTCCTTAAAAAGTAAACAAAAGGTTAAGCTGCATTCTGAACCTAGTTACATTCATTGTAGTGGAATAAGAAAACAATTTGATAATTGAGTTCTGTTTTAAACTGCATGCCCCTATGTACCAGAGAATAACCCAGATATTAAACAAGAAGTTCTTTAATGTATGTACTCACCTACAAGCCAAAATTTACTTTATTTTTGCTGCACAGTTAAAAAGAATTACAGTGATTATTGGCAGTTAACATACCTCGTTTTTTTGCCTCTGCTACCATCTCATCATATTCTTGTCGGTGACGTAAAGCCTCCTCCACTGATTTGGCAGGAAGATTTCTGAAAACAAGTTGTTCCTGAATTCAATACACACAAGTGACATTCTGGACCATTTCAGAACAGGTTTAAATTTGGCTCTTCTCTAAGGTGAGCTCTGAGGTTGTCACACTACCAGTGTTTCAGTAACAGTTGTATAGAACTGTAAGATGTTTACTGCTCCTGTTTTTTAGTTTCTCCTAGAGCTTCCCCCAAAGTACAGTTATTAAATTTGTTTAACATCTGGAACAATGCTCAAATTAAGTAACAAAAGGAAAATACTGACAAACCATACAGTTATTTATTCCAATGCATTTCTGCACATGTGTATTTTAATCACTAAATACACCTGCATATTGAGACCCAGTTGTTCATATGAAATCTATCATGGCGTATTTTCAATAAAAGGTAAAGGTTTTATTCATTATAGTTAGTCCTTTAAAACTCCCACAAAAGAAGATAGGTTTCCCAAAGGAAGAAAGGATAGATCACCATTTATGTCAGAGCTAAAGCTAAGGAAGCTTGCTGTAGTACTACAAGTTCACCAGCTTAAAATGTGTTTTTTGGCTGCATAGTGATCCTCTAATTGCCAAACACAATTGCCAAACACACGCTTCCTTGTGACCAAGAAGACCCATTTCAAAATAAATCAGAGCACAATGTTTGCTCTCAGCCTGTTACCCAATTTGGTCTACTTTGGTTCAAAATAAATAGAAAGCAGTTTTGTCATTTTAATATTAAAAGTTTTCCATCTCCTCTTATACAAGCAGACAAGATCACTTAATATTTCCAGTGAAAGTGAGAGCAGAATATATTTTCAAGGATTGGATAGTGGCAGTACATTAGACACTTGGGATGGCACTCCAATTTGAAACAAGTGTCATTTGTAAAAACATACTTATAGTAGTTTGTAAGTTGTAGTAGTATGAAAGTAAAGAAAAGCATCAGCAATCCAGTAACTGCCTATCTTACTCTCCGCATACTGTAAAAGAAATAATACATTAACCAAAAAAATACTGCTAGCAATCCATAATTTCACTCAGGATATTTCTGTTTTAGCACTGAATGAGTTTATATACCCCTAGAGAGAATATTGAAAGAAACACTAATATGTTCTGTTTTCCATTTCCTAATTGGAATTGAATAGAGCAAACATTTAACAGTGCCATCACAAGCTTTTTCATGGTGCAATTTGAAAGCATTGCTCCATTTGCTTCCCTCAAGCATGTGTTCCTAGTCAGCAGGTCCTTCTCTTTCCTTCAAATTGCTAGACTGTATAGCTGAAGATACTGACCAATTTATTACCAATTTTTCATTACTATTCTTATTTGTACTGATATGGGTTTTGTTGCATTTTCATCTACTGTTTCCTTGCCTTCAGCTGTAATTTTAAGAAGTCATGAAAACTTAATAGGAACAGGGGAAAGGAAGAGTTTCGGTGACTGCTCCAATCTTGGTACCGACAACGCACTGAACTGTAGCTGCCAGATACAAAATGAGCACTCAGCATTTGTGACAGGAGAGGATTGCTTGTGTTTCCAAGGCAATCCTTCCCACTCCTGCTATTACCTACCTAACAATTTTTTTTCCTTTTTAAAAACTGATGTGGTAAGACAAGTCCAGGTTTGATGAAATGACAACTGTCACTATTAAGTCTTCACAACCAGTCTAGGAAATTAAGTTTCCAGAATGGGGGAAGGGAGGAGCAGGGAGAAGGGAGTGCATGCTGAGAAGGCAGTGAAGAAATGAATCAGGAGAATTCCTGAAGACTTTAGGGATGCTCACAACACTGTCACAGACAGCTGTGACACACAGTAGGTAATAGACTAGTGGCTCTATTACAGTGAGAAAGAACTCCTCACACAGACTACAACATATTTAAAAGGTTCTTCTGGAGGTACCTTTTAGGCTGTTATCTCGGACAGAATAATCCAATGATACTTTCACGTAAGACTTGTGAAGTTTAACTCATCATAAGTATATCTAAAATTCAGTTGCACAGCAGAATCATACTTACGCTGGTCGATCCTCCAGAATCAAAGCAGTAGTTGAAAGTGGTTCAAATTCAATATTTTTACGTCTTGCTGATGGGGGTGGAGGTTTATACATTCTTCCTGTCCGTGCTTCATATTCCTAAACAACATTATTGATAAAAATTAAATTCAACTTTCAGCCTCACCCATAATTAGTAAGCATGATAATACTTAAATAATTTAATATTATATATTTTAACATTATTTAATAGGACAGCAAGCAAGATACTACAAGTTGAAATTGCTGATATCAACAGTGCACCTTTCAAGGACTGCTAAGTGAAGATGAATCAGAACAGTTTCTTGCATCAACTTAATCTTTGATCTATTCTAGTTCAATATTACAACTGAGCACCCAAGGATCAGTTACTTATGAAATCTGCATAATCTTCCCAACCTAGTTAGTGCACAAGTATATTTAAGTAACTTGTAGAGTTGACAATAAACCCCCCCCACTAACAACAAAAACCACTAATCAAGAACATGTGTCTCTTCCCATTTCTTCCTCTCAATTCTAGCCACCCTTAAGATCCAGTACACCTCACATTTCTGAGGCCTTTAGCAAGACCTTCAAACTCATAATAACCATAACCACCTACACTATACTCAGTGACAATATAACAATATTTGTCATTACAAGTCTGTTTCACATAATTTCTTTCTCAGAGGTTAAAACATGCAATCTACTTAGAATATTTAACAACCTTTAATACACACAAGATTCTGAGAAAGAAAGAATCCCACCCTTTTACCACAGGAGCAACACAACAAAACAGAAATATGATACAAATCTTTGGAAAAAAGACTAAACAGACCCAAGCGAAAACCTCAAATCTCACATACCCTCTTTTTTAGCGTCTAAATAAACATTTACTGCCAAGTTAACCTTTTAAGGTGTGCTGAATGGGTATCTGTGACAAGATTTTTTAACTTATTCCCAAACCAAGTTAACTTGCGGGTTCACACTCTCCTTATGCATGAAGGCTAAATACCAGTTTCTCTGCAAGTCTTCCACATGCTGGAATTCAAACATACAATACTAAGAGCTGAAAAATCATCTTTTTAAGAGAACAAATTCAAGATACTTTAGTAATGTATTTTCACAGATCACACAGCTCTATTCTTAATCGTAGCCAAGTGAGCTCTAATCTATAAGCTTTTTTTAATCTATAGACAGTTTGCTTTTGTATACATCTGTTGCTTTAATAACTCTGTAAGTAAATAAAAAAAAAATCAAATACTACATATCTTCCCAATCATACAGGAATCTTCTCTTCAAACTGCTCCCAAATGAATCTCACACCTAATACACAGTTTCATGTACACCTTAGTTCCCTCAGAAAGAAACAAAGCTTTACACAGTCAGTATTCATTTACAGCATTGTAGAAACAGAGCTGACAACTTTAAAACTATTATATAGGTTAAAAGTTCAGTACACAGTTCATAAGGTTAAATGCAAAAAGACCACTACGCATGCACAATGCAACTTCAGATTTCCAGAGAAGGCACCAAGTCCAAGATTAAGGTCTCTCAGAGTTTTGCTCAACAGCCTCCTCACTCTGTCCATTTCTAACAATCTCTAACAAAATTTCTGTTCTTCCACATTGGGTATGATACATTAAATGATCCGAAAAGTATAACCTCAATGATGTCACAATTAATCTCATCTCAAGACTAAAATTAAAAGACAGGCAAAAACCTATAGCAGCCAGCCTACTCTTTCAATTAGAGGAGAACATCTGTTGCTTTACCATCTTCAAAAAAGCCCAAATACCTTGATAGCAACTGTTTCCTATCATCATTTAAACGTATATTCACACTAAAATCCCAATTCTTTTTAAACACAATGACTTAAAAGTTACCAGCCAAGTCTTCTTAAATACAACTTACTTCTCAATAATTGTAAGGTTTTGGCCAAGAACTGTGGTTATACAAATTTCCTAGAACACACTTTCTCTCCTGAAGGGTAATTCCCAAGACAGTTTTGGCTTTAAAATAATGTGCATCCAACACCATTCATCACATTCAAACAAGTACCTTGAACAACTGGGCACACAGGATTGGTAGAGTTCTGTTGTAATTCACACAAGCACAAGAAAAATCAGAAAATTGGCATTCACTGTATGAATGAGTACACATATTCTCAAGGGAATATTATTTCATTCCACCTGGAAACAGAAACATCAGCACTCTTGCCATGCTGTATACCTCAGGATACTCCAGTACATTTGTAAGTTAGGAATGCATCCTGTGACAGCAACCAGAGATTAGCATCCAGGTTGCAGTACAGTAACAACGCCATCCCTCAGATTCTTGGTAGAAGTTCTAATTCACTTTCACATCCTTCTTTGTAACAGAAGCCACAAAATCAAGTTCATTTAGTAGTCTAGAATCTTTTCAATATTCCTACATGTTGAATTTATATGCAAGTTCAAAAAAAAAAAAAATCAGCACTGCATGTTGTAAGTTACAAATGAAGCCACTCTCACCTTTTTTAACACAAGTAATATATTTGAATAATGCTAGTGCTTCTAGCTACTGTATGTGCTAAGAACAGATATACTACTTCCAAAGCAGCAGAGAAAGAAAAAAACAAACTAAAAAGTCTTCAGAGATTTTCACAAAAGGCAGAACTCATCATCCAACTGTGTTTCTGAAAGTAAGTACATGTTATGAACAGTTGGGTTTTGTAAGAAAGGATGACATGAACAGAGAAGGAAAACTAAGTGTTACTAGAAAGAGTCAAAGCAGAGATCAAAATAGGTTCAGGCTCAAACTGTCATGGTGGCATATTCCCCAAATTGAAATACATTCACAAAGCATCAGAACTTCCCATTGGAAGATGCTTCTTCCTCAAGAAGTCTGTGCACTAGGAAATTTATTTGAAGATTAGATCCCAGAACCAAACACATAGAGAACTTACACAACTAAAAATATCCATTTTTTTCTGGATACTTTGCATGATTAGATGTAAAGAATCCAATATTCTTAACTCTGCATTTGAATCAGAATCTAAAATTCTTGGTGTGGAACAAAAAGCTTGAGCTGATGTAAAATTTCACTTCAAAAGATGTGAGCTAATACTTTTCCGTAGCAAGGTGAAAATACAATTTAAAGTCAAATGTCTTGTCAAATGCTTAACATGCAGGACATGTGTCAGAAGACAGAACAGTTGACAGCTAAGATTCAAGACTATGTAAGACCTGTATATGTAAAAAAAGTTATTTTGGAAGTGTCACATGTATGGTTTCACAAGCTTAGAGAAGGTTGTTAAAAAATATTACAAGATATCAGGCATTTATTGAAAGTTCCAGAACGTTTCACAATCCCAAAGGAGAGACAAATTTCAGCTTTAATAGGAAGTAAAAATAGTTATCTCCTTATTAAGGCTGGGACTGCACCTTCTCATCCTCTAAGCCAATAATTAATCTGTTAACAGGCTAAAGGCATGTTTTTCCTGAAAAACACCATGACAAGATATTTAAGAGCACTTCGATATGTGGAGGGACTTGCATTTCTGGTATTTATTCCCACAGAAATGCAGATAAGCCTATTAACCTACAGGCAGGTAGCAGGTAACTGGGGCTGGGAAAAAAATGTCTTTTGCTTATAAACTGCCTTTGTGCTTAAGAAGATAAAGATATCCCAAATACTATTTTCTAAAAAAAAAAAAACAAACAAAAAAAAAACAAACCACACACAAACAAAAAAACAACCAACCAATCAAACAAAAACCCACCAAAGAAACAACAACAAAACAAACACACATCCCCAACATGACCACAAAGAACGCCAAAACACCTTCCTGGTGTTCTAAATAAACAAAAAATAATAAACCTGCAGAGGTTTATTATTGCCTGCACATTTTCCCTATCTACATGGAAAACACACAAAACAAAAGTTTCTTTCATCCTTTCTCTGAAGAACCATCTGGGACAGCCAGACCATTGAGAGTTATTTTCGATAACACTACTGGATTTCTCTGTGTAATGTGTGTAATTGCCCATAGCTCCTTCTTCCAATACTTAACAACCTTACAGAAAGGAAAACCAGCTGCATTGCAGCATTCCAGAAGCATTAGTTGACCTTAAGTAGGGTATGCTTCTGGGGATAAAGTATTTAACTAAGTGTGAACATAGTGATTCAGTCTTAGAAGACAAACTTGCATCTACAGTGCCTAAACTATACAGCTGTAAAGGAGTAAATACCAACCATAAAATTTAACATGAATCTTGCTTGTATAAGTTTTGATCTATCTATGATCCAATAACAAAAGCTGAACTCCTGGAAATGAGTTATAAAAGCCTTGGATTACAAGGACTGTGGAAGTCCTCACAGTACCAATCATGCCGCTAAAATACCACAGATCCAATTATGTTTTAGGCAAGCTGGAGGAGAAAGTGATCTGATAGGCAAGACTGAATTAATTTACCACATCTTAAGGATTGCCTCTATTTAAAGTAGATGTCAAAGCACACTAATACTCCAGTTAAACAAAGCATGCACCCTGCATATAACAGTTTCTTCTAACATGCTTTCTCCTCCAAAATTCTAAGGCTGATACTAAAAGAAGTTTTATTCAATCAACCATGACTTCTGTTGAGGAAATAGAATGGTGATAGCCATATATTGTGCTAATGGTCTCTCCTCTGCATACACATGACTCTGGAGCAGACGGATCTATAAACCACCTATATGATTATTTTCACAATGTTGTACAGCTAATTAGATATATCATTAGAAAGATTGTGTCCCTTCTTTTGAATCTACTATTTGAATGTACTCTCAGGCACATAGTGTGACTCTTGAGGATGGTCCTGTGCAGGCCTAAGAGATGGAGTCAATGATCCTTGTGGGTCCCTTCCAACTCAGCATATTCTGTGATTCTCTGAGTCAGGGTTGATCACTCAAGAATGGAAGCATTAATAGAATCACTTAGGAAGGCATCCATGTAGGAAGAATTTCTGCTAATGCATAATCCTACATCATCATATGTGCTGCCTCTGGGTTAAATGTTAAAATCTAAAGCTGGCACTGGCTACAAGGTGATCATAAACAAAGAAGTGTTTATAGCAAGAGTAGATGTCACTGAAAAATTCTGAGTCAAACTAGACATTTTCTTGGAACTAAGAATTCCAGATGCTATCAGAACAGGCAGAACAGTACATTCTTGCCTAATTTGCAGGTCAAATAGGAAGAATATATATTTATGGAGGAAAACATAATTTTCACATAGCACAAGAGACCAACCAAACTGACACTTAAGAGTTTCTAGGTCAACCTTCCAAAGTACTCCCATACATCTTCAATTCTTTGTTTACTTTATTTTTTCCTCAATTGGATATTTAACAAGGTGCATCACATTTCATCTTCTTTTGTTCACAAGAAGCCACTGGCTTTGGGCCCAACAAAGAAGAGCTGAGAGTGGCCAGACCATGTAACCATTTGCATCAGAATCAACTGGCAGTTACATCACTGCTCTGTTTCACAAAGCCACAGCAACTGTTTCATAAAACTAAAGAGCCAACCTGTACTACTCCTGTTTAACAGACTGTGGGATTCAATAAAAAGTTTACAAAGGAGGTAATTGGAGCAATTTCAGAAGGATACAGTCACAGCAGATAGATGACACAACATAAGAAAGTTTCAATAGCTACACTTTTCTAGGTTTCCAATTTCATATTGGAAATAAGTGATTAAAAGCATCTGGAGTTCTGAAGTGCCACTGCTAACGACTTGTGTGACTTAGTGACAGAAAAAAGATTCAAATCTAATAAGGTGTTCAAAAATATTAGAAATTAAGCCTTTTAACAACTTTTACCATTAAGCAACAAGGTACAAACATAGAAAGTAAATTACTATCAAGCTCTATCATTACCTATTTCCTGCTATTCAGGAACATGCAATATAAACAATAAACAATACTCTATCACTTTAAGTTGTTAGTGAGATTCATGTGTGAAGTTTGTTTGTTTATTTTACTAATGGTATTTAATGAGTTGATGGTTAGTGCCATAAAATATTCATGCTACTGTGAAAATGTGATGTTTTTTCTATTTTAATGAGTGCTACACAGTCCCATGCATGGCATTGAATACAACTAAAAAAGTATATATTAAATTTCATACCCCTGTGTTTAACAGACTGAGAGCAGATATTGACGCAAGACTGCCAGAACTGTCATCCTAATGAGAAAAACAGAAGCAAAGCCTTAGTGAATAAATGAAGGAAAAGACCATTACAATATAGCAACATGCAAGCCAAAATTTAAATTCACATGTAGAGTATTTATCCTCTATGTTTGAAGAAACATAGATGTGTCTGTTCCTCCTTCTCCAGCCCTCAAAATATACAGATACACATACAAAAACTGCCCACTTGTGCAAGTTGTCTACAGACATTGGTTGCATTATCTTTCTGGTTTAATTGATGTTTTATATTCTCAGTAATCAGCACTTTTGCCCAAAGCGAGATCTTTTGCTGTGGTGCTTCTCAGGCACATGACAAAAGGCATTCCCTAAGACATCACTGCCTCTCCCTAGTACATATCACTCATAAAAGTTAGAATTACTTAAACACTAGCCTTGGAAGGCACGCTGTTAAAAAGCAGAAACAAAACACTGTCCCCCACTTCCTCCTGCCATGTAATAATCAGTATTTCTAAACTGAAAGTCCAAAAGTGGACTACACCTCAACATTACTGGTGAGCCAATGAGAACTAAGACACATTTGTAAGGCTTTGAGAAATAATCACTGAAATTAAACCTAAGATTCTAAGCACCAATCGAACCCCTCACAGCACATTGCAGCAAGGCAATCAGTTAAAAGCATGCCAACTAGAGGAGACTCCATTCAACCACAGCTCTGCACACTTCCATTCAAAAGTCAAAGCTGGTTTTCTAATGGAAAGAAAAGCCAAGCTTAAAAATGGGGTGCAGGGGAGGTGACAAACCCAGCCATTGCTTTTAAGCACCGAATTGCAGCACCAAGATGAAGGAAATAAGCTTTGCATCATGACTTCAACAGAACATATCTGCAGTTTTCTGTACCATCCATACCCCAGAATAATAGAAAAGTATTTAAAGGCTTTCTTATCTCTTGACATACTATTTTTTCCTTTTCAGTATTGAAGTACCATACCAGCCTCAGAAGGATAAGGCTTACATTAAAAAAACCCAAACACCCCCAACCTAAAGAAAAAATATCCATGTAAGACAGCAGATCTACCACCTAAATCTTTTTGCTAAAGTCCTTATCTTTTTGGAATTTGATACAGCCTGGCTAGGTGATGATGTTGCACCTCAAGCTCAGCACCATGTCTGCTTAATCTGCAAAAGCTCACCTCTTTAACAGAAGGAAAAAAAAAAAATACATCATGTTTTGCTAAAGAAGTCCAAAGGCCCAATAGAGGGGGAGGAATACCATCAAAGAGAGAATCCAGACTACAAAAAGACCAAAAACATCGTGTCCCACCAGATCAAAGTAAAAGAAGTTTTATCATTTTTATTACATCAATTTATATTCTTTGTTTACTCCTAACTTCCAAGAACAGAAATGAAAATATATACAATGCTTATGTTTTCTTTTTCAAGCATTAGGAAAAAGAAGTTTGCTTCAATACCCTTAGTAGTTGTCCTCAAAGAGACTTTGTTTCTAAATAACAGCAACCAGAAGAATTCACATCAGTAGAGTCAACACCTCTGTGTTATTTTCAAAGCACTGCTCCCATCCCCACTGTAAGGTACTCCCCTGAAGATGCATTTGTGCCACCAGCATAGCACTGACAGCATAAAAACTTCTTAAGTTTTCTTTGTCAAAGCAGCTGGGTGAGCTCTGGCAGTAGGACCTGAATTGTATTTTATGTCCTTTATGCAAAACAAAAGAAATCATTTGTCACTCTGAGGGGTTCTACTACTTTCTCTACCACTTTACTGACAAGATAATCATTGCAGAAATCTAGAACACTGAGGAATGTCTTTGGTTTACCTCTAGAATAGATATTTTACTGACTACACATGTGATTCTGGAACTACCTGGTACATTTCTAGAGAATTTGAACTGCTACAGTATCTACAAGGAAAACCATCACAGCCTTGTCACTGTTGCTAGTAGAGCAAATTGTTATTCAGGTGTTACATGTTCCTTGCAAGACCCAATATCCCATAAATAAATAAACAAGTAAATAAATTTTATTGTCTGTTCTCATTTCAAGGCAATTTGTTACCAATGTATTTCAATACTATATCTGGTAAACAGGCAGAAGTCTTGCCTTTCTCTTTTCTCCAGTAGTAGTGCAAGGTGAGCCAACATGACATCTATATAACAATCTGCTTAAGAACCACTCCTACGAAAAAGCACCTAGCATGGTACAACTTCTCACAGACAATTAGTCCTTAGGTTTGTTTACAAACACACCATACACATTTTTATAAGCATTAAGAGCTTCACGCACTTTTAAACTGCAACAACCAAAACTGGAGGGAAGAGTTAATATTGCAATTTAGAAGGTTTGAGTCGTATGAAAACCCATTCAAAACGCATCTGCTCCTCTGAAGAGAAGCCTCTGAAAACCCTTGTCCCTGGGAGACCAAGGGAATTCTGCCCAATCAGTGACTGCAATTTCTCCATTAGATTTCAGACCGGAGATAACAACATTGGAAAAATATGCAAGTGAAGACACTGAGTTTTTTAGCCCTTGAGTAGTTCTTTTTTTTAAAGATTTCAGAGTCACCCCAACACATTTTCAGAGGTTAGTTGTACAACAGTGACCGAGTCAAAAGTTAGTATTTAATGGACTGTCTAAAATTAAAACCTTCCAGTTTGTACACAAGGTGACAGATTCTGGAAAAGATGGCTTCACTTCTGAATAAGCAATCATTTCTAAATCACTGCAAGCTTTTCATGGTGTGTCAGATTTAAACACAAAAGAAGCCTCTTTTTCTACCTCATTTAAGGCTGCCACTAAGAGCAGCATTGTTAAAACTGCTGATAAAATTAATTTGGTGTATATTTCACTTTTTTTTTTATTTTGCAATGTGTATTCGCAAATTATGAGTTTAATTCAGGCATATTAGAAAAAAAAACATACTGTTTTAAACAAATTAATAAAAAGTATGCAAGACTGCTTTAATAAAAAAAAGCTAAACTTAATGACTTGATATTCAGAATAGTTTTGATTATAGATTAAAAGCTCTTTTCTTTAACCATAAGCACAAAAACTGAAACTGAGCTTGCATTTTTAAAGAGAACTTGGACTCTAGTCAATACATTCCAAAATGTTATATATCAGCCCACAAGTCTGTTTCTACTTTAAATACTTTTGCATTAAAATATTTTAGCTATTTAATTTAAAGCAGATTTCTGTACAGACTGAAAAGAACTTACCAAACTGATCATTAATGACCACATACTTCTTCTCATAGCCAGTTTTATTAGCTGCAATTCATGAAAAAAGGCACACTTCCTAAAACCATCAAATGCATTTGACATTTGCAGTCCTGGGGAGTTGCTGTTTTCCCTTTTTAAAAAACAGTGAAGGAAGGAAGCCCAGAGGAGAGAGATGTCCAGCAAAAGAGTTGGCCTCGATCACATCCTGCTTGGGCAGCTCTAAATCCAAGGAGAGATGAGCGTGCCAGCAGCTGCGAGAGGGGAGATGCAGCTGCCAAGAACTTTCAACCTCTGACCCAGTTCGAGCGAGTGCACCTCGCCCGGAGCAGGCTGATGGCAGCACAGCTGTGAGGGACTCTGCTGCTCCCCAGGCAGGCAAGCCCCCCAGGCTGCTGTACCACAAAAATATTTATCTTCTTCTACATGTGCTAAGAAGATTGCAAAGAAATTATTTACAGTAATATTCATTAGACAGTCTCTGAAGGCAGAGCTGGCTAGCATCACCGTCTGAAAAATGTCTGAAATGGTATCCCAAATTAAGTTTCCAGATTTTCTCGGAGGTTATTCAAGACATTGGAATCACTGCCTGACTTCTCTGGAGAGGCATATATAGCAGTGTCTAGTTGATAGACAGTGACTGGGAGCCCCAAGCATTCATTTAAATGTAATTATCAATTTACTACATCACCCTTACCATAACAAAGGAGGCTTCCGTCAGCCAGAATGGAAAGGGGACACCTGAGCTCCACCAACCTTTTGGCTATAAACGTACAATGATGCAATTTTTCTCTCTTTTACTAATAGGAAAGTCCTTTAAGCTTCATTATACTGCCATAAAGCTTTGATGGAAGTATTATTCTTATCCAAAAGACTTCCTCCTCCTATTAATTACAAAGTTTTTCCTGTTGTGAGTTAATTTTTCTCGCAACAGGGCTTCCTACGACGATCTCATCCTTTATCTGAAGGATGCTGACTCATTACTGAGTTTCCTTAATCAAGGGTTTATTTGTACCATCTCAAGGCTGGCCACTGGCATCTGTAAAGTGAGAGAACTGTGTTCAACCATGGAGAATAATGTTCAGGAACAGCAAGATTTGCTGCTAATAATAAACTACCATAAACTCCCTCACAGGCAGCTTTCTTACAGCTTAAGCCCATTCTACTTGCAGTCTTACACCTAAAGCTCATTTTATAAAAGCTGGCTAACAGTAAGTAGTCATGGTTCTGACCACAGATTGCTAAAAAAAACTGGAGAAAAATGCAGGGTTTGTGTTTCAGATCACATTTGATCCCTCCAATTTAGAAAGTCAAAGTGCAAGTTTGGAGAGACACTCCATGTAGGTTATGAAGCAATCTGCCAGGTTCACAGAATTACTTATGAATAAAACATATTAAGATTCAATCATATTTATATCAACTTCTTGAAGGCCTATATTTTTTTCACTTGCCTATATTCATTCTTGCCTATATTGTTTTCATTCACATCTCCTGCATAGTGAGGAACTAGTCTAGGGGCTTCAGTCAGACATTTGAAAGTGAAGATGCTATTTCCCACTGATCTTCAGTAACCAAGTGTACCTATATCCATCCTAAACCATCACCAGCTTAGCAAATTTGAACAATTTTTTGAGAAAAGAAACCAATGGCTTTTCTTCAAAGGCATGTGCACAGGGAGCTACATTGTAAATCTTAAGCACACGTACAAGACATTTGACATATGCTAAATCTGGAGACATTAGGGTCACTTCTCAATTAAAGATTAAGTTGTCTTGGGTATTGTACATTTAACTGTGTAGAGAGTGTACTATCAATCTGGATCCCCCTTTGATAACTATATCTTAGCTCATGAGGCTTTATCTAAAACCCAGGCATGCTTTAGCCAAATAGAAAGCTAAAAATGTTAGCTATTACCTTACTCAAGATTATGAAAATCCAACAGTGACTTTAATCTGGCAAACATTATGACATAAACCATGTGACCATGGCTAGGACCAACTCAATCATATTTAAAGATAATATACTGTTGTAATACATTTGCTTTTCTACCACTTTGGAGAAGTTAAAAAAAAACGGGAACACTGCCGTTTAAAACAAAACACAATCACTGAGGGACAACAGAATAAGAAAATAGGACTATTTTTTCAGATTATCTTCAACAGGTTGCCCAGGCAAGCTGTGGATGCCCCATTCCTGGGAGTGCTCAAGGTCAGGTTGGATGGGCTTTGAGCAACCTGCCCATGGCAGGGAGGGTGGAACTAGATGATCTTTAAGGTCCCTTCCAATCCAAACCATTCTATGATTATAACACAGCCTCCAGAACAAATGTCTTCATTACTAGAAAACAGTAAGCAGATGATTGGTAGCAATCTGCAGATTCTCCATCTCTTAGGATGGAAAAGACATCCAGATTTTTACCACAGCATTTTCATAGCACAACACCAACAACATTCATCTGCAAGTAAACGAAGAACACATGCCCTCTCTACCACCCAAAAAGGAAAACCATTTATATAAGAAAATTGTATTTGAAAATGTGAAAAAAGCAGTCAGTTTACTTTACAGTAAATCACAGGATGGTTTGGTTTGGAAGAGACCTTTAAAGGTCATCTAGTTTCAACCCCCAAGATTGCACTTGCTGTAATCATTTTCCTACAACGTTTTATTGTGTGACAAACCCCATTACACCGAAGTCCTTCAAAAAGAATCTCTCATTTTTCACTTTAGTTACTCCCAAAAGGCCCTTTTTGCCACAAAGCTCTTTCTAGAAGATGACTGAACACTGCTTCATTCACAGCCATTTGCACCTGCCAAACACATCAGCTTATTTGGAATTTAAGAAAAGAGACAGAGAAAGCAGCTCTCAAGAGACTCGAGTTATTGTTTTAACAAGCATATGGGACATTTACATTTCATATGTCAACAAATCTTTCCATTTCAGGTTTATAATATTAAGTTATATTAATGTTAATATTAAGTAAATGATACATTACCAATTGCTATGATGTTTTAATATTATTTTATCAAATAAACTCCACAGGAACAATTATACGGAAGTGCAACTTTGTGTCAGAGGAAGAAAATCAGAGGTACCTTTCTGGAGTACCCCAGTAACTCCAAACCAAGTTCAATTTACAGTATTATTTTGGAACAAAATACCTTGAGGGAAATTAAAACTTACATTTAAAAAAGATGATATGTTTCAGAATTCTAAGCAATTTGTCACAAGTTATCCACACAGGAAGC
This sequence comes from Neopelma chrysocephalum, assembly GCF_003984885.1. NCBI lineage: Eukaryota > Metazoa > Chordata > Aves > Passeriformes > Pipridae > Neopelma > Neopelma chrysocephalum. Next base: position 4,381,314 of record NW_020926031.1, read on the forward strand.
CTTCCAGGTAATAACAACTATGGAAAAATTAGTTAGACTGTGGCATATCATGTTAAATAAGTGTGCTGGTTAAATAAGACAATAAGTTAAAACGTTACAGGAATTTAATACAAGTTCTGATGTCTTGACAAAAACAGCTTAAATGCTTTCTGAACATGTATCACCTTTTTATAAGCACTGAGGTTACTGAAGAATGTACCTGATAAAACTCAAACTCCTTAGTAACTACTATTCTTTAAACAAAGCCCCAAAAGAGTCTTCTCAGAGCACTCTATGGTTGTATAACAATATGGAGATAACAGCAGAGAAACACAATATCTATGTGTTATTTTTACAGGTTTCATACCTAGAGTTGTGTGATGTTTACTCACCTGCTGAATAATTTTGGAATCTTTCGGAAGATTTTCCCTGGGTGGGACTTTTCCAAACAACTTCCAACCAGGAGCGCTTTGGACAGCAGGTTTGAGTTCCTTTGTCCTTTTAGTGAAAAAGTTTCTGAAAAGAGAGGAGGGTTTTCTTTTTGTTTATTATAAGCATATAAACAAAATATATTGTGCCCATTTACACTTCTTTAAATGAAGTTCGCCACTGGGGTGAACTGTAGATATTTACTGCTCCATGAATGCAGAGCGTGCTACCTTAGCTTTCTCTTTGACTTGAAAATAATTAACTTGAAATGAAGCATCTTTCATTACAGATGCTTTGATACTCATATTTGGTTTAAACATTCAGCTTTACCTCTGAATTCTAAGCTACTTTATGCAATATCAGAGCTTTATTTAGTAATACCAGGTACTTTATTAAATGTAAGATAGCAGCATGAGACAGCTCTCAGACTTTTGTTTCGGATTTGCTTTAATGTCTTACTAACCTATTTTGGTACTGAAATGAAAACAGCTGAAAAACACTGTGTAACTTAGAGATTTAAAAAAGAAATTGTGAAATATTACTTCTACTAACATTCTCTGCAATCTTCACACCTTCAACTTTCATAACATGGACTAGAAAACCAGGGAACAATCACACAGCTTTAGTTTAGCAGATAACCTTTACCAGTGCCTAAGGCAATTACATGAAAAAAGCAGATGACTGCACTGCTCTTACTTCTTAGAAAGCCAACCATCACAAGACCATATTAGCAACCATTTGTGTAGATACTCAGCTGTACTATTTGACTCCAATCACAAGCTCCCACAGAGCATGCTATGTATGAGTGCTTAGAAAATTAAAGAAGTGTATTTATTCCACATATTGGAAAGTTACTTTCCAGAAACTTGCAACACAAAGGGATTAAAAGCTCAATAGTCCATAAGGTTATTTCTCAGGAAGCTTACAAGCCAACCTCTGAGTGAACAGAATATGGAGCACTTTTATTAAATGATGTTTTAGTGCGGTGCTAACTAGCTAACTTCACACTCTTCCTCTGGAAAGAGATCCCCAGATTTATTCTCCACTTGAAGTGTTTGCTATATTTTAAAATACAATTCCTTCTCAAATTGGATGCAGTCACATTTGTGCACAGCAAACAGTCTTTTGGCTTGCCCAGATAAAAGAAGCATGCTTCAAACACCTCAATCGATCTGAAAAGTGCTCAGTGCTCTTAAATTCCAGAGCTGTCAGGATTTCTGGGCAGGCAGCACAGTTTTACATCTAGGAACTGTTAGTGTTTCTAAGACATCGTATAGCCTTCAAATACAAACTATCTTTTCAGTTTCCAGAATGCTTTTTATTATTTAGGAAACAGGCAAATGCCTGTCGCAAAAATCCCTTCCGTGCAAGTTTGCATGAATGGACTATAGAGTCTGTAAACTTATGTGTAGTTGAGGATGTAGCCACCAGCAAACAGCAAGCTGGAGAGATGGAGAAGTAGATGCTGATAGAGCATGGAAGCCTCCCAAGAACTGGTAAACTCAAGACTGGTGGTCCTCTGGAATCCAGGAAGATTAGGAAACCCAGAACCCCAAGACTCTCTGTCTGAGGTCACCAGCACACACTACAATCCTCAACAGCTTGCTAAAAAAAAAAAAAAAAAAAAAAAAAAAGACTGCATTCAAGGAATCAAACTGTTGCTATTAATAATAGTATAATTAATACAAGGTGTTCTAGTAAGCATTAGTTGTGACCTACACATCCCACAGCTCTGTCTCCCATCAGGGAAACTTGCAATATCCTAATCCATCCCTGTAGAAGTAATGTAAGCACTCAAACACCAAGATAGTGGTTTCCAACACAATCTGGAAAGAAGAGCTGATGAAAAAGCCAAGCCATGGCACCAATGTCTTTAAAAGACACTGTCCCCAGTGAATCCCAGGACTGCACACCATTAGTGAAATGAACAGGTCCACCCATTAAGGCAAAAAAAAAAAGTGCACTTGCATGTTTACACAAATAAGAAAGGCTCACTTTACAAGTACAGGACACCTTTCACAACGCTTTAGGTTGTCTTCAGGAGAGAAGGAAGAGTGTTCAAAGAATCATCAACAAAACAAGACTACTGCAGCAGCTGTATTTGAACTTAACTGAAAAAGACTTCTTCACCCAAAAGCACAAATGCAGGAAGATACATTCTGCAGTACTGTTCTTGACTTCATGGATAGTAAATACCATCCGGTCTCTGCACATACTATGGAACACCACCAGGATAACTTAGCAGTTGAGCTCCATTGCTTCTAGCACTTGTGGAAGCTGAAAGGTGTATGCCTTTAACGTTGATGGCAATCTGTCACTGTATCAAAGCTGGTTTATGATTAACTAGGAAGCTGGTAGATTTAAAAAAGGAAAAATGTGTAAACAAACAGAAGGTTTTAACTAATATTTCTGTACAAAAGATTAAGGCATGCTTACAGCTTTTACAACATCTCATTTTTCAATTTTTTTTTAACAAATATAACATTCAAACAAACCTTCCAGAATGCAGTCTGGAAGCAAAGAAATTTTTCTTTTATTGGGCAGATGTTCATTGAAGTCTGTTTCTTGTGAAGGTAAAAAGCTGGTCAAACTTTTTATGATGTCAGAATAAACCTCACATAGGAGTTCTAATCCAAGAGAAATTAATGAGACGTTTACAAATAAACTTTGCTGAAGATGGAAGGACACAATATATTGTTTTGGCAGCTAGCAGTATCACATCTGATGTGTTGTTGACAGCAGTAAAGCCTTACAAAAGCCTTGTTAAGGAACAGCGTCTGTGAATGCTTACAAGTTGCATTCACTGAATGGCAGAAGTGTACTAGGTTTGATATATTTGTTGCTGCTTAGAATATTCATGAGCTTCACTGATCCCAGGAAGAGTCATCTATTGAGATGGCTGAAAAGTCAATAGCATTTTGGTACAGAATCTCAAAATCTGTTTGAAAACGTCAAAATTCCTTAAAAAGAAACCTACACTTTGGAATTGAATAATGCTTTCTGTTGCAAGGACCCTTGGGATAGAAGTATTAAATTAGTTCATAGATTTAAGCTCTAGTTTACAAAAACCCATGGGAAAAGTTGCAGGTTTTTTTCCCCTGCTACTTTTATAGAACACATATTAACACTCTCAAATGACACTCCAAAATGTTTCAGTAGGTGCCTTGAAGAGCTTGAAAACTAAATGAAGTGCCACAGAAGGAGAAGCTGTTAGTGGCACACATCAAGACATCTATTGCTAACAAGGTTTGGATTACACTACACAAAAACCTACAGGGCTCTGATCATACAACTACAACAGCTGTAGTGACAGTTATGACTAGTGGTTTTCCTCCTTATTTTTAACAATGTTGCTTCAACTATTACTGCCTGTGCCCACAGCATTCTGTGCAAGTTTCACCATACTGATGGTACAGTAATTTAGAAATGTTAACGTTAATGCCACCTGTAGAAATGGTTATGTTCTACTACTGCAATTGCTTGTTTCCACTCTGCTTTTGCTTTTAAAATCCTTTTTTCATTGTCATTTAAGATAAATTAGTGAAGTCTAAATACTATTAGAATTAAATCTCAGAAGGGGGTAGGTGGAACTTGATATTTTAATGGATTTTTTTTTTGTTTACTTTGGGGGTTTGGCTTCCCTCCTGAAAAAAAATCTGAACACAACTTTTTTCCAATTTCCAAGCTAGTTATATGTCAGTTCAAGAGGAGGACAGATTTCCAAGTTTTAGACGAAGTTACTGAACAATACAAGGCAGTTACTTCAAACTTGATCTTAAATTATATCTAAAACCAGACTAGAAACTGGGCTGCTGTATTTGCACAACAGTCACTCAAAGAAAGCTGAAGTGCTTTGAATAGCAGCAACCATGAACATCAGCAGGTAGGAAAAGTGCCAGGCTAGATACAACTACAGCACTCTGCCTCTAGGTATGAGTGATTCACCTCTCCACAAGACCAAGTAGTCTTGCAATAGTCTTTTGTTCAACCAAAAATGTCAAACTGTAATCTAGTTTCAAGTTAGATATCATTTTGCTACAGTTCTTTCAAAGATCACACATACCGACCTTCCCTTTTTACTGCTTCACTGTGTGCCACAGACTATCTGCATTCCACTGCTTTGTGCATCCCAGCAACACCTGAAGTTGCTTTCCCTTCCACTCCAAATGCACATCCATAGGTTTCCAATAACAGATTCAAAGGAGCCTGCCAAAAGGTTTATCTCTGATGATTCAGAGCTCTGATGTTGTTAAGATATAGTAGGGCATTACTGGAAGCAATCAACTTTATTTACTTCCATTTTCCTTAAAAGTCCCATTTGAGTTCAGCATTCTTAACAATAGCTCTTGGAAACAGCATTCACAAGTCTATATCTGCCCTTAGTTCTCTAGCTTTAAAGCACGATACAGACACTGACTCATCTCTCCACTCCCTCTATAAAACTGTAGCCCTTAAATCCATACGTTCAGCTACACTTGTAAGTGCAGCCCCAGCTTAGAAAGCCACACCAACTGTTTAGCCAGTGAGTCTAGAAACGCAGTTTTATCAGATTCTTTAAAGGCATTGCAAACTCAAAGACAGTCAAACAAAGCAGTCAGGAGTCATAATAGGGATTTGCCTCTTCTCCATTAAGGAATGTCTGTAGCCTCAATCTACTTCTAATTTGGTGTTAGAGAATCCAGTCATTAGAACTCCGCATTCAGGCTCAAGCTTCACCTATCGTGATGCTTTTGGCAATCTACAGACACATTTCAGGTAGGTTGGACCTTACACCTGAGCCACTTAAGATGAATATCAGTATAAAGCATATCAAAAGTCAGTCTGCATTTCTCCAATTTGTTAATCCTGCACTAAAAAGAAATGGTAAAATTCTAGTGGTATCAACTATTGACACAAGGATATGGTCTCAGAAGAGAGCACAAACCACATGATCATCATTACTGTTATAGATGAACAACGAAGCATGCTTCCTTACAGTTCACTTTAATATACAAATAAATTTAATTCAAAATGCTACACCATGTTAGACAAAAAAAAACCCAAACAAACTGTGGGCATCCCTGGAAAGCAATCCTTACAAAACTTGCAGCATGGCACCAAAGAAACAATTTTTTCCAAATAAAATATTCAGAATTCAGGGTTATTTTAGGAATAGATGAAATACTGTGGTTAAATCTTGATGCTGAAAGCTTGGCTACCAGTCTTTGACTTCCTTCCCTTGCAAGGTAACTTTGACCTTGCTCAAAATGTTTACTCACTAATCTATAAATAAAATAGTTCCAATAAGAGACCTTATGTTAGCATACTAAAAATTACCTTTTTTTTTTAGAGAAAAAAAGCTAAAACATTTTCTTTTACTTTACACACATACCAATCTGGTCTACTGTCATTTTCCGTCATCAATCATTTCTTCTGATTGCATCCAGCTTTCAAGAGCTTTGATAAGAGGGAAGTACTGAGAAAACAAGATTTGAAAGCCAAGAGAACTGACAAAGGAAGTGAGGGCTGATTAGATTGTCCTTTTGATTAAGCATCTAGTACCTGTTAGTAAACACTGCACAATACAACTATCTGATTTTAAAACAGGGAAGCAATACACAAACAGGAAGGAATCAGGATCCCATCAAGAACATCCTCACTCTATGATATAAAACTTTTCTTCACAGAATCAGAAAGGCTTAGAGGGGGAATCCAGCACAGAATTAATGCTACAAATGAGCACAAATGCACAAAAATGCAGTTAAAAGCCCTGGAAGCTGCATTTCTCTGCAATAACTGAAGCACATTAAAAATCTACTGATTCCAATAAAACCTCAGAATTTGTAAAAGGAATATGATGTAACAAAAGTCAGTTCTCCTCATGTGGTCTTGCTCCATCCCTATCCTAATTTTTAAAATAGGCTTCCTAGGCATAAAAGATAGGTCTACGATTGAAATTTGTTGACATTCGAATTAGCTGAAAGACAAACTGATAAGGAAATTATTTATTTACCCAATAATCTCTATCCAGAGGGCTATATCAGTAAGGAGTTAGAAGAGGTATGTCTCAAGAATTGCTACATATGCATTTTTACTGGTATAGTATTAAAATGAGTAGTTGTTACTTAAAACCATACTTTCAGAACAGTCTGTGCAAATTCTGAAGATCCCTGCAAACCTCTGATGCCATATTCCTTCATTACTACAGCTGAGTACATAACAAGAATTAATTAATTCACACTGGCATGTCTTTACCATGTGTAAAACACCGAAGCTGCTTAAGAATACAACAGAATTTTTCTTCATACTCCAGTCTTGTCCATTCTGTTAAGGTTTTATGTGCAATAATTGGAAATAACAGCAGAAAAAACCCATTGCTTTATTAAGCACCATTAGCCCTTCTGCTTTAAACAAGACTTTTCAATAATTTACATACAGAAACAAACGTAACTCAACTCTAAGCATAAATAATGAAACATTAAAAGGAAATACAACCTTTTTGGTTAGCGACTTACAAAGCCTGCAGAGCAACAGAAGTAGGATTCTGTTTCTACTTCTCAGACTGTTTATATACAGTACACAATTTGTAGGAATTGATTAAAAAGTGTGTCCAAAAAGTTAACAATATATGTTCAGAGTGCACACAGTAGTTACTCCTAAGACCAAAGGATAGGGTGTCATAACTTCCCTGTTATTTTAGATTTGAATTACATGACATTGTCCAGGAGCTATTTGCTCAGTTTCACATACTCATAATTATTTCCTCACATTAGTTATGGCTGCAAAAGTGACCTGAACATAAACATATTAAAAGCAAATAGTCCCTACTTTACAAACATACTTTTAAATTCATCCTTTACCCTCACATTTCAACCTTAATTTCTAAGTTAATATGCAAGTATGTTTAGGCTTAGCTTAAAACTCTTAACATGGAGATTTAGAACAAAACAATAAGATTTAGAATGTATTAAACATTCTACATTTTTAATTTTGATAGTTTCAAACAATGTCAATCCATTTTGATTTGACACATTTATATGGCTGCTCTCAGCACAAGTTTCTAAGCTCTGCTCTACATTGGAGAAAACGTGACCCAACCAATTTTACAGTTCATGTCTTCCATCACCTTGCTACAGCAAGAAGAAGCTAGACACAAACTTCACTTTAAATTTTATTACCCCAAACACAGATTTGTTACAGGTTTCTAGTTTAACACCTCTTAGATATCTCCTTTCTCTCCACACCAAGACAAGCCAAAGAATATTCCAAACCATCCTCTCCAAAGGAATTTCCATGTTTGCATCTGTATCACTCTACACCTACAGTCTTTAATGCACGTAAGCAAGCTTTGACTTTCCTCCTCCTCCTCCTCCCAAATGAAAGTTAAAATAAGGAAACAGAAATCCTAACCAGAAGAACATGCATCTTCAGCAAGACCAAGCCTGTAGTATTTTTTTTTAATTAAATATGATGTTTCCATTGATATTAGTGGTAAACTAAAGCCTCAGCTACAATTAGGTATGTCTGAAATTCAATGAACTGTCAAGGACTAGCTGCTAAGGACTGAGAGGTAGGGAAGGAGGTGGCTTCTGGCCACTTAGAGAGGACAGAAAGATTAACAGAACTATTATGGAACTGCATTGAAGAGACTAAATTACATCAACCTTACTGCCCAAACTCTCATTTGACAGCAGTCCCAAAGTGGCTTTACTGACTCTGCTGGCAACACAGTTTTACTACAGGCACACAGACACTTTGGGAGTTTTAGGAGTTGGAAGTGTTCAGCGGTATTACAGAACATTCTGTACAGAACACTTACTGATAAACAATTTTTTACCACTCTACATTATACTCTTAACAAAAAGCTGTTGCACAGGTCAGCTTTACAAACAGCTCAAGCATTCAAAAACTTACATAAACAAGCAGACACATATGCAATTTCAGAGTGCTTAAATACAAAATGAGTAATGGGAGATCATCAGTCCAGATTCACCTTTACTTTTCAGAGTGAAGTAGCAAAAGAGAGATCTATGCCAGACTATTCTATCACCTTCATATTTGGTCAGGCAGTTCAGCACCTATTTTGACACTACATCAAACATGGTCAATCTTCTACAATAATAATAAAAATGTCACTTGCTCAGAGTATCTAAAATGAAATCCTGGATCACAGCTGCAAGAAATGGAGAATTTCTACCCGGTGCCTACAGATATTCTGCTATTTCTTGCATGGCCAGGAATATCTACTCCAGCAAAGTCAAAGCTTGTTAACCAGCAACATAGTCCAAGCAAAACAGTGCTAGAGGAACAAGACCCCTTCCTCCCACAGAGTGGCCACTAAGGGGAAGTTCATTTCTCCTCTTTGCACAAGTTATGTCCTACACTCCCTTCTGCTGCATTGATTCCAAGACTTTCCATACCTTGCAAGTCAATTCAACTCACTAATCCCACAGAAAACCATGAACATTTTTGCACTCCCTAGCTTAATGAGCTACAACAGCTCACAGAGGATCAAATAAATACCAGAAGCAGGGAAGAAACATTTCCTTTGTTTCCTGACAATAGCAAATTCTTCAATCAGCTCACCAAGATATCTCACAAAGTACAACCAAATTAAACAAATGACCTAAAATTGTTCTAGTAATGACTCACTTCCAGTTAAGGCAAAACTCACCAGATTTATCAGGGCAGTCACTATCCCTATAGTTCAAATGTTTGTATACAGTACACACTTGCATGACCAAGGTGGGAAAGACTTCCAGCCTTTGACACAGCTTAAAAGTCTGTGAACCGTAAGTTCAAACACAGGGCAGAGTTTTATTTTGAAGACTGTCCCAAGAGTTGGAGATGATTGATATTCTGTCCAAAAACTGGTTAAGCCTCAGTTAATATTTTTCTTTTCTGGTCCCAGACAGGGTGCCTGTCAACTACTTGATTGTGCAATGTTGTACTACAAAGTACTACTGCAGTACTTTTGTAGCCACTCTGAGTATCAGGTTTCTGCTGTCGTTAGCAATTCACAATATATTTTATATCACAGCTTCAGTGATCAATTGCAGAAATACTACAAAACACAAGAATTCATTTTTCATCTGTTACCTGATACTAGAATGCAAAAGCCTCGCTCCTTTCATTTTTGCCTGATGACTTTTTACAAAACAAGGAAGAAATTTCCCCATCTACCACTCAGCTACCTACAGAATTTCAGGAACAGCAAGCAACTTGAAAAACACCTACTAGCTACAGCAACAAAAAGGTAGAATCATAGAAAGAGTTAGGTTGGAAAAGACCTCCAAGATTATGGAGTCCAGCCATTAACCCAGCACTGCCGGGTCCACCTCTAAACCATGTCCCTAAGTGCCACACATACACATCTTTTAAATACCTCCAGGGATAGTGGCTCAACTACTTTCCTGGCAGCCTGTTCCAGTGCTTGATTACCCTTTCAGTGAGGATGTTTTTCCTAATATCCAATCTAAGCCTTCCTTGCCACAGCTCGAGACTGTTTCCTTTCATCCTATCACTTGATACCTGGAAAAAGAGACTGACACCCACCTAACCACAATCTTCTCTCTGTTTTTTGTAGAGAATGACATCTCCCTTCAGGCTTCCTTTCTCCAGACTAAATCACCTCAGTTCCTCAGCAGCCTAAAGTAGATTCTTTGTGCTCTGGAATCTCCACTGCTTCCTATTTCACAGCTACCAAGTACTGAAATACCTTTGGTAGTACATGGATTGTTTGCAGTTTTTTTAAAGCATTCTGGCATCCAGCATACAAACAGCTTCATTGTTGCCCAGCAGCAAGATAGACAAGATCCCACATTAATGGATGCATTGGGCAAATGAAGCAACACAGAAAGGACTAAGCTGTGCAAGGTGCCCTGACTAGGTCCAAGCTTCCCCTGCTACAGAAAGCAGAGGAGCTGGGATCAACAATTCATCTGTTCTTGGAGCCCAAGTAAGATGTGTGAAGTGCACCCCTTTCCCATAGTGTCTTCCTCAGCAGAGGCAGAATGGCTATAGATGTTTCATTGCTATCTATATCTCTATTATCTTTTCTCCTTTACTTCTAGACAATTACTTAATTCGTCTACTCCTATAGCTGGCCTTTGGGAAGTTTAGATCAACAGAATGCCCTAGGCAAGGGGAGCCAACAAGAAAGCTTTTATTATACTACATGATCGAAAGAGACTCATTCATTTACCCAAGAGCACATTAAATAAAACTTCCTAATATAACAATGGAAACTGAACATAGTTTCTTCTTAATGAAGGAGTACCTTGGAGAAGAAGGGAGCAAAAATTACAAGAAAGTACTCTACAGGCTAGAAGTATTCTTTTCAGTCAGGAGGTAAGAAATCAGGAAAGGAATTTAAAAGAACACTAGTCTGAGTGTTTGGCTCTCAGAAGTTCTGAAAGAATAAACTCATCTATGACCATAAAAACTAGTTTTCTACTAATTGAAGGCACAGGTTCACCCAACAACATCCATGCATCTCCCATATTGTTACCCCAATGCTGAGCCAGAAGCAATATGTTCTGCAGGTGGCTTGTACAACTGACTGGTTTCTAAAAGTACAGAGCCAAATTAGCAAAGTCTCTCTTTTGCAGGCTCTCCTTATGTTCAGGCATCATTCAAAAATCTGTAGGATTTTTATGTTGGAGCCCTCTCAAGTCTCAGAGGTTTGACAGAGCCTGGGTAACAGGCTGCTTCACTTCCTTAGAAAGCAATAAAATAAAAAAGACATGCATATGCTGAGGCTGAGAAGTTTAAACCAATGCCTACCACCCAGTCCAACAAACCCAGTCCTTCCCAGCTGAACAACAAATAAGATCAACGATGGATAAAAAATGACAGACTTTATATCATAAACATCTCAGTAGTTCCAAGAAACTGAAGACAGGAATAAAAATTTTTGCATCCACGTGAATGAAACATGACCAAAACCCCTTAAACTCCTTTTTTATTCTTAAGCAATCAGGACAAAATAGCCTAATGAATAATTGAACAGCCATGAGGGCAAAAACATAAAACTATCATTTTCTTAGAGGCCAGCTGTGATTAAAGTGACCTCCTTTGGTTGTTATTTCCCATGTAAAACACTGTCCTTTCAGTCATAGCCTATTCAGAAGAGAGGTCCCATTCACTTTGTCACGCTACTCTCAATATATTGAGCCTGTAAGAAATCCTGTGACACAAAATAAGCAGAAGACACCAAGTAATGAAAAGGCCTTCTGCAAAATGAAGTGAGGGGAAGAGACGGGGGGAGGAGGAGAGGAGATGCTTTCAGGTTAAGTTAAAATGCCTCTGTAAAACACTCCTTAGCAAAACAAGCTTTGACTCCAACAGTTTGCTGCACACTAAACAGCAATTTCAGCTGTTTGGCTTGAAAAAAAACGCACACAAGCCCCCCCAAAAAACCAGAGCATTAGTTTAAGGAGAACTTACTTCACAAAAACTTAGGGTTACAAAATTCTTAGTGCAAATATAAGTACCAATGTAGAATATCACACTGTCCACCAAGGGGAGCGGAGAAATTGCTAATAATACTTTAGGTATTATAAAATGACGAAGATTATACACATGGTTCTAAGGTTTTAGAGTGACATCTGTTTAGTCAGCTTTTGGGGGGGAAGGGGTGGGGAGGGAAGACTGGCTGGAGGCAGAAGTTGGAGCAATATGGCAACCTGAAACCTATAGAGAGGTAAATCAGCATAACACTCTTCTGCTTGCACACCTGAAATTTAGCTTTGGTTTGCTAGACAAACATCCTGAGCAAAACTGTTCTGTGGGTGCACAGCATCTTATCTATGGTGAAGCACCCATTGCTAATGTTTTCCAGCAACACAAAACTCTTTAAAACTTATGCATCGTGAGACCTGAGAGTGAAGCTTTCTCAAACAGAGAAACTCATAGATCTTGAGGATTTGCTTATTTTTGTGAACTGCTTGGAACTGGTTCACTAATAAAAACAAGGGTGCTGTCCTTTAGATTTAACTTCCTACAGTGGGATCTGCACTTGTGAGAGAAACTTTAGGTGCCCAGAGATATTTCCTTAACTTCTTATGAATAAAAGTTTTATATAATTTGGGTAAAATTTTATAGGTACACAGTTATTAAAAAAATTGAGTCAAAAAAAAAAAAAAAGGCTGAGCACTCATCTTCAATGTCTGCTAGAGTCTGCTTTACTTTGGAGATTACATTTACTTAAGTTGTCGTTATATTTATTATTCATGTGACTGAAAGCCAGAAACATGTCAATGCAACTTCATAAAATAAATCATTCTTAGCAAACAGTGAAGTAATAATCTACACAGGAGCTTCTCAATTCAATAATAGGAATGCTATTACTTGTTTATATCAAGTTAATCATGTCTCTAACAAAGGAAAAAAAGAATACTGTTTGAAGTTACTCACAGATTTGGGTCCAGGTGCTCTTGCCTACTTTCTCCAGTCATCTTTAATTCAAATCAATTATATGTATCCACTTGTTCACTTAAGTTACAAGGTTGCTTACAGAAAGGAAAAACAACTGGGTTCAACAAAGACAGAAGGGTGAAGGGTGCCCTAATGATTTCTGTGGGGAAGATTTGTTGTATTTCCTTAGATCTTCTCTCCAATTATTTTTCCAATAAATTGACAGTATATTTGGACTTTTTTATTTGTTTGGGTTTATTTGTTTTATCTGGACAACATAAAAACAACTCCAAAATCAAAAACAGAACACACAAGCTTTTCAGGATGTCAGTAAGATCTGACCAAGATGAAGGCACAGGCAATAGCAAAATATAAATTAAGTATTGTGAAGTGATCCCATCAATCTGTTCTCTTATCTTTACATGAACAGAAGGTTTAGAAGATCCATCACAACTAGGACAACCCATTCCCACTTGACTCTTGTTTTCGACCAAAAGCCTGATAAACATATTTTTTCTCCATAGATGCACAATACATCCCCTGAAGTTTCATGGTGCCTTATGCATGCAGAACTTTTCTCTAAGAGCAACATTGATTCTGGTACTAAACATTCACAGGATGCATCTGTAGACTAGGTAGACACCTATGTAGCACAAAAAGATGCAAGTGCTACTTAGTAATAAACTGAACTAAACTACAGAGGTGGAGATGCTACTATGTACACATGTAAGAACACTCTGAGAAGTGAACCGCTCTTCAACCCTCCAGTCTGTACCAAGGACATTTGTAGAGGCAAAAAGACTAGCAGCTTTTGAAGAACTATCTACTTACGGAACCACAGGACTGTGTTTACAATAAGACAGAAGAAGATGTGAGCTTCAGTGATTTCTTAATTCTTTGTTCCTACAAATACTGACTCCCTTCAACTTTCCATCATCTCCCCAAATGAATATTTTTCAACACTTCTGGACAATAAACACAACCATTCCGGGTGAGGAAGGGAGAATGAGGTTAAAGACAGTTTCTATAAGCATGTGTGTGCCAACAAGCCATACATGTTTACAACCCCTTACACCTATTTCTCACAGCACATCACAAAGACCTACAAGAAGTAGCAGTTAGGAATTAAGTTCTTTGTGAATCTTGTTAGACGAATACTGGAAAACACGTATTTGGGAAAATGGTGCCCTACTATAACAGCAGTGGTATTTGCTTTGTTGTCAACAGTAAGCTTTGAATCCAGGAATAAAAAGTTTTGCCAACTACCAGATACCTAAATTTGTCTAGTAAATATATAATTCAGAAAGGAACAATATCTGTCCAAGCTGAAAAGATGCCCAGTACATACTTGCAGAACTATGAAGTAGAACTCATCTTTAAAAGAGGTGCAGAATCACTGTGTCTTTATCTCAGCACTGGAATACTCACTCCTGCTTGACCTTTTTCATTAACTGTTCTGCTGTGTATGGGCTGCTTTGGGGGATAGAGCATAGTCAAGGTATCATTCCAGTCATCACAGCTTTAATTCAACTGTCCACACAACATTCCTGCTCACTGAACCATTCTGTATCAAACAGCAATCCACTGGGGCTACCCAAAAGCGATCCAATAACCCAAGAACAAAGCATTGCCCTTGTAAGATGCTATGTAAGACCACAAACCATAAGAACAATGCTTATATATGGTTGTACTAAGAATCATACACAGAAGTACAAGGCAGTGACAAGTGACTTTCAAGGAGCCACTTAATGCTCTGAACATAACAGTAGCACAGTGGAGACAAGTGACCATAGTCATACAGTTTTCCTTGTCACAGCACTCTGCTCAATATACCCCTGATCTACTCGTAGCATCCCACTTCACATGTTCAGAGAAAGAAGAAGTAGAGCAAAACTGATTATTTTTCAGTTAAAAGATAGCATTGATTTGACAGGCTTAATGATTTTGCACAAATACAACTTAAGATGCCAGGGCCAAATATTACACCTAATACTTACCTGAAAGAAAGGTTTTAATCACTGATGCAAACTTTCCCAGGATCTTAGAATAATTATTAATTACTATCTCAAGGGTACAGTCATTCTTCCTGTCACAGACTTTGGGTGAGAAGCTTCTGTTGATAGCTGCTTACTTTTTCCCCCACCTCACCTCATTGGTTTCTCCTCCAGTTCAGTGAAATGAAGACAGACAATTACCATGGATTATTTCAAAGAACTATGAAGCAGGCCAGTCTGATAACTGAAGAGCTGGGAACAAGCAGCTGGAAACAGCAGCCTCCTAACCCAGATCTGTCTGATCAGTCAAACTGTTCAGTCATGGCAATTACAACAGTGAAGCTTTCATACTGAAGGCAGTAGGACTTCCCCCTTGCTTTCTCTCGTTTTCTTTAAATAACTGCAAGAAGTGTCCACTTTTTAGAACAATTTCCATATAATTATGGCTATTAGAAAAAACAGTGGCTGCATAATGCTTAGTTGCCAGCTGGGGTTAAACTGCAGTACCTAAGAGGAAAATTCTCCAGAATTTCAATCAGCTACTGCTCTGGGGTAAAAAGAAAAAGGCACGAATGTTATTGGTCAAAATGTTTGAGAAATTAGGCAAAAGGAAGGCAATATACTGCAGCTCACATAACATGGAAGGGAAGAACATTAGTAGGAAATAGTAGGAATAGAGGGACATCTCTCAATCTATCCTTGACACAAAGCAGATGCACCAAACTTACACTGCAACTACCACTATCTCTGTCCTCAGACAGGAATCCATCTACCTGTTTCCCAACGGTCAGCAGAAGTAGCCTATTTCTCAATTTGGGATCCCACCTTGAGATCAAACCTCTCCTATCTCATTTCTTCAGTTAACAGATTTCATCTTGTTTTCTTAAGACACTTAGAGACCTACTGGGCTTTCAGAGTGACTATTGCACAATAACTATAACCCTGAGGTTTGGGAGAATAAAACTGTTAGAAATTAAACTCCCCACTTCAAACCTAATAAAAGTAATATAGAGTATGTTATAAACTATCACAGTCAAGCCGCATCTCCTGTGTAATATGCTAATGAATGAGCAATGCTACAGAGTTCCCAGGTGACAAAGCTGGATGTCCTGTAGTTTTTGATTTTGTGCTAGAAACTCAAGAGAAATTAATCTGAGCCTTGTCTTTGAAGTTTTCCACAACACACTTTAAAATAAATAAGTAAACTGTATCTACACCATTACCAAGTAGCAAAGCTTTTGCAACTTCCACATACCAACAACTTTAACTTTATTCCCCAAGCAGTTTAATCACTACCACTGTGATGATCCAGACAGTAAAATGCTTTGGTACAGGAAGCAAATTCCAGTTTGAAGTCCATGTAGTTCGTAGCAGTAAAAGCACCTCTATCATATTACCGTCACGTCCAACGCAAAGCCTTGCCTTACTCTAAAAGTGCCTGCTTGCTGGTAAAAGAGTCCGTTAAGGTTGGAATACCTCTTCCTGCGACTAGCAGTAAGACACTCTCCCAAGACTCGCTCCTTCAGACAGCCCCGCCGGTCCGGCAAACCTAAACCCGCCCGCCCGCGCCCGGCGGGGCATCCCCCGACCCCTGCCCCGGTCTCTGCCGGGGGCACCGACCGGCCCCTTTACCTGGTGAAGAACTCGGCAAAGCTGCTGCCGGCGCCGGCGATGCCCAGCCGGTGCCGGGCCCTCTCCGGCGGTTCCTGCGGCGGCGGTGCCGGGGCTGCAGGCACCGTCCCTCCTCCGTGGGGCAGGTGCTCCGGGGCGCTGCGGCGGCGGCTCACCTCGTACGTGTTGCGGGAGTTCAGGTTCACGTCCGTGAAGCCGAGGGACGCCGGGGGCAGCGCCGCGGGCTCCGGCCGGTCCCGGCAGGTCCGCACGGCGGGGGCGGCCAGCGCGCGGCTGCCGGCGTCGCCCCCGGGGCTTCGGGGCGGCGAGGGGCTGCCGGCCGCCTCCCCGCGCCGTTCCGCCTCGCCCCGCAGCCGGCAGCTCCGCAGCGGCTCCTCCAAGGCGGTTCCCGCGGGGCCGCCGCCCGCCGGGCCGGGCGGGCAGGGGAGGAAGCCCCCGTTCTGCAGTTTCGCTTCCTCCTCCTCCGGCCCCGGCTCATCCCGTCCTGCCCGGGGGGGCGGCGGCGGCTCCTGCGGCGGCAGCAGGAAACCGACGTCCCCGTTGGTCATCCTCCCGCAGGGGCCCACGGCGCAGGCGGCCCCGTTCGCGGGCTTCTCCGGGCAGCGCTTCCCACTCGCGGCCGCGGCGGGACCGAGCGCCGCCAGGTACCGCTGCAGCAGTCGCTCCTGCCCCGGCCCTCCGCCCCGCCGGCTCGAGCCCCGGCTCCCATCCCGCTCCCCGTCCTCCTCCTCCTCCTCCTCCGCCGCCTCCTCCGCCGCCGCCTCCTGCCGGCCCGCGGGAAGCACGGCTGCGCCGCCCGGAGCTCCGGCATCGTCCGGCCCCACCATTTGCCGCCACGGGGCGCCGGGGGCGCGGCGGGGGCCGGGGCGCGCGCCTTCCTCCGCACCGGCGGCGCCGCGAGCGCTGGCAGCCGGCGCCGCTCCGCGCGTCGGGCACGGCCTCGGCGGGGGGCGGGCGGGTCCGGCACACGCAGGCGCGCGGCGCCAGCCCTTCCCCCCGGAAAGTCACCATAGAGAGACGGGCAGGAAGCGCCCGCCAGCGCGGCCGCACCCGGAACCATAGAGATGCCACCCAGACCGGCTCTTTCCCCGCCTGAGGCGCGGTGAAGGCCGCGCCCCCGCCGCTACCGTATTGCGCCTAAAGCCTGGCGGCGCGCAGCAGCTACCGCATCCCACCGGCGTGCCGCGGGAAAGCGCAACCCGGCGGCCTTATCCCTCCCCCTCCTCCCTCCCTCGCTGCCCCAGCGCCGCTCCTGCTGGGATGAAACGGATCCCTCGGCTGCCCCAGAGCCCCGCGGGTCGGTAGCGGGGTACTCGCACTGCAGAGACGCGCCCCGCCCCGGGCACCCCCGGCCCGCCCAGCGTCCTGCCCGGCGGGGCCGCACTGGGACCAGGACGGGACCTGCAGGGCGTTCAGTAGTGTCACATCTGTCATTATTTCCTTAAAAAACAAACAAAAAACCACAAACCAAAACCAAACAAAAATCCCCAACCAAACCAAAAACGCCCCCAAAAACGCAGTAATAAAGAGCCTCGTAAGAGCAGCGAAGGTGTTGCGAGGTCCCGCTGTGCCTGCGGGACGGGAGAGGTGGTGTCGGTGTACGGGGTGTCCGGGAAGGGCAATCCCGGATACGGGAGCGGGGCGGGCTCCGAGGAGGGTGACAGAGGGCCCAGGGACAGCCGGCACCGGTTTGCCCGCCGGTCACTCGCGGCGGAGCCGGGGGTCAGCCTGGGTGTTATCTCCCAGCCGAGAGCCGGTGGCAGCGGAGGACTGGGCGGGCGGGGCAGCACCTCTTTTTGGAGGAGATAGGACCAAGCTGAGCTTTGGGGAGAATGGGACAGAGAGAAAAGAGAAGTAGGATGGACACTTCGAAATCATGGGGTGAATCCTCTCCTGAGCAGTGACGGGATGCTGTAACTCCTCAGATTATCGCTGGGGAAGTGGATGGAGGACACGTAGAGAGGCAGGTCCCATGACCTGTGTTTCCCACAACATCCCTCAGAGGAAAACCAAGGTATTACAGTCCCCTCTGCCTAGGCAGGGAGCAAGGTCACAAGTCACACACAAAAGAAAAGGCTTCAAGTCCCCGAAGAAGCAGTAACAGCACAGGTCCCAAGCTTGGTCTAGTAGGCTACAGCTTAACCTAGGCAAGCACCAAAAGTAACATCTCAACCCAATAGACTACTTTTGTATTCTAACAGTAAATACTCACAACTGGTAGCAAGGGAAGTGCCATTCTCCTGGAAATCCTTGGCCAAAGAAGTCGTCCATTTGAAAATCCCACATTCAAGAGTCCTCCAGCACGGTGGAGGGCTTTGCTTTTAAAGGCAGGCAAGTAGAGCATGCCCAGATAGAGGCCTCACCCACCATGGGGATGGAACAGCCACCCTCTTTTAATATTTTGGGTTTTCTTCTTAAAAATAGTGAACATTTTGGAAAGGTTTAAACTTGCAATCTTCACCTAAATAAAAAATTGATGCATTTCATTGTGTTGTGAGTTCTTGTTGGCACTTTGCAATACAAAGTCTTTTGGGCTTTGCTTAAGTAAAGAAAAAAATTGTGATTTCTTTTTTTATTGTCATCTTGTAAGTGTACTTTGGAGGTCAGATGTGCAACACTGGTGTTGTACATGCAACAAGCAAATCTGATCTCACCCTTTTGACTTGAGTAACTGGCAAGTACTCGAGATCTCAGAGGTTGGAGAAGAAACAAATCTGATTTTGTTTTGCTTTGCCTTGCCTATCTTGATAGAAGGCATGTAGCCTCATCCAGCTACAGCTGTGCCAGATAAAGGATCATTAGCCTCAGCTGCTTGCAAAAATGCCCAGTAAATATTCCCAGGATTACCTATCCTTTGGATATGACAGCTGAACTGCTTGTGGGAGCACTTTGTAGGCTACTGTGAACAAAAGAAACCATTGACAAAGATGAACTAATTAAGCTTTTTGGTTAGCTGAAGCTTTTTAATTAAGATTTTTGCTGTAACTAAGATGGTAGGCTTTTTGTTCTCTGCTGTGATCCGGAGGCACGTGGAGGCTGATCATTGTGCCTGCTGAGTGAACATACTTCTTGAGTGCTAGAGAGGCTCTCTGCCTTTACTAGTGAGGATTTTAGGTTTACGGAAACACTCAAATCCATAGTGTTTGCACTCATTTTCAACAAACTGTTTGTTATTTACCTGGGATGCTGTATGGCAATGTCACTCTTTAATAGACTTCTATGATCTAATTAATGCAGAACCTGCAAAACAGTACCAGATGTTAAACAAGCTAAGCAAAATGAAGGCTGGCACTGAGATTATAACACAGGATTGGCTTATGGTGAGCTGATTTCAGTCAGTGCAGCTGGGATAGTAGGAAATCATGCCAGGGATTCCAGAGGGATTGTGCATGTTGTTTTGCACAGAATAAGACCACTTGGTTTGTTGCATTTGCATTGATTTCCACATATAGGAATGCTGTGTTTTAACCCCAGCCAGCAGCTAAGGCTGCTTGCTCACTCTTCCAGTGGGATGGGAGAGTGTAAAAGTGAGAAAACTTATGAGTTGAGATAAAGACAGTCTAACAGGTAAAGCAAAAGCCATGCACACAAGTAAAACAAAACAAGGAATTCATTCACTGCTTCCCATCAACAGGCAGATGTTCAGCCAGTTCAATTCAGTCTGATTTGAATGACCAAGGATGAGCAAGTAGTCTGCAGAACATTGTCAACAATCCACAAGGAAGAAGTGGGACTAAATAGCAGATAGGTAGCTATAAAATCCCGGAGTTTTAAGAGCAGGGTTGCGGAAAGGGCTAGGATGGGGGGATCACATTTTGAGCCTTGTGAGAGAGCAGTCCCATGTTACTAATATTACAGCTTATCTAGGAAGTCATCTGATTCAGAAAATCAAAATCTCACGTAATTTCACTGATTCATTTTAGGGCAAGCCCCCTCAAGTAATCAAATCGTCACAAAAAGAGTTAAACTGTGTCTGATTGGAGACGGTAAATGACTGGTCAGAGTGGGAACCTCTTCTCTTCATCTTGACATTGATTAAATTAAAGCACATGATTCTAGCCTAACCACAACATATAGTAACTGTGCTGTTGCCTGATGCTGTTAAAAATTACATACTTGTACTACAGTTCTGATCTGGCAGTGACATCCTTAGTATCCAATATTTTAGACATATTCACATGAGAAATAGCATAATTTATTAGTGAAAACAGTTAATAAACCAGTAAATTTTAACATCACAATGGCTGCTCAAAGTACTAAGCCTAAAATCGTTAAAATTAACTTTCTTTATAATATTCTCAGGTTTGGCAGTGAGAAGCAAAGTGAATGCCCTTATTGACCCCAAAATCATGACAACTGTTTTGCCCAGGGCTATCTATCACAATAGATATAGTAGCCTAAGCTTCAGCCAGTCTTCCTCTCACCTGTATTTATATTTCTTCAAGGATAAGAATAGCAAACGATTTGAGGAGACAGGTGATCTGCTTCTGTATCATTAATTTCCTACAGTGCTGAGATATACTTACTTTTGCTTACAGCTGCTGTGCAGAGACTGCAGGACACCCCAGTACTGAGGCCAAGAGAGGGAGCCCAGACTCATCCTCCCTATTTATAAGCATTTCTATAGGTCCCCTCTGTGGGCAACAGAGAGAGAACTTCTCTAAAAGGCAAGTTAGCTTGCTTGAAATCAATCTCACAATCTTGCCTGTGCTGCCTACAGAAAGAGAACATAGGCAACACATAAGCAAGGGACATTTTCCTAGGAAAGAATGAAAGGGAAAGTTTTGGGGGCTAGGTGCTATGGATGCAAAACATTTACAGAGATTCAAAAGAAAACTGAGCAAGTTCTTGGCTGGCGGATCCAGCAAGGTACCATCAGTCAGAGCTGCTGACTGATGGTCAGAAAGGTTTCAGAGGCTCTCGTCCATTGTTTCATAGTTTAGGCAACTTCTGTGGAGCTGCTTGTGCTCCTAGTGAGACTCAGACCTTTTCCTAGCAGTGGGAAGTGAGCCAACCCTCTGGTTTAGAGGCAGGATACTGCGATGAACAGACCCTTAGTCTGCAGGGAATGACTTTTCTTATGTTCTTGTGTAAGATCTCATCTCCAGTTCCCATTTGCAGCTCACCAATCAGACACTCTCTGCAGTTTTGGAAATTATGAACAAGGAAACTGTAATTTATAATTTGTTTTCCAAGACTGAGAAACAACACTACTCTGTAAAAAAATCCAAACAACAAACTGTACAAATAATAAACCATTCTCATTTCCAACGGAAAAACTGATAAGCCAATTCCCATCATTATGTTCTCATTTCCAAAAGTACAACATAGCATGGACACGGTCTTGTGCCAATCAATGCTGATAGCTGAAATACACATTTAATAGGTTCACCTCTTAACCAATATGTAGCTGGTGGTTTCCCAGAGCTGTTTCGTTACTTCTCTAATTAAAATGTGGAATGGCTTCCTCAAAACAATATATAGGAAGAGCTGTACCTCAGGGTTCCCAAAACCTCAGATGTTATTCCATTTGCAACACAGTTGTGATCTCTGTCAGTTCACTCCAGAGGCTCTCACTTCTTCGGAAATGCACCCCACTAATAGCAGTTTGCACTTTTAATACAAAGCCTTCTGGGCAAGATCTCGTCTCAGAGTATAACTAACAATTAATTAAGATGTTTGGTAGACTCCTGCACACTGAAAGCTTCTACTTGGCACACTCCCAGTCCTGCTGCTATCTTAAAATTAAATTACACTGCTTGTGGATCAAACATGCTGTATACCTGTATTAAGACAATTCAGCCTGTGTTACTTTGCTTGTATATGGTTATGCTTGTGGTGGTTCAAACAGGGCCAAACCCACCCTGAGCACTGCTATGGGATAAGCTGTACTTGCCAGGGGCCAGAGGGCTTTCCAGATTGTTGACATTCACTGGAAGGCTCTCCTTCCATATAACCTCCGTGGTGCCCACTGCTGGGCTAAGTAGATGACATACCTACATATAGACTTCTATTTCCCTCTGGATATCACCATTAAGACACAGAAAAGCTAAAGGAATCTGACATATCCAAATATTCCCGGTTTAAATGTCTCTAAACTCATAGGGACAGAGAGATATCTAGAAATCACCCTTACCTGAAACCAGGGTAAAATAGAAACAAACAGAAGTACTTATTATCACTTACAAACCAGAATGCAATCACACAGATTCTCAACAGTGTAGAACCAAAGAGATGAATGAAAAAAAAGTAAAATCTGATTTTGTTATGATCCAAAAGGCTTTTACTTTCCTCTTTCCATCCAGCTAATCTATTACACGTAATTACCCGACCTCCAGGCTCTGTCCATGTCTGCCAGAAACCTCATGATGTGCTCACAGAGACTGAGGGTTTTCTCTTTCTTTTGGTACAAATCCACATTTTGAGATCTGCCAAAAGACCAGGGCAGAGAACGGACACAGATGAAAGAGAAGAAAAGGAAGAAATAAGGGTAGACAGGCAACACAATATCTCATATTCCTCAGCCTGCTCAGGCAGTAACCCTGTATTGTTAGTGGAGGCATATTTTTGGGATGAAATGAAAAGTAATTCATTCATACACTGTAATGAAGAGGAGATCTGAGCCCTTTTCTCCTTTCCCTGAGAATATTTTGGCCAGTTGTTCTCCATCTACCCCTTCTGGGTTTGCATGAGGTTTTTTTAGGCCCAAGAGCAATTCTTCCTTAATTATTTCATCCACTAATTAGATGCATTTTGAATCACATATATTCAGCCTCAACTCTTCCTGTTTTTTAGGCAGGATATCAGCAAGGTCTTAACCTACAGCAGTAAATATTTTTGTGGGAGCTCATTCAGCTGCAGGGATTCTACTTTGCACTTTTCCTACCAACATTTCTTGTAACATGCAATGAGAGTGTTGACTTTTCTAAAGTTAGTATGTTGTTGATAAAGACTTGTTAGTCTTCCTCCATGGTGACTAGAGCAAATTCCTGTCTCAGTCTTGTGCTCTGTTTGCTTACTGTGTCACTAATGCTAATAAAATCACTCCTATGGCTGATAAAGGAAAAGTGGAAAAAACCCCAATTCTTGGGAATTTTCCTTTTTTAAAAAAAATATTGTAATGCACATTGAGGGCTATGAGAACAGCAGCTTGTCTTTGCATTCTCCGAACATGTCCTCTTTGCTTCATAAGCTAAGGACATATTAAATATTTAGGAGTAATCTAGTTGATCTGATTTAAATCTGACTTGCTATGTATAAATATACAGCATGGCTCTAAAACATTGCCAAGGCTGAGCATCAGGTTCTAAGAGCTCTGGAATTCTTTCTGATAAATTCAGTGGCAAGAGAAGTCCACTAAGAAAAAGAGATGAAACTTGAAAGGGTCTTTCCTCCTGAATTCAGTGAGAAGTCAATTTGGCTTAGGACTATTTGCAGATGAAAACTTTTAATTGGATTTTATTATAAATTATTTTCTTGAAATATGACCAACATAGAAGCTTTCAAACATTTCACCGAAAGTTGAAGAAATTGTCACAGGGCGTATAAGAGCAAACAAGTGAACGGTTTTCAGTGACAATGTTGGTGTGAACTGACCTTACCCATGGATCAAAAATAGCCTAACTTTTTTTACCATGTTACGTTACTGTCCTAGCAGTTCTGTTGGTTTCATGGCACATGAAGCTGGATGATGCAGATACAGGAATAAATAGCTGGAAACAAGAGTTGTCTACCTCAGCTTACAAAGTGTTGCTTGTGAATGCTGAACCAAGTCCTAAATAATAGTAAACAAGAGTTTATCCTTAGAAGAACAGGTCTCCCTTGTCTTGGACAAATGGAATAATAACAGGGAGTGGTTGGAAAGGGTAAGGTTCACTTTACTGCTGTGTGTTTAAGCTGCATTAAACTGGCAGACAGTCCCTTGGGAAATGCTGCAGCCAGGCACAGCCAGTAGGACTGGGACTAAATCACAGGCAGTGCAAAAGGGGAGAAACTTTTAAAGCATATTGTTTATTAGGGGCATTTGTTAAGTATATTTGCTAAGAAGTGTTTGTCTGTTTGTAAAAATCAACATGCAACATTCATCAATATTTGCATGGATAGATGGGAATGAGGAAAATGAGAGGGGAAAAAAAAAGAAGAGGCGTGTATTTACTATTCAGAAATATCACCTTCTAATTATGCAGCATTGCATCCTACACATATCCTGAGCTATTTTCCAGACAGCGCTGAACGCTTGTGTTGATGAGTTATTCTATACAGTTTTTTATGCTCTGCTTATCACTTCAGTGTCCCAATCCAACACTGCATCACCTAATGGCTGTAAATGCAGCCATTAGACGATGGCTGTGTCTGAACTGTGGGACAGTGGAACACTTATAATTTTTCATTTCCAGTGGTATAACTTATCCTGATTCAGTCTTAAAAGCCAATCATATCTCATGCCTCCACTTCTCCACGCAATTATTTCCATAGATGGAAAGTCAAGGAAAGATGTCCCAAATCTAAATAGTAGTGTCTCATAGAAAGTACCTATCATGCAATGAAGATATAGCCAGTGCAACTAATATTTCTCATGTTCTACCACAGGGAAAGCACATACTGCAGACAAGGACTTTTGTTCAGTTGTTTCGTATTCAAACACAAATTTGCTCAGCTTTTGCTAGAGAAGGAACATGGAGCACTGGGTAGCAAGGTGTGTGAGGTGTTGGAACTTCCAGGGCAAAGATTGCAATCAAACAACTCCTGCAGGATGGATTTTTTTTCCGACCAGGGATAATTTCCAAGTAGTTATTAACTGTGATCTTAACTGTGAATATTTCGTGTGGCTTTTATCAGCACGAAGTCTGGGGAAACCTTGAAGATTAAGAACAAGAACTTGGATCTGAATCAATTTTCAAAGTAGTCAATGTAGGCTGTGGGACCTTATCTGTTGTGCCTACATGTCTGTTAGTGTCCTGGAACATCAGTGCCCAGTTAGTTTAGATGCTGTAGTCCAGCCATGAGCTTGTGTGAATTAGTGTGTAAATTAGGCTTGCCACTGCTTGCCAGTATAGGTTAGTAACTTAGCTTAGGTAATAGACAGTTTGTGCTGTCAAATGAGTGTTTGAGAGGAATCCAAAGATTGTTCTAAAATACATTTTGGATAGATTGTAGGGATGTGGGAACTTCAAAGAAAGAAGAGTGGATATGGGGCTGTGAAGCCTTTAAAAGGCTTTTATCTGCCTCCTGGCATCACCTCTGCCTGACTCATATTTTGGATACTGAACCATTGTTAGTCCTCAAACACAGGTTTTTGAAGCACCGAACATTGCTGGTGGCAGTGACTGGGTCTTCTCATCAGGACAAAAACAATTGTGCACCGTGCCTGTGCTGTCTGACCATGCAGTACAGCCAGCTGCGATAGTGGCAGCATAGAGACTTGTAACAAGATGAGAGGCTGAAATGGTCTTTGTGAAACCCTGAAATTCAGTGGCTATCAAGTATCACATCTTTCCAGCTTACTGACAGGCTCTGTTTCACTAAATCTCTGAAATAAGAGAGCACAAAACAAAACAAAAAACAATGCTGTGGCTGTCTGAAATTCTTGAAAGTCAAATAATTTTGATTAGAGAGTAAATTGACTTCTTAATTCTGAGAGCTGAGCACTGTCCCATATAGACAGAAAATTCATTTGCAGTCTGCCCCACAAAAATACCACACATCATCTCCCAAAAAACTGTTTACACCTTGTCAGTGCATGGGCAAAAAAAGTAAGGAAAACTCTCATTGATTTTCTGAATAATTAAAATTTGCATACTCTGAAGCAAACCAAAGAGATAATTTATCTGCTATGTTGGAAATGTATTGTCATAAGTGGAGACAAATTAATAAATAATTTCTGCAGGAATCTGAGTTTGATTTGACAATAGTTCTTCCACATCAGTTAGTAAGAGCAAATTTCAAAAATCTTTCATTCTGCAAAGTGCTGTGTGTGCCCTCTATTGGAAACATGTGGTGAATTGCATTGTTAAGTCTTAATTTTCAAGGTAGTTTTATAAATGCAAAAAAAGTCAATAAGCCATTTGTATCCTGAAGTATACAGAGGTAGCATTTTAAAATGGTCGACACTTTATTATAGACTGCTTTTCACGGTATTATTATTATTATCTTTATTATTTTAATCTAGATTAAACACTAGTTAACATAGTTACTTTGCATTTCTGTTTAAACAGTAAAATCAGAAAGCTCTTTACTGTGCCCTGCCACTCTGGAAAATGGCAGCCACTGTCATAAAACACCCGAGCAGCTGGATACGTTGCTTTGTTCAATAAAGTGCAACTCAAAAGTACAGCTCATACGGAAGAGAACAAAGACTGCACTAAAACCATCTTTCGGCTGGGCTGTGTCAGGAGCCAACTCAACCCCACCATTACTACAGCCAGATGTGTGCTGCTTTGCTTTGCAGAGGTGCTCCATGTCTGCAATAGAATGGTGCTCAGGATCAGAAGAGTCAAGAGCACTGTCACAGGGCTGCCTGGCCACTAAAGCTTCTGGTTTTACCTTCTGGGTTTTGGACTGTACCTAAGTGTCACAATGGGCATTTCACGCCTGCCTCAGTTGGGAAGGGTACCCACTTTGAAGGTGAAAAATACTAGTGTTCAATCACTGGCATTCTCCCAGGAAGGTCCAAACCAGCTTTGCTGGAAGCTGCGAGCTAGGACTGAGCCAAGGGAGCTGATAAGAGAGCACCAGAAGGGAAAAACCAAGAGGCTCACTTATGCTAGTTCTGGAGAATAGTAGAAGGAATAATAACATGACAAAAGAAAGCAATTTGCCAAAACCCCCCAAGATGGCTAAATGATTGATGTCCACTCAAAGCTAAGCCAAAGTGCAGTCTTTTTGAATTCTGAGATCCAGCTCCAAAACCAAATACTGAAAACAGCCTCAATAATAGTAGACTACAGCAGACAGAGAATAAAAAAACAATTAGAAGGGATGGTATGGTTCTAAATGGGTCTGTGCATTTCCTCTATCATTAGAGGTTATAAGGAATAATCAAAGAAGATTCTGGCAGTCCTTCGACAGGGATTGTTATCTTCTCTACTTCAATTCTAAATTGGAGGACATGACGGCTACACTTGATCTGATATCTTCAGTAATGAAAATAGAACATCCTCTCAATCTGAAGAGTATCTATAAGATAAATCAGAGCAACCATATAATTTTAAAAGCATAAGAGTCATCATGTTCAGGTGGCATACCCAAGAACTCTGAAAGCGCTTATAAATGAAGTGGTTAGGCTGCTAGCAAAAACATGCAGCTCTTGTGCGAGACCTGAAGGGTCAAAACAGTGCACCTTCCCTTTCTCTCTCAAGGAAATCAGTTTAGCTGCTTAGTGGTCCAGACACACAAAAGGTGGCATCTTCACTGCTGAGTACCCATTGTGTTGTGATACCAGCAAGTGTCAGTGACAAACCATTTACCTGCAGTGATTGTTCTCCTACGGCACTTACACGGGAAATCCCAACTGCAAATAGGGTCTTTCCAAATTAGATCATATGGAAGTGTCACAGCATCCCTACAGACTGGTATTCATAAGCCATCATAGAGCGATGCTTGGAGGGCATTTCCTAAAAGTGAATTTGATATCTTTGGCCTTTCTATCTGGGAAAGATGCCAGGCACTTTTCCCAGAAAAATAATTTAGTTAGATATTACATATTTTTTATTCTTCCTTACTTAACTTTAAAGGTGTTTCAAACTCAAGAGCTGATTTGCTAAACAACTTATAGAGAAATCTCTGAAAGAACCATATTAACTTCAAAATATGTGAAGAACTACGGTGGACTCTGTATTGGATGACACAAATTCAAATTATTTCTTTTAAGTTTGAGCAGACTAAACATCTTCTTGATACTTAGCTGTTGATTTAGTTATTTTCTTCAACTTCTCTACACAGTTTCTGAAACAATTATTCATAAACTTCCAGTTCACTTGTACAGCTAATTTGTATTTCTGTAATCAAAACTCATTTATTTTCAAGAGTAAATGCTGGATTCACTATACAAATAGTTTAGGAGTCTCAGTATATGATCAAGTTCATGAAACTCATATGGCCTTGAAAGCATGAATATAACATATAAAGCCAAGACTGTAAGTGTACACACTCCTATACATACAAAATCAGATAGATTCTTTACCTACACAGAGATGAATAGATGGATGGGCAGATAATTATATTAGTTTCAGATGTAACATTATTGCCTTCAATGACATTTTCTTCCAAGACTTTAAAACCAGGCCCTAAAGGAATGGTAAAGTCCCTGTAAAGTTAATCACAAAACCCAGTTTGGTATAATTCACATGCTATCAATGTTTTTTCAAACTGCAAGGAAGACAACTAATCCAGAACCTCATTTTACCAGTACCTCAATACATCTTTACACAGTGTGATCACATTCGAAAAACTGACACCACTTCATGAAGTTGATTATAATAATCCTCCCCAAATTGGACAAGATCTCAAAATTAAATTGACTATTTAAGTAACCACTGTTGGTATTACATTCATTTGACAAAGCAGCAGTGATTGACACCAGATAAATGTGGCTGCAGTCTTCAGTCTTTATGAGACCACGTAACATCAGCGAGACTTGGCCTTGGCCTGCACACAGCCCAGAGGTGCAGAGCAGACCCTGTTTTTGACCTGCTGGAGGCTCATTCACAGGACCTGAGAACTGCAGTGCTCTTCCAGGAGGCTCCTTCATGCTTGGGTTGAAATATTACATCCTGCTGAGCACTCCGTTTTAAACTGCTTCAGTTGTCCAGCCAGCACACCAGAGACCTAGACGAAGGCATGAGCTCCAAATGTAATCATAGTAAACCACTAAAGGCTTAATTTTAATTTCTGAATCAGATCTTCTCTTGATCGTAATATGTGCTAGAGACATGTGAACACTTAGTCAAGGATGAGATAATTTTACAAGGGAGAAGTAAGACAAGAAGAAGGAAAGAGGAGGGAGAAGTAAACTGATTTTGCTTTCTTATATAAATCTCTTTTTTCTCTTCTTGGAGAGAGAGATATTTTAAATACAAGTGACTGCATTTAAAAAAAAACATACAGTATCAAGACATTACATACATTGCAATATGTTTTATGTATATTCTCTGGACAAGTTTATTTTTTCACAGAAGGAACAAGCTTGCAAATCTTCTGGAGTCAAAAGAGACTGTTTTACCCATTCCATCAGTATTTTCTTCCATTATTTTGCTCAGAACCTTCCTGTTCTATCCTGAGTAAGATAAATTTAAGAAATAGCTACAGGTCTTAAAATCAAAGTTTACAGCATTTTCAACTAACTGCATACACTAATTTTCACACAGTGTTGTGTTTTCCCCTGTGTCTGTTTTTCCTCCCTCTCCTATAAGCTTACACTTCACTCCATCATGCCCAATATAGGAATAAAAGCAGGGCAATGCTTCTATTCCTGTCTTTGCCACTGACTCACTCTATAGTTTCCTCAGAATTTGCATTTTCCACTTGGATCCTCTGGTATCTAAGAAGAATGTGTCTGTTGATGTTTTCTTTGTGGTAAGAGCCTTCATAATGTCTCCCTCTGTGCAGATTCTCTTGTGTTTGGTAAGGGTTGAGTCTACACTGCAGCCTTCCTATCAATGAGATTATTAGTTGGGGTTCTGGCTTCTACCCAGATGCCAACTTTAATTACAACTATAGGAAATTAATTTCTTAAGGTATCTACCTCTCAGTGAGATTTTACTTCAGCCAACAGACACAAAATTTTGAGGTAGGACACTCACAGACATGCGCACAAAATAGCATCAATACATACACTTTCCCTTATAATGCACAATAAAGAGGAGCCAGAGATACTAGTAGAGCATAATGATATCCTAGGAACTGGAGATACACAGAGACACTGCAAACAGTTGCTTTAATATGGATAATGCTAGCTACCTTCCACCACAGAGCCCTGCAGCGCTACTATCTGCTGAATATGCAAAAGCATAGCTCCTTCCTGTCCAGTGCTGTAATGCCTTAGGTCCATTTAGTGTCCCATTTAAAATCCTTCACAAATATATTCTGTTCTTCAGGGTCATTACATTGATTGTTAAATAAAAATAAATGTTTTAAGTCAAATTAGCAAGTGTGTAGATAATTCTTACAAACTAAAGTTTAGTCCTTAGTATTGGAATGAACATCAGAGATCTATTGTGGTTTGCAGATATTGGCAAAATCCATGTACGTAGAATTACGGTTGGTTCCAAATAAGACAAGATGTGGAGCTGGCTCTTATCTTAGAGCCTATGTTATTTTTACAGCTACTGCTGTTTAAACAAAGTACATATTTCATTAGAGAAGATTCTAGATCAATTGTTTGAATTATGATTTCATCTTAGAAACACATTAACTAGAAATGTATTCCAATTTTCAATGTCATAGCAGGAATAAAACAGTGGGCTACATTATGGAGGCTGTGGTCTCAAAGGCACAAAGAAATTAGAATCTTAAAAACATGACCAAATGTTAACACTCTGTTATGACTGGTACAATCCAGCTAGTTTAGCTTAAATGCGCTGATTTTTTACAGGCAAAGCTGCCAGCTTTGCTGTTCAAAATTTGTTTAAAAAATTTCCACTCTGTATCCTAATTACCAAGAATAACAGAACAGTAAATGGAAATCAGACACTTATTGGCTTGAAAATTATTTGTATTGGCACTAGTGACTGGAATAGTTTTAATTAAGAGACTAAGAGAAAATAAAAAAAAACTCATTTAAAAATAAATACCTATTTCCCATATTAATTAATTATATTTATTGATAATTTCTATTCACATCCCAATCTCTTTTTTTCTTTTTCTCGTGACAGGATTACTGTATAAATTCTTTTAAAATAAAGGATTATACTCTATTTGCATTAGGATACTTTATTGAAAGCAGGATGTAAATATATGAAAGACATCTCTAAGACAACGTGCATATTATTATAACAGCAAATGAAAGATCTGTTAAAATACATCAGAAAACACCTTTGGCTGAAAAAATAGAGGCAGCTTTTGAGTATCGTGCCTGAGGAAATGCACAAACAACTTTCTGATCTTAGGTTTCTGTGGTTTTGGTTTCTTTACATAATATTTCAAAACAAAAAATAAATAGCGCAATGCTGTTTAGCTGAAAACACAGGTTCTGACACCTAGATGGCATTCTCAATGTACATAATCCGACGCAAAGTGCTATCCTGCCCTTTAACAAACCTGAAATGTCATCGTGATCTCCAAAAGGAGACATTTAGAAAGCTCCAGGTCCTCCCTCACCCCTGACACTTCGGCAAGTACACATTGAGGACTGGAAAAGGGCTCTTCCCAGGACAATTTTGTGGGGAAATCTCCCTCCGTGCGGTTCGGAAGGGCACTCTATCCCAAGACCTTCGCCGTCATTCCCGGTCGGCGCCCCGCTCCCTCCGGCGGCGCGGGGGCCGCATCTCGCCCGCGGGCGGCACCCGGAGCTGCCGCTGCTCCGTCCCGGCGCTGCGGTCCCCGGTCCCCCCGCTCCGCTCCGCCGTCGAGGGGCCGCCGCCACCCGGTCCCGCCGCGGGACAGCCCCTCCATCCCTTCCTCCCTCCCTTCGTGCCTCGGGAGCAGCGGAGGCGAGGAGGCGACACGCGGGCGGCCCCGGCAGCCAGAGCGGTGAGTACCCCCGGGACAGCCCGACCCCCCGCGGGGGACAAAGAGGCGGGCGGGGGCGGCGGGCGGAGATGCCCCCGCGGGAGGCCGCTCCCACAGCCGGTCCCTCGGGCGGCGTCCCGCTGGCAAGAGCGGCCGGGGGTCCCGGGGCGGCGAGGCCGACCCTTCCTCCGGGGTAGCAGTGCCGGCGCTACTCCGCAGGTGGAGAGGGGGCAGCAGGGGAAGAGCCCCTGATGGGGGGCTCGGCGGCGGGGGATGGCCCGCGGGTGCTGCGGGCCCTCACCGGGTGCCTGCTGGGCTCCCTGGTGCTGAGCACGCTGGTGGGCAATGCTCTGGTGTGCCTGGCTGTCCTGCGCTTCCGTCACCTGCGTGCCAAGGTCACCAACTGGTTCGTGCTGTCACTGGCCATCTCGGACCTCTGCGTAGCCCTCCTGGTGATGCCCTGGAAGGCGATCACTGAGGTGACTGGAGGCTCCTGGCTCTTCGGCAACCGCTTTTGTGACACCTGGGTGGCTTTTGACATCATGTGCTCCACCGCCTCCATCCTCCACCTCTGCATCATCAGCCTGGACCGCTACTGGGCCATCGCCAGCCCCTTTCGCTATGAGCGCAAGATGACGCAGCGCCTTGCCTGTGCTATGATAGCCATGGCCTGGACCCTCTCCATCCTCATCTCCTTCATCCCAGTGCAGCTGCACTGGCATAAAGCCAAGGACAGTGGATATCCAGGTTCCTGGCTGCCTGGGACACCCCGATGTGATGTCAGATTGAATCGCACTTACGCCATTACGTCCTCCCTTATTAGCTTCTACATCCCCGTGGCCGTAATGATCATCACCTATACCAGGATCTACCGAATTGCCCAGGCCCAGATCCGCCGTATCTCCACCCTTGAGAGAGCAGGGGGGCAGTGGCCAGCTCACAGCAAGGAGCCCACCTCCTCTTTGCGGAATTCCTTGCACAAAGAGACCAAGGTGCTGCAGACTCTGTCTATCATAATGGGAGTCTTTGTTTGCTGCTGGCTGCCCTTCTTCCTGCTCAACTGTCTGCTGCCTTTCTGTCAGCCCACGCTCCAGAAAGACCATGAAGGACAGTCATCCTGTGTTAGCCAAACCACCTTCAACATCTTTGTGTGGTTTGGCTGGGCCAACTCTTCGTTGAATCCAGTGATCTATGCTTTCAACGCAGATTTCAGGAGGGCTTTCAGCAACCTCTTGGGCTGCTGGTGCTTCTGTTGTGGCACACCCAAATCCACTGTGGAGCGAGTCAACTTCAGCAATGAACTGGTTTCCTATCATCATGACACCACCTGCCAGAAGGAAAGAGCTGCTTCGCTGTCAGTACCTCCTGC
The DNA here is from genome assembly GCF_003984885.1 of Neopelma chrysocephalum. Lineage (NCBI taxonomy): Eukaryota > Metazoa > Chordata > Aves > Passeriformes > Pipridae > Neopelma > Neopelma chrysocephalum. The sequence continues at coordinate 4,414,779 of NW_020926031.1, forward strand.
TGCTGTCACCGCCTGGGTGCAGCCCATTCCCCAAGCTGTAAGCCTTCAGGGAGAGGACAGCAGTGAGATGCCTGTGGAGAACAGACTTGAGACGTCTCCGACACAGGCTGCCCCTGGGATCAGCCCCAAGAATTGTCAGGTGCCAGCTATTTTGCAACTGGATTGCAAAACAGAGCTATCCCCGGAAACTGTTGCCCCCTGTACAGGACTTGGTCAGTGTGAGGGACCCCATTGCCTTGTTTCAGAGGGATAAGTGATTGCATGCTTCTCACACACACAGCCACCCCACAGAGAGAGATCACTCTGCCTCCATGTAAGCTACACCTGTACCCCAGCAAAAAATCCCATTCCAGAGGGATGGGAAAAACCACAGAGGGGTGATGTGCATTTGAAATCCATTCCAAAGGCATATAGCAGACAGATATTAACTTTTTTCCATGGCCACCATCACCCTTTACTGTCACAGTCAGTAGACATCTCCCATGCATTTGTTCACCCCCAGTCTCCAATCAAACTTGAGATATTTGTTAAGAATAGTGAGATAATCAGATCAAACTGAAAATATCTCATAGTTTGAGACTCTATAATACAATCTTATGTAGATAAGTTAATCTCAGATTTTTCTTCATTGCTAAGACCTTTCCTCCCCCTCATGTTTTCATACATGTTCATAAACCTGCTCTTAAATGTTTGTGGTTTTATTTCTGTGATTATTTCAAAGCCATGTGTCTGGATTTACACATCTGAATCTGTGTTTAGGCTCTTAAATAAAAATTGATCTGTTAAAACATTGCTATCTGATGTTGAATCAAAAGACTGTACAAAACCCTGGAAAATTGAGATTTTTTTATGTAGGACACCCCAAACAGTTTCAGGTGTCTAACTTTGGCATCCAGTCTTAATGAAATTGAGCTAGGGCCTTCCTCATCCCCAAATGTTAGAAATATGTTATTGTATTAGGCTGAAGCTATGTAAGGATGGTGTTTGAGAACTAACACTACAACTCCAGAGAGATTTAAGCTGCTATCAGTTGATGCAGCAGCAATCCTTGCTTTGTCCTACTACTTTAGGCAGCTAATCCTTCCCGAAAGCAAGCTGGCCCACAAAATTAAAAGTGACCAGGTCATCTCTCTGAACCCATTTAACTACTTACAGATATGAAGAGCAATAAAAGGCAGAGCAAATGGGTGTTGGATGGCTTGCAGGATAGAAAATACTGGGGGAACTTTATGGTCATTTCTGTCTGTGTAAAAGGGTTCAGCAGACATTAGTGGCACCTCACTGTCCTCTGCTTCTTTATCCACTACTTAAGAGTTCTGCTACTGATCATTTAACACTGTGCTCTGCTAACCACCATCATTGCCCCATTTCTTCTGTCCCTCACCTGTGATTGACTGACCTTGTTTTATCTAAGGAAGATGATGAAGATGGAACTGTCCAGAAAGAGACAACAAGAGTGCTTACATTGCAAGAGTTTTCTTAGACATTCAGTATCAGAGATGGCATAGCTGATATCTTTCAGAAGAGTGATCCATGCATTTCCCCCATCATTCATTCTTATGGGAAAATGTGCTTTTGCTATCCTGCTCTTTTCCAGAATATGTCTTTAAGGAATAGCTGGGTGTGACTGTGATCTGTTCTTCACGGCCAACTCTGCCAGGACAAGAGGTAATGGGCTTAACTGTAAGAAAGACCAAGGCAAGACTTTAGAAAAACTTCCTAAGAATAAGGATAATTAAGCACTGGAGTAGATTGACTAGGAAGTTATGGCATCTCTGTCAGTAAAAGTCTTCAAGATGGCATTGTAATCATCTGTCAGATATGACAGTGACATTGTTAATCCTGTCTTGGGGCAGAGATGTAGTGTAATGGTCTCTTTAGATAATTTCTGGTCCTGCTTCACTACGACAACATATCTCCTTCAGAAGCTTTGAGCTTAAGACGCTTGATTTTTTTTTTTGCATGCAACGATTCTTGGATATTTTCTCAAAGGTAAAAAAGCGTACAGATGAGAACTTTGAGATGCCACTGGTATATTTCCTTTCTCTTAGCAATTACCCATTTTCCTTAGCATTTGCCAACTGTCATTCAGCATGCCCAGTGTCTCATTTGGAGAGCAATAAACCTAGTATTTCCTTAAAAAATATTTTGATTCCCTTTGATTACATTCTAGGTGATCACATGTACATGGATTCAGATGTTAAAGATTCAATGAATTTGTGAGAGGATTTTCCTTGATACCTTTGATACCTTGATACCTTTCTTTCTTCTTATATGAACCAGAAACACAAATTTTAAGAATGTCAGAATCTTTTATCTCCTTCAAAATAAATTCCAAAAATATATCTTCATGGTCTGAGACATCTCATCTAACCCTCTCCACACTAAAAGCCATCTTGCGGATATACTGACACACCTGGCGAGATACTACCCTGGAGTGTGACTCCCCCATTGCCTGTTACACTTCTGGTTCTGTTGCAAGAGCTTCAGCGGGCTCCATCCCTTAGAGAGTTCTGTCCCTGCCCCACACATCTCCCATCTCATGGGCAGGCAATCTTCTGGCAGTCAAGGCCACACATGAAATTATTATTCACAGGAGATTTTAAAATTATTTTTTTTACTATGTGTACAGTCTCATTATTAGTGATAAAAGATGTTAAGTAATGAAAAGGAAAGATTTACCTTCTCACAAGGTTTGCCATGCCTATGGGGGCTGTCTTGCCCAGGAATTAGGCTGGACTACTATATAGAGTGATGATGAAAACATTGTAGGGCAGAGTGGGCAGCAGAAATTAAGCAATGGATATATTTGAATATATATTTTCTCTTAAGAACAATCAGAAATGCATAGTAGCTTTGATTTATGAAACTATATTTGTATTAAGAATGGAAAAAGCTATTTGTATCAGTGCTTGTGGCAATAGTTTAAATAAGGTTTATTAATAGGTCAGATTGGGCCTGAAGGAAAACTGCTGGTCTTTACTGAAGCTTTTTTAAAGTGACAATTTAAAATTGCTCTTTGTGAGCGATGCTGGAAATAATTATTTGCAGCTAATTGATAATGGTCATTACTGATGTGCAGATGATACACACTACAATAGTTTGCAGCTGTAAAGTCTATTGTAGTAAGTGCAGTGTAATGTTCAAGGCTGCAATTAATTGCAGAAATTGTGCATTATAAACTCTTCATTTGCATTTTAAATGGCGTATTAGTGAATGTCCTTCATATGAGAGCTACACCACATAGCCATTCAGACTACATCTGCTATTGCTGATTTAATAACATATAAATATTGATACTTTGTGTATTTTTATTTTCCTAGACTGGAAAGGCTCTTGAATGTTAAGCATACTACAGACCACCCACTTCTGTGAATAGCAAATGAGAAAAATTTATTTTCCCCAATAATTTTTTTAATGATTAACTGTGATTTCTAATTGACTTTTTTCTCATGACAGGGCAAGCTGCTGTGTTAGATTGCACAAGATTCAATTAGCATTGTTAAGTTCAAGTGTGATGAAAGATATTAAAGTTATTTAAAAAGCCAAGGTTTACTTCATCAGAAATTAAGACATGAAATTATTTCATATTTACACCACTGCAGCCACTCAAAAGAAATATCTTTCAAAGCAAAACTTGGCAGCACTTTGTTACCTATGAATCACAAATGGCAAAGGTATTATTTTAGGGAGATATGTGGCTATTCCTCAAACACTGTTTTTATAACTCAGGTCATCAAATCTACTTGTCTCTTTATAGATTCACCACAGTATATGTAAGGTATTTCGCTGACTAAAAGCAGTTTACTTTGATGCCTAACAGTACCACCTTTACAATACCATTAACATCATAGTGTTCTAAAAAATAGCTTCTAAATAGCCCTGATATCAAAACAGTGCAACCTCACAAACACTTTATCAAAACCCTCTTATTAGCCAGTGCCTAAACCTCTGAATCTAAATACAGTTCAGTTCAGCAAAGTACAAGTGGTAGGGCTTGGCACTGTATGCCAAATGCCTTCTCTGTTCAAATAATTCCCAACCCCTTTCCTTCTGTCAGTCTGTGAAGTTCTCAACCAGATACAGGTCCTGTTATTTTATTACACAACTGAGTTGAATACAAAATTCTTGTGATCAGTTACAAGCTTAAGTAGCTGAGCTGCCAAAGCAGCCCTTCTCTCTATTACATCACACATGAAAAATAGGGATAATGTCTCTGTAGCCTTCTTAAGTAGCTGTAGAGATCCTTGTCCAGCTGAGAGCTTTTCCCTGCTGTCAAGTTGCTCAGAAATTTTTTATTGGGTTTCAAGGTTAAGCATAAATGGAGACAGGCACACGTGCTCATCTTTTAGACAACTGGACTAGAATATAAACAGCATTCTTCAAGGCAGAGAAAACAAACCTCAAGGCAGGGCTGTCTGGAGCTAGAAATACATCAGGGAAAGGACAAGAACTCCTTCCTGTTGAAAGAACAAGGCTGATCACACCCCCCTGTATGGCAGAGGTGCCAGCACCTCTGTAGTAGGAGGCAGTAGCAGGACAGCACAGATGTACTCAAACACACATCGATGCAAAGCTTCACCTTGTTTCCTAAGTGATATTTAAAAAATATTAACTGCAACACGCATGCATTCTTGACATTATGCTTAGGGTTTTGTGTTCTGCTGTTTATTGCCTGTCATGTTATTTATACAGGGCTTTATTTTGCCTTACAGACATGATTTCAGAGATCACCATTGACTTGAACAGGAATCTTGTTTCAGCTACAGCACTGCTTCTACACATATCAGTTCCAGGAATGAGAAGGGACTAAAAAAGCATGTGTGACTTGTCATAAGAAAATATAAAACCTTTGGACAATTCTGCAATTCAAACCACAGCAACAGAAAAATGCATTCTTAAAGAAACTCCCTATCAGCAAAATCCTAATAAACAAAACCTAACAAGACTAGATTTTCTCCCAGTGTTCCCCTCCTCTTATACTGGAAATTTGCCCACGTATTCTGCCCGCAGAGAAAATTTCTCACCTTCCCTGTGTTCTTTCTCCTTCACAAATTCACACAGACATGCAGATATTGCAGAGGGATATTAGTGCTTTTATATTGCAAAGTATACTTCCAAGGCATCAGAGGAAATAATCTTTTTACAAAGTTAGTCTTCCCTCCTCCCATTATATCTTGCTAAATTGCTGCAATTTGTTTGGCTGAGTTGAATATAAACTAAATAACACCGTGTCCTTATAAACTACATCTGAATACATGTACAAATGGAAAACTAATTAAGTAGTTCTGATCTACCATTACATATAGTTTTTATGATAAATTAAAAAAAACCCAAAACAATCAAACAAAAAGAAACCCAAAAAAACCCAAACAAACCAACCAAAAAACCACCCTCATCCACATAGTTATAGATATGTGCAACTTTAGCAAATTCTGAATGCAGTGGAAATATCAATGTAATGTAAAACTAGATCATACCTCAATTGTGTGTATGTACAAATGTATCATACCTCAATTTTTTTCCTTATGCCTCTGATACTTAGCTGGTACCTTAACACTTCAGTAATGTTTTCACTGAAAAACAGGTGACCTAGGTAGCAAAAAGAGAAACCTGTTACACAACTTGGTTGTCAGAAGCATCTGTTGGTTTGCTTTTGCCAAAATCATGCCTCTTGTGTTGGATTTCAGATGATTCACCTACACGCACCATATTAAGCATATTTCAGTCAGTTGAATACCAGTAAAAATTCTTTTGTGAAAAATTCTCTATTTTTCATAAACTGTTTTTTCTCCTTAGCTTGGGAGGTTAAAGTGGCTTTCTGGATGTCAAGCACTCTCAGTCCAGTCCCCCTGGACTCTGATGTACTAAAGTGGTTTCATCACCATGGTTACGGACTCCCACCACTTAACTCAACTATATCTTCTTGTAATAATTTAATTAACTTTCCTGAAACCTCTTGCCATTCCTATTGTAAGGAGACATGCAGCAGGATGCACTTCCTGGGCATGAGCTATTCCTCAGATTTCTAATTTTCTTAAGAACAAATTTGCATTTACACCAAAGACAGGCACAAAGATGTTAAAGTAATGATTTTATTTTCTAGCATATTTGGCTTGAAAAAACTTTTGGTAGTCCTGATCTGGGCTTGTTACATTCCTCCCCAGTGCCTGCCTGTGTCTAATCATTCAAGACATCTTAGAAAACCCAGGGCTTATGAATGCATTTCACATTTTACTAAGTTAACAAGCTACATGAAACCGCCTATCAGTGGAACTACTGACAGCAATAACCAATGTGTGGACATGTAACCAGGGTTTTTTACATGTGCATAGCATAAAATGAATGAAAATGCTAGGGAAAATGTAGGTTTATCTTCATTGACCAGAGAAGCAGAATTTCATTTTGAGATAGTTTTAGTTTAGTTTCAGTAGTGAGAAGTCATTTCCATCTGTAAAATTTGCAGAAACCGTTGCTAGGTTCCCCTTTTTCTTTAAAGACCATTTTCATACAGCTTTCTGCAGTTTAACATTTTAATATATTTTTAACTAATTAAATTCATCTTTGCACCCACCCTCTGACAACACGTGATTTCATTTTACTCTTTTCATTTTTAAATCTGAACTGGCTGAATGGAATATACATACTATTCCATGAGTTCAAATCCCATGATGCCTTTGCATGAAACATGCGAGCAAGCTGTCTGAGTTTCTATTACAATCAGGGGAAAATCTAGGCCAAACAGTCAAACATGTCTAGAGAAATTTACTGGATCAAGTGAAGATATCCACTCTAGGATGAGAGGAAAAGCTCACTAGACTGACTAGTTGACAGGGAAAAAAGCCAGTAATGCAGGACAGCAACAGACAGGGTATAAATGAGCCAGTGTGCAAACTAGTTCCAATTTTTTGCTGTTGGTAACAAAGCTATAACAATTGGTTGGTAACAATTAGAAATTGTACTAAAAGCCTGACAAGAGGTAATGATCTTTACTATGTATGCAGAGCTGGATTTGCTCTTTTGTTGGATGGTCAGTCTGAAAAGTTTCTCCAGCCTTACCATTTAGATTTCAGGAAATAAAAAAAATATAATCAAAGTAATAAGAACTATCGATTTTTCACAGTAATTTAAATAAATGAATGCATAAAATACCGCAGAGCATGGAGTATTTACTAACACCTAAGCCAATAATATAGTTACAGACAACATCACAACAAATGTTCCTGGTGCACATTTGTTAACAGAATAAGAGAAATACATAAAGGAGCTGAGTTTCAAGAGATCAGACCGGTAATTAGATATTGCCTCTTATGTTTTGGACCATAGCAGTATATTAGTGCTGCCAGGATACATTGTGACAATAAATTAATTGATAAGGGTAATTAATGCTGTAGTACCAGTGCATCCAAGCCATGAATTACAGTAGCACCAGACCGATACCTCCTTGGTGTGCTGCCAGACTTAGTTTAAAGCTCCTCAAGAACTTAAAAAACCTCAAACATCTGTTACCGTCACAAGTAACATAGAGCAGCTATCACTGGGAACAGCAGGGCTTTGGGGACACTGCAGTTCACTGCAGACTTCTTTCAAAAAGAGAGTAGATTTTCAATGTATTGCTAACAGCTTATGCTACTGAAGAAGTACAAAGTAGTTTTAAAGATGTTTGTAGAGGAAGTCATTTCCTTGAAGTGTGGTAAAATGTTGCTATGATGATCCTCAGAGGCACCACCTTAGCACAGCTGGGTCTAGTCCAAGGACAAGGGAACAGAGAAAGAACACAATGCCTTTTGTGCTGTGCTGATATCTGAGAATTCAAGCTGATTTTGTTTGCAGCACAGGTCATTGCACTCACTACTACCATCACTTTTGGTTCCAGATAATGCACAATATTTACTTATCTGGATATGCACTCTGTTTATTTATTTTTTAATAGAAACAACATTTTATTTCACTTCTGAACAATTCCCTTTGTGAATTTAAGCCTAACTTTCAGTGACAGGCAAGCCAGACAGGCACAAAATTTGAATTGTAAATGCTTCAACTGTTGTTTGGTATGTCTTACTTTATAAAGCTGAAATGTGTAATATTGGGGTGGCTCAAGCTGAGCTCAAACAATGCCTCAAGTCATATGCTTCCAAATATATATTTTCTCCCTAAGTGTTGCTACAACATGCCTGCTCCTCCAGTCACGAGAGTCATTCCAAAACCAAATCAAACCAAACCAACCAAACAAACCCCCCACCAAACGACCAAACAAAATCCAAAACCTACAAAACTCCCAATGAAATGAAAGAAATAACCCTTGGGGTAGAACAGCATGCTGTACAGGGGAAAATTTTCACATAATTTAATATCACTGAGTATTGACACTATTGTTTCTGTATTACTTAGAAAAACCATGATCTCCTTTCAAGAAATGTTCATTGCTGTCTCTGAGCCTCGACTATAGTGTGTTTTCAATGAAACAGGCACTTTTCCTCATTAACATGATATTCTGATTTATGCTGCAGGATTTTAGAGGCAGAAGACCCATCACTCTTGGCAAGGGTATCATGTATGGAAAGAAAGGAGAAAAGCCCTTCATGGCATATTGTTCCAGGAACAAAGACTCTATAACTTCAGTGTACTGATACAGCTTACCATGGAAAATACAAAGAATTTCGGCACCCCCAAGGGGTTAACTGGGAAGAACTGGATGTTTCGAGCAGACAGTCATTGTGATTTTGACAGCCTTTAGGCTCAGCAGCTAGCATCATGCAATCTAGGATCCACAAAATAGATTTTCTGTAGATTTCAGTCTGCCTGCATGCAATCCCACTGCTCTATATTGCCCCATACCATGCAAGCATGCATCCTTCAAACACTACAAGCAGCTCCTTCCCTGCCTGATGCTGTGGCATTTTCTATGATTCTGTTACTGCCTGACTGGATAATTCTAAAGGTCTCATCACTGTGCTCCTCTAAACAGGGTGTGAAAAACCTGTTTTTCGTTTCTAATGGAGCTTTTTAGGCCCAGAGAGACCAGGATGCAGAAAGAGGAAAGTTGCTGTAATCTGCTAACAAGACAAGACACAAACCTGACCATGTTGGACATGGAGCAATTGTACAAAAGGGCAAAGCACACTCAGGAGGATAGAACTAATGCTCTGCACACCCCATCTCTTGTCTTCAATAAGCAGCTTTCTTCTGGATGCATTCAGTCCATGATGGTAAGACTATTTTTGGAAACACCTAGTCTTTTGAAAGATCAAAATATACATTCCAAAGAATGATTCTTTCTGGGCTTAACAAGTCCCAGGTCTTGCTTGGAGGCTTGTTGGTCACCAAGCGTTGTAGCCATCACACAGCAGAGGGAATGGTGGGCTGCAGCACAGGGACAGCAGCGAAGTGTCAGGGCAGTACTTCATTTACATGATTTTCTCCCTTTGAACCTCACCAAAATACAGCCAGAGCCAGCTCACATCTCCAGTAGAACAGGATCTGCCCCTCAGGTTTCCTGGGTTTTTGACATTTCTGACTTAGGGATGGGAACATGTCCAACCTACATTTTAGTTTTGATGTATGTAGCACAGAAATAACACCTATTTCCTTTCTTGCAGAGCAAAGGGGACGAATTAACTAGTTTCTCTCTAACTCTGAAGCTCTAGCACTAAAACTGGTTTCTATGTTTTGTGATTAATTTTTCTTTCCAAATTGAGGGAAAAAAACCCCTTTTGGTCTTAAGAAATAAGAGAAGGAATTTTGATTTGTTATTTGTCCATTTATGTCCTACTTTTCTAATCCCTTGGTACATATCAAGAGCAGCAAGGCCACAGGGAAAGTAATTAAATTCTTCGGAGAGAGTATCAGCTATGTTGTGAGAAGGAAAAACTATGTTTTGGGTATAAATTCTCTTATCACTTCCAAACTTTCCACAATCGTCTATATGATCGTCTTCTATACTAGAAGCCTTTCATAGATGTGTGCACCTGGGCTTTGAGCTGGCAATTGCAAACTATAACAAGAAAACAGATGAATAAAAATGTGCAAGTGCAGTGTTTACACTGGATTATTCCATACCTTCCACCACAAGAATAAAATACCAAGTTTTCTAATACACAAAAGAAAATGCCAGAACTGTTCAAAAAACTGCTTGCAGCAAATGTTTGGTAACGGGATCCACATTTGTATCAAACTAGAAAACATCCTTTCTGAGAACTTGGTGGCCTCTGTAGTGACAATTCAATATACACGAGCAAGAACACGAGACTCAGCTGCTTTAAGAAATATTAGGTTCTTCTTCTTTTATTCAGGTGTTTTTCCTTCATGTTTTATTGTTATGATGTGGTGGGTTTTTTTAATTTATTTGATATTTGTGTATAGTATAGTTCTACTTTAAAAACACAATATCAAACTCACTTTAATTTTGTAATACAGGAGCCATGAATCATGTGTTGGCAGAGTATACAAGGGCTTGGATAGCCTGTGTATTTCTGCCCCATAAAAATCAATTTAATTTATAGGACAGGGCCAACTTCATTGTTTGCTTGTGTGCAATACACCCACTTTCTCCCCACCACATCAGATCTTTAGATAAAACACCATGTAAAAATAAACATAACCCATAAGAAAATTCCCTAGAAAAACATCCACCTTTTAGGTACAGGACATCTTTCACAATTATCTCTTTTGACATTTACTTTTCCTTGTAATAGTCTCCATATAAGCTCATACCATGGGGAACCAATCTCCAGCCTTCAGTCTGTGAGCAGGGGGTAAAAGAATTCAGCCTGGATAAACTGAATGTCTGGGCAACTTAAATGTCTGAACTTGCTCCAGTTTCAAGTGAGGTATTTTACCATGGTGATATACAGAGGCATTATCAATGTTACATTTTTCTCAATTAAAAATGGACTATTTCTATTATTTTTTATGAAATAAAATTAAACATACCTGGACAGTTTATTGTGTATTTTATAGATTTGCCATTTAGGTTTTCTGGGATTTTAACTGGAATCTGGTAGATCAGACCTTTGGTTCTAGAAATTTATTTTTTTCTAAAATTTGTATTTCACCATATAGCCTTGAAGTTTTTTACTCAATCTGCAAGGCATATTTTAAAGAACTCGATCTTCTGTTTACAATTTGTTTGTTAAATAAACATAATTTGTTTCCTCTTTGAAACGCTCTGCAATTACACTTTGTTAATGAAACCCTCACAACTTACATTTTCAGAATGTGAAGTTCTGAAGGAGAAAAATGAGAAGCAATCCCACCCCTCTGAGTTTTCTCAGTGATCTGTACAACATATTTCATCCCATACATGGTGAATGGGGAGCTCATGCTACAGTACCAGGGTTTACATTACCAGCCGTCTGCTCTCCTCGTGTTCCTGCTGCCTCTTCAATAAAAGTGCGCTCTCCCACCATCTGATGCAAGCATCCTCTGGTAACATTTTAATAGCTGATCTCCCTCATCCTTTTAGCTCCCCACACCCTTCTGCTCTTCAGCTACTCTTATCACTTAAATTATGAAATAAACCTTTCCTGGCATGTTGGTCATCTCCACCACACTGCAGCCAAGAAACAGTGTCAAGATTTGTTGAGCTAATTTTAACACTTCGTGTTTCTAGCAATGTTCAGATTAAATGGGTCCCCCTCACCCCTTCTGTCTGTGTCTAAAATAACGGGCCAAGAGCAATTTAAACGGGAGCTCATCTTCATTCTACAGTACTTGCAAGGGTTTTTAATTCTATGTAGGTCTGTATGCATGTTGCTACAACAACAAGGAATGTATTTTCAGCTTCTTTAAATTGACTGTAGGATGACCAACCGTAAGTTCTATGAAAGGAAAAGGTCTTTTTGGTATCCTAATGAAGTCCTCTGTTTAGTACATGTTGAAAAAAATTCTTTCTCTGATTTCCTTCACTATTATTTTGAACGAGCCTAAAGAATGGAAAAGACAAAGCTGAAGTTCAGCCTTTCACAAGACTTGCAATTTTGATCAGCTGATAGAAAAGCCTGGAGTGGTAGGGGTGTTCTAGCAGCTCCCATACCCAGCTCAGCAAGAAGTGTTGTCTGAGGTCAGCCCATTAATTACACAGGGAAGAATGAAGGTAGGAAATAGTGGTCAGTCATGTGGGTTCTCTGTGAACAGAGACTACAATGACTCTTTGAGAAACATTTGAGAAACAAAAATTAAAAACTTCCTAAGTTTGTTTGGTAAGGTAAAAGAGTTTGTTTGATGAAAGTAAAGAGTAAGCATGGTAGCCTTTACATGACCGATAAAGCAACATCCTCACAGTGGAAGGCAGATTACAGAAGAAAACATTTAAGAGGTGGCATTTTAAATATGAAAAATTACATACTTAGAAAAATTAGCGTGCAAATATGCATCTCTAATCAGAAATACAATAATCTGCATTGAGAACATATAAGTCAATTAAAGAAAGTAATATATACATGGTGCAAGGAACAAAGCAGTTCCTATGGAGCAAAAGAACTAGTACTAAAAACTTAATTCACTATTTCCTGAACTCCAGTGGGAAAACACAGCCTTGGAGAACACAAGGCAAATGACTCAGACCAGCTTGTGAAAAAGTCTGCAGGGAATGTGAGACGGTAAAGATGGTGGAAACATATGTGGAACATTTTTTGTTAAAGCAAATGTATAGAGGAGAAACTGTATTCTGAGATGATTCTGAAGTACCCTGCTATGTACTGCTTCCAAGAGCGCATTCAGTCAATGATCTGTTGACTGAAGGATGGGCTCATGGATAATTTCAAACTGATTCTGCAGCATAAGAAATTGATTTATAAATCCCCTGATCAATACTATACAGTTTCTTTAAGTTTTCTGTTATTTTGCAAAAAACTATCTTCCAAATGAAAGGTTGAGTTGAACTTCAGTAGCAGTTTATTGGCAGGAAAGAAAGAATCAACACAAAAACATGTCAAAAACTGGACAAAAGCATCGGTCTGACCATAGAAAAGTGCTTAAACCCTACCTAGGAGAGACTTCAGAATGGGAAAATTTGAGCAAGGAAATTCTTTTTTACTTTGTTCCTTCTGTACAATTTGGGACAGGGCACAGATCCTAGAATTTCAGCTATCTGCAAGTCAAAGGTGTAATAGTAAATGAATCTGTACTTAATCTTACAAAACTCTTCAGTAGTTATGCTTATTTGCCAGCTTGTGATGGAAGGAGAATAAAAAATGCTTCACAACTTTGCCTTGTAGTGCTCTAGCTCAGAGCAAGGGACCTCACAGCTGTCTGCACATAGAGGATCCTTCAACATAACTAGACAGGAAACACTAGACACCTCTACCCGTAAAGCCAGTAAAAACATGATACCCTTTGGGGATTGAATTTCTGAGGTGGCCAGCAGAGATGAATGGGACTGTTGGGCACCTTCCCAGTGTAAGATAATATTTCATTTTGCTTCATGACCAAATTGATATAAATGCCTCTGCATGGCTCTTCAGCCACCAGTTTCTGTCTTTTATACCATGCAGAGCTTGACTTGCTCTGAACAAAACCAGGTAATTGAGAAGGTCAGTCTGTAGATACATTAAATATGATGTTATTCTCTTGAGCCAGTAACAAGAAATTGGAAGATTGATAACTCAAACAAGTAGGTTAAACACAGCCATGGTCTTGTATATTTTAAACAATTTAGGTTTATGAACCATCAACACTGTTTACCCTACCCACTTCTCTGAAAAGGAGTTTATAATGACAGGGCTGGAGGCTGACTACTTTCCACTTGTAAAGCAACACTGTTCTTGCAATCATTCACAGCTGTTGCTGCAATCTTAGGGACTGAAGTAAGAGAAATAAATATTATTTTTCATAATGACTGGAGTTTTTATAAAATGCAAATAGTTAATTCAACTGAACTTTTAAAGATCAAAACCCTGAAGTCAAAGCCCTAACACCGTTTCCTGGGCAATATCTTCAATGTGAGTGAAATGGCCTATAAGCAGAATATAAGTTTTTCAGTTCAGAGTTAAAAATTAACAGGATAATTTATTCACTGACTAATGAAAAGTGTGATTAAGGGTATGATCTGAACTTCTAAAATTAAAAGATGCATAAATAGATTTAATTAAATAATAGATTCAATTTTTACTATTGCCATATTTACCTACTTAGTTCTTTGTTAGGTTAACAAACCCATTGTTTAAATCACTTCATTATAAATCAAGTTTTCCAGGTCCGTGATACTCTCAGTGTTCTTTTACAGACTCAATTCAGTTGATCTTTATCTTTTTTTGAAGAGTAATGCTTAAACTGGATACAATGCCCCACTCAAAGCCTGGTTTTAGCCAATGCCTTACTTCCTGTGTCTTATAGGTGACATCCTAATTTATGTGTTTGCTTTTTTTGCAGTTGCAGCTCAACCGTTGTCTCACATTCAGCTACAGTGAATCATATACAGTGCATGCTTTTCTGTGACATATTACTTAGTAGCATCCATCATGTATTTGTGCAGGTGTTTTAGACTTGTATCTCTATTGAACCGAATCCCATGTTTTAGATTGGTCCTACGAGTGTTTACTTTAACTTGAAATTTGTTTTAGAATCTTTAGAGTCCAAATTGCATCCAACATGGTATATCTGTAATTCCTTCCAGTTTAGTCTTGTAGGATTTGCATAGTAACCGCACTCTTAATGTCATTTGCTTAGATGGACAGGCCCATTAACTCCTCAGGGATTTGTTTCAGGCTCTCTGCCGAGACAAGGCAACTGCATCTGCCACAGTGCACACTGATCACATTTTCAAAAATAACTTCCTAACCAGTTGACTTTTAGAGCTATAAAGGTTATTCTAAGGTGAGGGGGACAGTAGGGAAAGAGCAGTCAAAATCCAGCTACAGCAGCAACACAGACTAACTAGATTTAAACTGCAAACACAGAACAAAAGGATACAGTGATTTTAGTAATGTAAGAAATGATCCTTCACTCCCTCTTGCCCCCCCCCCAAATCCCCATCAAATCCAGGAGATAAAATTGTAGTTTTTGCACAAAAATTAATATGGAAGCAATGAGTATCAAAGACTAACATCTGTTTTACTGCAAAAGATGAGTCACAATCATGGAGGAAAATATGTGTGTAAATATAGGTACTAGGAGAACATAGCAAAGAAGATTAAGGAAGATTAATCACTGTATGAGGAGGTTAGACAAGTTTCAGTCTGTTTCATTTTCTTTCCTTAGTTCCTGAAGAGTAATAACTTATATGAGATTTAATATAATGTGTCTAAAAAGTATAATAGCAACATGTTCATTAAAACACACAGTAATATTTTCCTCCAAGGTAATATCCTTAGAATAAACTGCTATAAAAGTGATCTCAAACATATTAGACAACTCCATTTCTCACTGCATAAATGATAGCAGTGGAATGTGGAAAATGGACAAAGATCTCAGTGTAATAATATATAGCAATTACAGGTGGTTAGAACTTAATTTGAAAGCAACTCCAAGGTTTGGCAGACTCATAAGCTAAGGTACATGACATGCCACGTGCTCACTGGAGCCATAGAGGGTTTTAAAATCACAATGCAGTTCTTTATGCCTCATGGTACCCACAGCCCTCAGTTAGATGCCAAGATTCCTCCTACTGCCCATGGGGGGTCTTCAGCACCCATCAAAGCAATACACACAATCCAGCACGCTGAGAAAGCAGCCACACACAGGTAACAGTCAACTAAGCCTTGTCCTTCAGAGATGGTTCTTCATGTAATTGCAGGCCAAAAGGAGATATCTGCTTCCACTCAAAATTCTTGGTTGCAAACCCTCTCCTATGGTTTGTTGCCTAAGCCATTCTATTTCCTTCTCATGATCCTCTCTCTCTTGCCATTTCCTCCCCGCTCCAAACTACCAACTAGGGAGAGCTCTAAATATGAAATGCAACTAGGAAACAGGAGATCTATCTGAAAATGCTCCTCCCTTCCCTGAACTGGGGAAAGGACTCTACATCCCACCTCTTCTCCAGCAGTCATTCTCTCTGTCTCTGCAGAAGTCTTTCCTTTTTAGGACTTATTAAACAGAAAGATAAATTAACCTCTTTCCTCTGTTGAGTCACATCATAGAACGGTTTGGGTTGTGAGGGACCTTTAAAGGTCTCCTAGTACCCCCTCCTGCAATAAGCAGGGACATCTTCAGCCAGATCAGGTTGCTCAGGGCCCCATCCATCTGGCCTTGAATGTTTCCAGGGACGTGGCATCTACGACCTCCTTGGGCAACCTGTTTGTAAAAGATTCCTTCTTTGTACCTAGTCTAAATCTGCTATCTTTTAGTTTAAATATTACCCCTTGTCCTATCACAGTAGGCCCTGCTAAAAGTTTGTCCCCATCTTTCTTATAGGCCTCCTTTAAGTAACAAAAATGCTGCAATAAGACTTCCCCAGAGCCTCCTCAGGCTGAACAACCCCCACTGTCTCAGCCTTTTCTCAAAGGAGAGGTGTTCCAGCCCTTTGATGATTTTTGTGGCCCTCCTCTGGACCCACTCCAACAGGTCCATGTCTGTCCTGTGCTGAGGATGCCAGAGATGCATGCAGTAGTCCAAGTGGGATCTCACCAGAGTAGAGGGGCAGAATCCTCTCCCTTGACCTGCTGGCCACACTGCTTTTGATGCAGCCCAGGATACAATTGGCTTTCTGGGCTGCAAATGCACATTGCTGGCTCATGTCCAGCCTCTCATCCACTAGCAGCCCCAAGTCCTTCTTGGCAGGGCTGCTCTCAACCTGTCCATCTCCCAGGCTGTATTGACACCAGGGATTGCCCAAAACAAGGGCAGCACCTTGTACTTGATCTTGTTAAATCACATGAGATTCCCATGGACCCATTTCTCAAACTTATCGAGGTCCCTCTGAATGGCATCCTGTCCTTCAGATGAGTCACCTGGACCACTCAGCTTGGTGTCATCTGCAAATTTGCTGAGGGTGCACTTAATCCCATTGTCTATGCCATTGATGAAGATATTAAATAACATTTGTTCCTATATGGACCCCTAACGGACACCACTTGTCACCGATGTTCATCATTGAGTACTATACTCTAGATGAGACCATCCTACCAACCCCTCATCCATTAAGCAGTTGACCCATCAAATCCATGCCTCTCCCATTTAGAGAGAAGGATGTTGTGGGACGTTGTGGGAAATACTATTCGTTCAAAATAGAACAGCTCCCCAAATACCCATGTGTAACTGAGGCATTCTTTGGGGATGCTTTGCCAGATTTTAGCCTACTATAAGCATGGGGGATCTTTGAAGAAGTCACTGTAAAGGAGAGATGACACAAGAAGAAAGCCTAGAGCACATGACATTGTCCAAGTCAGTCTTCATTACAGCAACATTTATCTTGTTGTGTAAAGAAGGTTACATTTTAGATTTGCTCTATCAACAGCTTGGTCACTGTGCAGGGCCAGGGTGGCAGCTAACATTGGGTGTCCTCTGCACAGCGGGGAGGGTGCTGTCACCAGCTGTCAAGAGATGAGCATGAGGGTTCACCATGGTCTGCACTGAGCCCACCACCCTGCCTGCTTTAGGACAGCTGCGGTCCAGCTACTGCATTACACCAACAGTATTATGGGCTGGGTAAGATCTCCACATCAATGTAAATGTGGGGTATAAATACATGGGGTATCTGAGTGTGACCATATACATATATATACACACATATATATATATATGAACATGTATATCGATAATAGTTTTTCCAAAAGCTCAGGGACAGCCTACACCTCCACTTCAAGTGCCCTGGGCGAGGAGCATCTCTGCAGTACAGGGCTGGGCTCAGTGTGCCACATGCTTTTCTGGTGATCCAATACTGAGGAGACAGCAGCAATTTGCTGGTAACTTGAGGGCCTTCATCTTTGAGTAACAGAGTCAGAACAATAAGGACTTTGGAACAGATGTACAAAGTTCATCACCCATGAAACTGAAGCACATGTGGATTTTGAGGGCCTAATTCTGACAAGAGATTTCTGAAATGGGGGTCTGATCTCCCATCCCCAAACGTGCAGTAACATAAAGCTTATGTCTACATTCTCATGAAACTTCTGGCACTTTTTAAAAACACATCCTATAGAGAAGACTGTCACCACATTAACAAAATGTAACCATCCTAAATAAT
Source organism: Neopelma chrysocephalum (assembly GCF_003984885.1). Taxonomy (NCBI): domain Eukaryota; kingdom Metazoa; phylum Chordata; class Aves; order Passeriformes; family Pipridae; genus Neopelma; species Neopelma chrysocephalum. The sequence goes on from NW_020926031.1 coordinate 4,432,900, forward strand.
CCACATTGATATTTTACTTCCAAAATGAGAATCCTTTTTAACTCCATCAGTTCCAAAGAAAAATAAATAAATCGATTCTCGTCCATCAGGCACACAACCATTCCCCCCTCAGCCCCCGCAGGGAGATTCCCGCACAGCCGAGCTGCCGCTACCCGGCTCGGCCCCCGGACCCCACTTCCTCGCCACCTCCCAAGGGAGCCGCAGTCCCGGGATGGTTTTGAGGTACCGACGTGAGGTTTCCTCGAACAAAGCGTGCGTGTGTGTTTGTGCGTCGGGGAAAATCCCGCCAGCCGGTGCCGTCGGGGCATAGCGCTGCCGGCGTGTCCCCGCGCTGTCCCCCGCGGGCGGTGGCCGGGGAGGGGCGTTAGCGGGGGCAGTCCCCGGCCATTGATAACCCCCGTGCCGGGCCCGCCGCGGGCAGCCCGGGAGCGCGGAGCCGCCGCGCACGCCTGTCCCGCACCACTACCCAGCCCACATCGCACCGTGAGTGCCTCGGGACAGCGCGGAGAACACCGGGGTGCGTGGGGGGAAACCGGGTGCAGGGGAAAAGTACGGGGCTTTAGGGGAGCGGGTTGCCCGTGGGCGGGTCCGGCAGCCGAGCGGCAGCAGTGATGCCGCAGCCGGCGGGTGCGGGCTCCCTGCTGGCGCTGTCCCGTCGAGGCTTCCCGGCCGGGGTGATCCCGGGACCTCGCCGCCATCGGCGGGCCGTCAGCGGAGCAGGAGGGTGGACGGACACAAGCTAAAAAACCCAGGGCTAAAAGCCCCACCCTGGAGGGACAAGCCCGCTCCGCGCCCCTCTGCCGAGACGAGCCCCGCCCGGCTCGGGCTGGCGCGACCCCGGGGGCTGCGCTCCTGCGGGGCGGGCAGAGGGTGGAAGCCGCAGGGGCACCGCCCGGCACGGTCCTTGTGTCCACAGGGCGCGAAGAATGCGGCGGGACGGCGGGGCCCGCGCCGGGACGCCCCGTCGCTGAGGCACCGAGGAGGCTCCCGCGGCGCCGAGGATGAGGATGCCGCTGGCGCTGCTGGCCCTGGCCGCCCTGGGGGCCGCCGCCGGCGGGGCGGGCCGGGAGGAGGCGCGGGAGGGCCGATTCTCCACGCCGGAGCAGCAGCGGTGCCGCTGGGAGCTGCGCTCGGCCGCGGGGGCCAGCGAGCTGCGGCTGAGCTGCCTGGCGGCGGGCGGCGGGGCGGCGCGGAGCTGCGCCTACCGCGGGGAGCCGCGGCGCTGCCCGGCCTACGGCGCCCGCAGCCACCAGTACTGGCGGCAGATCCTGTCCCGGCTGCGGCGGCGGCTCCATCCCTGCGCCCCGGGAGCGCCGCTCAGCGCCCGCCTGTGCGGGCCGGGCCGGGCCCCTCCCGAGGCGCAGCTCCGCCTGCTGCCCGACCCCGGCCCGGCCACGACGGCCCCCACCCCGGAGCCCACCGAGGACCCCGCGGAGACCTACTGCACCGAGCGGTGGCACTCGCTGTGCAGCTTCTTCGTCGGCTTCTGGGAGGGCTGAGCCGCCCCGGTCCGCGGGAGGGAGCGCGGCCGCCCGTCCCCCGCGCCAGGACGCTCCCGGCATCGCCTGCCCTCACCCACCGCTGCCACTGCCCCCCGACTCTGTCAGTTTTCCTCTTTTATCCCCAATAAAGCGGTAACTATTTTATGACAAGAAGTTCACGTAATTCTTTGTCTCGTCAAAGCTCTGTAACACCTGCAGCCCCGTCACGCTGCTGAACAGTGTGTGTGGCACCCCCCCAGCTAACCTGGTGAGAGCATCTAGGGACAACTCGTGCACCCAAGTACATTAAAGGTTTTCAAAGGACATAAGCACGAAGAGACAGCTATTCCCTCCCCAAAAATCAATTTCTGTAAGCCTTAAGTTACAATGAAATCACACAAGTAGAAAAAGAGGCATTTATACCAGAATAAGAAACAACTGAGACTTCATTAAACAGTAAGTCCCAGAAAGAACTTTCTTGCTGACAAAGATTTCATAAGCTACACAAGTCAGTCCAGTCCTTTCTCCACAAAGCAGTTGGTCAACTGACTGTCTTCAAACAGGAACATGAACAGAATTTGGTGAAAAACCAGCTGTGAAAAGAAAGGTTGAGAAACTCAGAAGCACCTAGGTACACAAACTGGATTTGGGAGACGAATGATATTTCACCTGGCTAATGGCATAATGTTGAAGCAGGCAACTTGTTTTACCAAGGGAGAAAAGGGATTGGAGATGTTAAATACCTTATCCACACAGAATGTGGTACATTTTGTTAAGGAGAGCTCAAGTTTTCCTTGGTCGTGATTTTTCTTCTTTAGACACATCCCACTCAGATGCTAAAAAAAAGGATTGTGATTTCTACAGTGCACACCTGACTGCCCATCAACAACTTCTCTACCCTGCTGTCCAATACAGCAGTGCAGAAAGCAGGGCAACACTCCAGGTACATGTGGGAAGGACCCAGCCCCTTCACTCACAGAATAAGCTGTTGGGAGTCACTTTTACAGAAACTGGAACTATATCTGTCTGCAGAGAGGTGTTTGGTTAAACATTTACTTTAGTTTAATTGTTCCACAGAGATATCTCAAAATTACCTCTGCAGTCACTCAGAGGGCTGCTGCTCATACATTTTTCTTGAACCAGAACACTTGGGCGCATTGACAGACAGAGAACAGAGGAGCAGTATCCCAATACAGCAGAGCATCCATCATGGTCCCCTCACACAAGACCAGTGAATAAACATCAAATCCCTGATGGGTGCAGTAAAACAACCACACAAACCGTGGATAAAGCAGATAGGTAAATGTCAAAAATAAAACACAGTCTCCCTCAAACAAGAGCATTTGAAGGAGCAGTCACATCACAAGGTACCAGATATATTTACTTTTTAACCTGAAGAATTATTTGGGAAAGCAGCTGGGTTAGAAGAGGAAGCTAGCACTATTTTCCCAAGGCTAGCACTCTCTGCCTAACCAGCTCTCCCACAGGAAAAGGCACCTCTGTTAAAGCTCTAGCACTACAGATAAGTGTTTAGTCACGTCATATGTGTCCTTATGGCAGCATTATTTACTTTGCCGAATCACAGAATTTCACCTTTTCCTACATTGTGTTGCAAAAGTTTGAACTTCACAGCTGAACTGTTGGGTGAGCTTATTAGGGCAAAGTGTTTTTCAGCATCACAGTAAGCACTGTGGCCTACAAACATGATGCAACAGAGCTAAACCAGAATTTTAACAGTTTTAAATTGAACCTAACCCAGAGAAGTACCAAACCAAAACTGTTGGTTAGGTAGCTTTGTAAGTGTGTCCCCCTTTGCAATCTCTCCTTTAGCCATTATTTTGTACTGTTAACACCCACATTTAATAAAAAAAGCAATATTTGGCTTGAATCCCCTCTCCTGGCCCTCATTCATGTATCAAGTGCCATAGATAGAGTACAGTCACAGTGCAGGTGAGGGGTGGTAGGAGGGCAGCCACAAGAATGGCCCACTCTGCAAACCAGCTCTCCTCATCTGCCTGTGGTCCTACACAGCTCCAGACACCTGCCCATGACCAGGAACACTTGCAGAGTCTTTCTATAAGGTTTTAAGGATGTCTGTGACAAGGCCACCAAGAAGTAATAAGGATCTGCCCAATGGATCTCACAAGGCTATGGATTGTTGCACACATTTGGCTCTCAATGCCAAAGGATTTTCATTTAAAACAAGTAGCTGGATGATCCTCAGCAGCACTATGCAAAACCTTGATCATCAATGTATGTGACTTACATGATTATTTTTTTAATGACAGCTCGCTTTCACTTCATGTGTATGTCACACAAGCAGCCGTAGAGCCGGCTGCTGGCCATAGCATTGCACAGTATCTTGCAATAGAACAAAGCTTTGTTTTACTTCCATGGCACTGGCACGGCAGCTTTGTGCAGTGCTGTTAGAGCTTGCATTTCTCACCATCAGATGCAAAGGTAGAACACCATGGCAACCAAGCTGATTATCCACATAGCTCTGCATTTAAAAACCCAACTAGGAATTCTGAACAAATTCATTGTTTACCCAAGAGGGAGAAGAAAGAAGAGGGTCCCTATCTCTGTGTTTAACCACATTATTCCCCTGATTCTCCAAAAGAGCTCAAAGTCTTCCTTTTAGCACCACCAACTAATGAAATACAACAATCCAAGAGACTGTATTAATTGCATTTACTGTGGTTAATAACACCAATGCCTAGAGCTGAATAGCAACAAATATTCAGTTTTTCTACTGAAAAACTAACTGCAGACCCTAAAGGCTTGAAAACTATAGTGAGATCCTCAGATTTGTTTTTTAAGGCAGAAGACCATCGCTTTTTGCTTCCTATCTCAACATTTTTATCCCCCTCCATGGTTAGGTAACAGCTGATACTACCAGCTAAGCCAACCAAAACTAGGAATGCTTTGTAGCCAAGATCTTCACTTCCAACAGAAACTGTTTCTTTCCAGTCCTATGGCAGCTCCACAACATGTACTTGTCGCACTCCACACACAGCCACTCCTACTCCCCACCATCCTGCTTTCATTCAGGCACCCAAATGTGTCTACACATCCGCTCTGCAGCCAACCTCACATCCGCTCTGCAGCCAACCTTACCTCTGCTCTCCTATTGCACCTGTGGTGGCCCCTCATCATTTCTCTGGTTCCTCGCTTGGCTGGCTCCTGTCATCTCATCCGTCCCTCCTCAACTCCTCCTGACCACCCGATGTCCTCAGCAAGAAGAGCCAGTATAGCCAACCTGCCAGGGCAAACCCTGCCTGCTTGCCCCACAGGCCTGATAAGCTCTTCCCTCCCAGAGGAAGGTGGTCCTGGGCATAATTAATGAGAGGGCACAACACCTACATGCAGCTGCTGCTTGAGTTGTCATCACAAGGGTGCTGCCAGTTTGACGTATCAGGACACTGGGTCTGTTTTTCAAGGACAAATGAGCTACCTTAAAACGAAAACAATTGATTGACATTTTAGCTTCTGGATATTGAATTCTGGGAGCTCTAACTCAGGAAATTTTCAGAGATAAAAAAATATAGAATCAGCTATGTGCCATAATGCACATGCAGCATTGTTTTCTTTCCTTTGGGTTCTGAACTTATTTCAGTGTCTGCAGGTTCCAACTGAAGCTCAAAAGCTGTCAATACCATTGCTTGATTTTCTTTTGGAGAGAAATCAGTGATGATGAATCTGTGTATGCATTTAGTGCAGCTGGCTCTAATTACTCTCCTTATACATAGAAAACCCTTGATCTTATTAAATAGCAAACTAATAATCTCTCTTTCACCACTTTCTGATTTTGAAGGAACAATTACAAGATGTTACTCATTTGCAAGGTTAAAGCAGACAATAATATGTCTTGCTGTGTGTAACAATCCCTTCCTATAAATTGACATCAGAAAATTAATAAATGAAATAAATCTTTGTTGATTTTCCATCTCAGTCATGCCTTCACAATTCCTCTGAATTCACAGATTCAACAAGTGAAATCTGGTCAGACAGTCATAATTCCACCGTTATCTCTACCAGCTGTACTTGCCTGTGTTTCTATATTTACTGTTTCCACATCTAATCATAAGAATAAGGCAGAGGCACAAAAAAAGAAGCAACTTTCAAAAGGGAGCTGTTTGGATAACGGAACCTGAAGTCTTTGGGCATTTCTCTTTCATTGCCTCTGACATATTTCAGGCTCTCCCTTGTGCTGTGAGCCCTGCCTGAGACTCACTGTAAAGCTGAGCAGCACATGAGGTGAGTGAATGGCAGGCTTTGTCAATTTGCCAAACACCAAATCCCTTCCTTTGTAATAATCTGGATTTTTAAGAATTCCAAGCTCAGTTCATGAACACAGTTACATGAAAGAGGCTTTTAACTGTACAGTATTACAGAGTTTAGATTAACTCTCCCAGCCTTCACACTCCTTCTTATGCGGAAGGGATCTGTTAAGTACAAGCATGTATAAAATATCTACAGCTTTAGAAATAATTCAGCGTTTTAGGGCTTAACCTCGTTCGGTATGTGCTGTGCTTTCTGAAGTGTGTACAGGCTGTGTTGGGCTCTCAGAAAGCAGATATTTTGTCCAATTTATTTCAAGCCCTGAGATGGTTAATGATGCATATTTCTTCAAGGGGGGAGAGGGTGTGAGAGGGGCAACAGGCACAGCCTGAGCCCAGCCCACATTCCCGATGGCTGAATAGCAGCATGGCCTGAGCACAGGGCTCTGATTTTAACTGTCCACTCCAGCCTTCCCACGAGCAGTTTCCATCTCCCCCAGGCTCCCACACAGCCCCAGCCAACAATGACAAACACTGAGGGCTGGCCCCTGGGGTCTCAGCACACCAGGGAAACACACAGCTGCTTCACTGGCAGAAAATAAAAAATTACATATCTATAAATATATATAAATTCTGTCTATTTCTATATATATTTCAGAGCTCTGTCCTTGCTGCTGGCCCGTGTACCCTGGACAGGTACATGCATTTAACAACAGCTCAGTGCTGGTGTGTGTCCTGCTGCCCGCTGGGGTACTGCCCGAGACACTGCACCATCACCACGCCAGCACCTGTGCCCTGCAATTCACTCACCCATTTTACATCCACTGTAGACCTGCTGGATCAGCTGGAGAAGTTTTGTGTTAATCTGTTAAAGGAAACCTAGGAATAATAGCTCCATGTAAAACAAGACTTCTTAAGATTTAGTTGTAATAAATTTTAGACTCTAACATGATGTTATTTTCTATTTAGACTGCCATGAAATGAGAAAATGTTTGATGAAAGTGTCATGGTAAAACACAGAATTAACTAATTTCTTATTACGTGTTCACAAAGTACTGAAGTCAAAGTATCTGTTTAACAAAGGACACCACAGGACAAAATCTGGTCCAATAAAAGAGCTCCAAATCCTGAAATGTAAAATTGTATGTAATATCTACTTCAGCACACATTCTTAATTGAATAAAAAACATCTTAAAGCATTTTATTATGCAAATTGTATTAAGAGCCCCTTTTAATCTGAGTACTGGATTCAGCAGATTTTCTCACATGAATAAATGGAAGTCCTAGATCCCAAAATGTCTGTAAGGTTTGAATTCTTGGTTGAAAAGGAGCATAAATTCCTACAGTAAAAAATCTCTCAGTAATTTCTTTTTTTTCAGACTGCACTAGAAAGCACATGAGATGTACCATCCTCAGAGTTAGTTTAGTGAAAAGCAGGAGAAGAAAGTCTAGTGGCTAACTTTTTAAAGCTATCTTCCTTTTCAATTAAAAAAAAGTACTGTGCACCTCGCAAAGTCACCATGCTTAGCAACAGCATGATTTGCCCTAACAGGAATAAATATAGCCTCAGCTCCATGTGTTTGCTGCTTCTTTTTTAATTTTAAGAGCAAAACCTTTCAAAATTATGAATAAATTTATCACTAGTATTCTTTTGATGGGAAAAGAGTAACAAGACAGCCACACAAGGGAATGTTATTTCATGTTAGTCAAGACAAGATGTTGAGGATTTAGAGCTGATCTTTTGTTTCTGCTCAAAGACAAATGGTACAAAATTTATATGCATGCTTCTGTCCTGACAGCAAAGGGCTTCAGCACGACTCTCGCTGAGAGTTAATGGCTCTTGGGGATGCTGCTCTCTAAAGTCCCTTGGCATGAAATGGTCTCTTGCAATTCATCTCCTGTTAATAGCAGCTCCAAGACTACAGTCTCTCTCTCTCTTTTTTTTTTTTTAAAGTTTTTTTATCCCTGACTGAGCTGCCTGTGTTCTCATTGGAGCCTAGAGGTTTTCTCCCCTCAGCTCTATTCTCTTGCAGCCCTCAGCAGACGTTGGGGCAAGCTGGAGGCCCTATGGAAAGTGGGGCCTGATGTCATCCCACCCAGCACGGGGCCAATGAACGTCCTCCAGTGCCCGGCCCCGCCACACACGTACACATCACCAGCATCTTAATCGCTTCTAGGAGCTTTTTAAAGCTTTATTAGCCCATGGCAAACAGCAGCTGTAACGTGACCCTTTCTTTCAATGGATGTCTCTGAGCCAGGAACGTTATGGTGCCGTAGTCATGTAGGAAAACAGCACCAGGAAACAAAAAGTAGTTTGGTTTTAGAAGTTATTATAGATCTAAGGGAGATAAAGCTCCTATTTTCATTTCTGGGAGATGAGATAGCCCTGGGGTCGGGGTCAGCCACATGCAGAGGGCACCTATGGGGACAATACATGGCTGGGCCACCAAGAGACTCCAGCTGGCCCTTTTTGCCAGCATCAGCATGGTGGAGAGAGCCCAAACCACCTGGCAACGGCTGCCTTCTTCCTTTTAATGTGCCCCTGTGGTAAACATGGCTTAGTAAAGAAATAACATCACTAAATCAGGAATATGCACCTAATGCCAGCACAATACAATGTCACAGTTTGCTCTACCTTTCACATGGGTCCTCACTTGCCCTGTTTGTGAAGATGATTCATTGCCTTCTTCATGCTCTTTGCTGCCCAAGGAGATCAGACTCCGATGCTCATGTATATTTCTGCCCACAATTTGGAGTGGTGGGACTCTCAGGGATGCTAATTCCTTTCAAGTTATTAAAACTAAGGTGCCACTGTGAAATAGACTTCTTGTTGGAAATTTGGAGCTAACCCCTGAATGAGGTTAATGAAAATATTTCCATCACACATCAGTTGCAGTAAAAGTAATTTGCTCTAGAGAGGAAGCACCAGCTAACTTTAAATAAGTGTGGAAGTGAGCATAAAAATTGGAGTAGGTAACTCAGAAGAGAAGACTGGAGAAGTCATAATTACCTGAAGAAGAATAGCTCATTCATTTTTTTTATTATTACAGCTTAAGTAAGCAGTAAGTATATATAAGTACTCTTTGTAAATTTGAGACAGCAATTTGTTGGATACCCTCTCTTTTCTAGGCACCTTGGAAATCCTGTTCAGTGCATGCTTGTGCAGCTCACTTGGTTATGTCACACCAGTGCTTTCAGTGACAGGATTATAATGGTGCATCTAAGCTGCATTTTACATCCTCCACTATCACTCCTACCCATGATGGTCACTCTTGGTGGCCTGTGTTCTTGTACAGCATCTTCCAGCACTGGCCATACTCTCACCTCACTAGCTCTGTCACCCCACAGGGGCTCCACCAGCCCCCTCTCCCTCCCCCGCTGTCAGCCTTGCCCTGTGCTGCCCAGGGCTCAGTGACTCAGAACCTTCCCTGTCTCCTGGGAAGGGGACAGTGTCCTGTGCCACTGCTCAGGCAGACCACTGGGAGCTGTTGAAGGGTGTGTGGCCATGGTCACTCAGCACACACAGCAAACTGAAGCCATCTCCAGTCTAGTGACAAGCACAGGCTATATTTTAGCAAAACTGGATGATCATAATTGGGAAAAAAAAAATAAATCATGTGGTCTAAGTCCTTTGTGGGGAGGGGGCGAAGGGACAGGAACAGGCATTTAATGCTAACAGTTTTCATCTAAGTTTCTATTGATTAAATTAAGCTTTCCAAGACCTTCAATAGTTGCTTGAGGCTGTAGAAGGTAGCTTGTGTCAGATCTTGTCTCTTTAACTCCTAGGGACAACTTTTGTGGCCTCTCATAGAAGTGCATTATCATTCAACTTTGTGTGTGTCTGCATAAACTCACCCCTAGTGAAAAGCATCCTGCCCCAAGTGAAAAGGCTTATTACAACTGCTGCTGCTCGACTCACATTAAGATTGTACCAGGAAGAAGTCAGAGCAAGAAATATGATTTCTGCTAGGTCTGTTAAACCAACACAGCTGTGTCACTGCCAAGAGTGACTGGAAAATGGTAGGATGTAAAGGGAGAAAGCCCCCACTGCACCCAAATCTATTAAAATGAGCCACAAACACAGTACTAATGTGGTAAGTCAGGGCAATATGCAAATGGCTGCATGTCCCAGAAAGCCTAATCCTATCAAGAATGCAGGAGATGTTAATTTGACCATCTTTCACAGCTCATAAATCTATCTGTAGCAAAGCCAGGCTGCCAGATGTCATCCACTAGCCCTTCTTTGAGGCTGGCAGTCTCAGCATAGACACCCAATCATGCCTCAGTAAAGACCAATAAAGAGCATTGTTTGTGTGGCCTGAGAGCAGCTTCTCACATTTTGCTACAATAGAGGAAAACAGTGGGAAATGTGAATGACTGATTGGCAGAACTGGTGGTCTTGGTTGTCCTGCTTTCCATATACAGAGCTATAGATTTCACATGCATTTTACATCGCTAGCATGCAGATTAGTGTACCTTGTTTTTAACAATTAGTGCTGTATTAGTGGTGTCCTCAACTTAGATTTTAAATCCTAAAATATAAATACAAGCTGGACACAGTTCCTTTACTCTCAGGCAGATACTCCTTATTTACTTCAAACTACTTAAAATGGCAAATAGCTTTTATATGATGTGATCTTATGATTTAACATCAAAAACACATAAAAGATATAAAAAATATATAAAAGACTTCTAGAAATATATACTCATTTTATCCTTCTCAAGTACAAGGTTTAAAATTACCAGTTGCGACTTAGCTTCTTTAACATCAGCCAGAATTAATCCAATTTTTACAATGAAGGTGGTAAAACAGTGGCACAGGTTGCCAAGAGAGGTGGTGGATGCCCCATCCCTGGAAACATTCAGGTTGGATAGGCCTTTAGGCAACCTGGTCTAGTTAAAGATGTCCCTGCTCATTGCAGGGGTTTAGACTAGATGATCTTTAAAGGTCCCTTCCAACCCAAACCATTCTGAGATTCGATGATAATTTGCTTTTACAGGATGTATATTGAAAGCACCACAGCAGATATTTTGGTGTGAAGTTACCTGGGAACAAGGTGAATGAACCTCGCTTTTATGTGAACTGAGAGTTCGGCTGAAAAAATAAACTAGGCAAAATTATAGATTACTGTAGAGAAACAGGGATTTCCAGCAATGAAAATGACACATGGCTGTGCTGTCTACAGATACAGAGATCCCCATGGAAACTGCTGTTCATTTAGAATGTGTATATTCCTGTCACATGCCACCCTCATCACCCAAAACATTTTAGATCATGAAGCTCCAGCCAGACCGAACAGACTTCTAGTGCTTCTTTGTTTCAGGTAGAGGGTCTGTAGAGGGGCAGGCTCTGAACCAAGAAGCTGAGGTCCTTCATGCCGGCGAGTCCCTGCTGTCTGCAATAAGGGAGAAGGTCCTGATGTGAGCCTGAGCCTCCCAGGTGATGCCGACTGCAGTGGTTTGACCCCTCAGCATCACTCAGGGAACAGAGACAGATTATCTGGATGCCTGAACTACCTGCAAGCCCCTCCTGATGTGAACAGGCAAAAACTTAGTTCAGGAAGTAAATTTTAGAGACAAAATGTGTTCATAGCCTTGTCCCTATAGCATTACCTGCCAAACTCCATTCTGATCTCAGTATAAGGTAGAAACAGTGACAATAAAGTGAGGCTTTTTTTAGGTAGCCATGGTTAAATAAATAATTCTGATGGGTCAAAAGAGACAAAATGGTACAAAAAAAGAAGAAACTTGAATAAAGTCAGTTTTAAAACTAAAGGACATTGCGAATTTGCTTGGGAAATCCTGGGTACATTTGACCTTCAGAACTAGATTGACAGGGGAGAATGAATTGTGTCTTGAGATGTCAACTATTCTGCTTAATAACCTTAAAACACCTGTATTGCAAAATTAGGGTATATGTAAATATAGTTCTGATTAATTTTTCTGAAATTAACAAAAATATGAGACAAATTTGTGTTTACAGATACAAGATAATTCATATGCTAAAACTAGTAGGTCAGCAAGTCCAAACCCACTATTTTAACAGTATTTCAAGTAGGTTGAAGATGCTGAACCACAAACTCCACAAAATCTGTACTGTAAAATCAGTCCAGTGAAGAGACATATTAAGCATTATTTTGTAAAGTTTTTTCTTTTTTTAAAGGAAAATATGTTATTTATTGATATTGCAATAAAACATCTGTAATACATAACAATGTACCCTATTACACAATTAATAATATTTAAGCTATTAATTGTACAACATCACATCATTACTCTTCCTTCTTTCCAAAAAAATAAATAAACCAAAACTTGATATATGAAATATTTAACTCACGCATTTTGTTAAACTCCTTTACTGAAAAGCGGCATTTCTGGGGATGGGGAAGGAAGTCTCAGAGAGCAGGCACACCTAAATCTGTAACTACTAGTTTACGGACCATGCTGTGTGAGTCCTTGGCTTTTAAAAGTTGCCACATGTATCTCATATCCCCTGCAAACAATTGTCCTGCTTTCAGTATTTCTGCTGGACTCCCTACAGCAGCCACATGGAACTTATATAAATAAAACTATCCAAAGCTTTTAATCATGTCCCTGAATAAATCTATTTACAGTAAGTATGAAATATTCCTTTTGACTGAAATATTCCATTTAATTGGTCCAGGTCTGAATTACTATTATTTATTTCTGTATTTTATAAACATCTGTTCTTTTTTTATTAGTGTTTCCAAATTTATAATTAAGTGCACTTTTAATGGCAGGTAATACTTCAGAAGTGCCTTGGAATACGGCCTAATACACAATTACATTTAAAAAGCAGGTTTCCATATTATTTTTGTCCAATTCTTTCCATAATGGGTTATTGCCATGAGAATTCCCCCCGGGACTAGCACTACTATTGAGAATTGCTTAAAATGAATGAGCACCAGCTCATCATTCTGTCACTCCACTTCATTTTGAGTCCGATTATACAAATGTCAAGAGGTTTTTAAAGATATTTTAAATGCTTACATGGCATATATAAATAGGACATTGGATTGAAGGCTCAGTGTAAAAGTTTTTTACTTCAGAAATTCAGCAATCTGACATAGTTAAGAGCAGCACTTTTCTCTATTTTTGTCTCCTTATCAAGACACTGCCTTTCATTCTAATTTAGTGTAGACTATTTCAGACCTGGTATACCACTGACCAGATTTTCTCTGTTAATGTAGCTGCCACCACTCTGAGATGCTCAGTCAATTCCACACACACACGCTCATACACCCCCACCCCACTCTTATTTTTTAACCTTATTTTTTTTATTCAAGGTCTGTTCTGCACCTTTAGAAATCCATCTTACTAGTAATATGCTAAACCTTTCTCTATTCATAGAGCTTTACTTCCAATAGGAGTACATTTTCTTCTCTTAAAACCTATGGTTTTGCAGTTTCTAGCACATTTTAACGTTCCTAATCTTTCAAAATAAGCTTTAGCATTAGTTCATTTAGTTTGAAGTCAGATTTATTTCACTGTCTGATTATTGGTTTTAGAATCTTTGCATTAAATAACACCTTCTACACTACGTACTTCAGAGGTCTCGTTATTACTGGGACTATGTTATCTGTGAAACTGCCCTTATCTATAGAGTTTTTTGATTATTCATATAGTTTTTTGATTATTTATAAATTGTTAGGTTTTGGTAACCAACTGCTAAGTAGGTTCTTTCCCTAAATCCTGAATTAGACTTTGCTTTATGAAAACAACTGCTCTAATAAATATTTACTATTCAAAGTAAAGCTCTTTGATTCAAAATCTAATTTGTTTATTGCATGTTTTCAATGCTTCAGTAAAACACTTACAAATAGGGAACCACTATCAGGCACTGGTCATCATATACAGGTTTGTTTATTTATTTATTTAAAGATGACACTTTTGGACTGTTTAGTAGCTCATTCTAACATTAATTAAAACAATACTTAATGTAACTGCTGTCAGCTTCTACTTTGACTACTTCAATAATTAAAAGCTATTAGATACAATATCCTCCTCAGCTGGGTCATAAATATTATATACACTAGTTGATTTACTGTTACTCATTTTTCCAACAAACTCTGTTTTTTCATTTTTTCTTGTAATTTCAGTTCTACTTACATACCAATCCTATCTACTTGCTTAATTTATTTACCCACTTCTTTATTAGGCTAGTAAGAAATTCTCCTTCTATGCACATCTACTGATCTATGATGCCCACTGCCTCACAAAATTGAACAAAATACGTTTTAGAAATAAGTTTCTAAACACATTGCTAGAAAATGCTACCTTTTAAAGAGCAGCTAAAGAACACAAAGCCTTACAGCTCTAGCCCAGACTACTACCAAGTCCATTTCTCAGGCTATTTCTATGAGCTTCACCATTCCATATTAATCCTTTCCCACATGTACCATCCTGGATCTGTGCACAGTATTATCAGCTGACATGAAGCTGCTTTTCCAACTATAAAAGGCCTCAATCACATGTTCTTAGGCACTAGTGCATCTTCTTTTGCTCCTTAAACAATTTACATCTATTTTAAATGTTAAGGTTGGCAAATACTACTCCCATGATCTTTTGAAAACTCTTAATCCTTCTAACTTAAAAAACTTTGCAAGCAAGTGTTCCCCTGGTTGTGCCACTGCACATGTAAAGGAACCACCCCAATCCCCTTCACTGCCACCCTTTAAGATCCCAGCTGAAATATAAGTTTAGCAGTTTTATCAAGATTACAGATGGAGAGATGGATCTGAACTCCATGTGTTTGTGTCAAACCAAAGTTTTGAAGAGCTATGGTACAGGGCATTTGCCTTCAGTTTTTAAATCCTGTTTCTTTTCTTGCACACATTATTTCCCAGGGCTAACATTGTTTTGAATTGGCTGCAACTTTCCCCTTCTAAACATGTGTGTTCTTCTCAAGAGAAGCTGTTTTGAAATCCCTATAATGTCTACACAATGCCTGTTTGCTGTTTTAACTCAAACATAAGTTGGTAAGTTTATGTACCATGATTATCTTGGCCATCCCTAATAATTACAATAGTTATTCCTACCATAACTTTTTAGTGCTTGTAGAATTTGCCTTTTTTTTTTTGCAGGTTATTAGTTCTTCTTCTACCTCTCCGCTCCTGTGTCTTCTCTCAGTTACCAACCTTGCGTCTTTTTAGGGCAGAACTTGTTAGCTTCAAACCAGTCATCTACATGCTTTTTCTTTCTGTTTGGCATTCTGTTCTGGCTGCCTGCAGCTTTTTCTGATCTAGTGAGCCACAGGGAGGGGAAAGAAACCCCTTGATATTCTCAGAAATACCATTGCTTATGCTTGCTGAAGAGGGGTAAAAAGGACACACCTCCCCGTGCCCTCAACTTCGGCATTTCCCTTGCTGACACCACCTCCACCTCCTACTGCAACTTCCGTGGGTGCAGGAAAAGCACAGCTCCTAGAACCACCGAGCAGCAGACCTCAGTCAGTCTCACTGCCAGGTCATTGAAGGCAAGAAAGCAGGCTTTGCTGCACTGCTGCTTTACATGAATACCAGACAAGCCTTTATACCGTTGTTTTTTTTTTAAACTGGGAGGCAGAAGGCAACTCACCCCTGGGTTCTGTTGTTTACAGCAAAAGAGCGAATCTGTTTTATTATGTTAAGTTCAGGATGGGCAGAAGGGGAAATGGCTCCTAGGCTGCAGCACCCTCACTGACAATGATGGTCTGCTCGAAAAGTCACTTTTAAACTTTTTCTCAGCTCCTTGATGAATAAAGTGAGGGAGTGAGCAAGTGCGCGTGTGTACTCATAGCTACACACATGCATGGTTAGCGAGCAAGTTCAGTGCAACTCCTTTATAAACAGTCCTTTGCACTCAAAATTACTGCCAATATACCTCTTAAACGTGCGCTGTATGGATAATCTTAACTCTTCCAATTATATATAATAGAAGAGTCTGGCAAAACCATTTTTTGATTTCTAAGAACTAAGGTCTAAGATATGAGCAAATTTTTTAAGAAAAAGACCTAATATTTTCAATTTGCTTAGTTGCACCACTTGTTTTTATAGTGATTACTTAATTAAAAAAAACCCCACACTAATGCATAATGGAAAGTTAATTTTTTGCAACCTAGATAGGTGGAATTTTCAGGAGCAATTTTATTAGAAGTTGTGATCCTAAGATACTTTAAAGATTTTCATTACCCTTGATCTTACCAAACATTTGCTTTCCTGCCCTCTAGTGCTCATGTCTGTTTCAGTCTTCTACACAAGCCTGGTTTTGGAAACCTATCCTATAAATGGTCCTACCAAAATAAAATTATTTACTTATTGCAATACTACCAGGGATCTAAGTGGTTACTTTTGTTACTCCTGTGCCATACTGCTACCTATGCAGTTATCTGAAAGGTAAGACTTTTTAGGTTACTTTTCATTTTATAAACCCAATGTAAGCGAGTTTTCTTTTTCAGTTTTGGACCATACATGTTTTAAGTGCACAAATTGAACCTTACCTTTGGATTTATTATTAAAACATTTTCACTGCTAGCTAAAGCTGTTAGTTAGCCATGTATCAAACTACATGTTTCCACGGTATTTACAGATTTTCATCCACATTAAAAGCTTTTCTATTTAATGTAGTTAATTTCGCCTCCGGTGATGTAGTTTGTTATAGTATTGTGCATGCTTACATTTAAAACAATTGGTTAACACACTACATCTGTAATTACTCCCATGCTACCAGAAAACCAGTGAATTAAATTTATTTAGTGTTATGGATATGGAATGTCATACAGTACATGTAAAGACACTTCAAGATGAGTAAAGCAGAACTAATCGCACAAGGGATTAAAGGTTCACCTCAATAGTCAGTATTATCAAATCATTACAGCTTCCATCTTCAGAGTGCAAGGTATGTCATGCAAAAAAAAAACCAGCTCAAAAATCCCCAGACAAAACCAACATTGTGGTACCACTTAAAATGCTATCATACCACAACATTTTACAAGACATTAGGTGATCGTTCATACAGAATGAAGCATTTTAGCAATAACAAAAAAGTTTTTAACAGAAGTAACAGATTTTGCAGGAACACCAATTCCAGCATTACTATACCTAAGGAACAGGCAACATGCTGGGAGAAAGTACCTAAAAATCAAAGCCTTTTGTATTCATAGCCAATATTACTTTCTGCAAGAATTCTGCAATCTTATTATTCAGTTTCCTCACATAACTGGGTAAGGTTCAATACATTTTTACATAGAGCATAATCACATCACCACCACATCAGCAAGAGGATTTCATTATCTTGACCAGTTACTACATTTAAAACCATGGTATGATAACATGCCCTGCAAACAAATTGTCTTCTGGGACAGTGTTCTGTATGTAGAAATATTAAACAACTAAAATATACTCCTACCCACTTTAACCCCAAGTAAACTATAATTTGTATTTACACATTTTTGAAATATGTAGGTAAAAACTGCAGATGGAAGAGAAGCAGAATACAGAGGAGAGCTGTGATAGTGCTGACAGAACTGATGGGTGCATTCAGTAACCCTGAATGAGACTTGGACAGGGGGTTGTACCTTTTGCACTCTTCCTCTGTCACAGAGGTCTTACCAGGGCTACCAAAGGCAGCTGCTGCTGTGGAAGAGCTGCTCATCCCACTCACCCACTCTCGCCCTGCTGGCCGAGCTGGGAGCAGAACCACACCCCCCAAACAGCCCCACTCAGCTGAAAGCAGATAAAAACACCCCTACACACCTGCCCCAACTACAGCCTGAATGTTAACATGGAAGAGACACAGGAGATGACAGGATGGCTTTTAACATTTCTGCCTTGCAATACTCATATTCTCAGGGCACCAACAGGTAGATTAATCTACCAAATAAGCATACAAAATAGGCCAAGTTGTTTGTCCTCATATTAGGAATAAAACATTTAACTTCCTGGCTTAAATGTAAGCAAGAGAAACTCAAGAAAGAACTCCTTGAGGTTAATTTTCCATCTACATTCAAAGGAAATAATTTACTAAAACTGTAACTTGCAAGGTCTCCTAGCCTTGAAGTGAGGATACGGGCTAACTATGCCTATAGTTAAATAAAAAACTTCAAAAGACATTTTACAGGAATAAAATATGCAACTCTAGGAAGTAGGTGGAAAACCACTTTAGTATTCATCTGGAACATTCTATTTTCATAGCCCATCACTCTCAGGAATGTATATTTCATAAATAAAACTACAGAACAAAAATTTGTGTATTCAATCTAAAGCTGGATATTTCTAAACCTCTTCAGATAAAATTTGCTTTTTCCCCTCACAATTAAGTGATAAAACCTGAAAAAAATTGGCTTCTCAAATCTACCTTGCACGAGAAAAAACAGATGAACAAACCAACATCTGGAAAGAACATTTTGTACAAGATTGCAGTTCTAAAACATGTATATTACAAAGCAATGTAAATAAATACCAGGCTAGTACAAAAGCTCTTATTTACAGTTTTACAAATGAAAACGTTTTCAGTGTAAATGCAGTGTTTTAAAGAACGCAATATTAGTAAAATGAGTTCCTGTATAGAGCATTACAATTTCTGCTAAATTTGAATGCAGTATTGTATAAAACCATTGTTTCAAGATAATTTTGTTTATAATTTAGTACAGCCAAACCCCAGTTTATGCCTGGAATGGTATCTGTTAAAGTGCTGAAAAAGAGGACATTTCTGAAATTTTAGAAAAACATACTGTACATTATTAAAGCTTTATCAAGTCAAAACTGGTATATTTTGTTCACATTTGCTACCACACCACCTGTGAATGAAAGTTTTTCAACAAAAACTTGTAATTAACAGGAAGCAGCCATTGGTATCTTCTCATCCAAAGTCTGACGGTTTCCCACAAATAACTTGTCTTAAGCTTCAGTGGTGGCTTCAGGTTTCATGATCTGGTAAGTAATCAAGTATTCTGGATAAGCCTGAAAGAGTGACACACGCATCTTTTATTACGATTTCATTCTCTGGATAAGTTCAGAATGTTTGTTAGAGAGGAGAAAAAACTATTAATGCCAAAATAAATATGGCAAAATGTCAAAGGTAAAATCGCTGGAGCATTCAGGAAACACGTATCCTTTCACCTGCAACCACAGCTGGAGTTTGTTTAAAGACAAAAGCAAGTCCTAGCACCTCAAATATAAGAAAATGCATTACATGCCTTTGGGAGAAAAAAAAGTCTGAAAAGTTTACCTGCTCTCCTCTGTAAATGACGTATTCTGCCAATGCCAATCCATTTACACTGGGTCGCCCAGTAACTGAGTGATGTCCTGGGGGAGAATGAGCCATTTTCATAGCACTGAACTGCAGGAAAGACTTGCCCAATGTTACGCGACAAAAGAGCAACTGCCTGTGTTAAAAGGGAAAAAGGACCATGAACACTCAATGCTTATGAATGATTATTCATCTTTGTAATTTGCAACTTTTACATGACGAGAACAGTGGAACTTTGAAGCCACTTCAGTCAGTCTTTGTAGTTCACAAAATCCTGAAGTTCAGTTTTAAAGAACAAAAGTGATGCTTCCTTTGGAAAGCTCTTTAGCCCAAGGAAAGTGTTGGTAATAACACTGAAAAATGTTTATTCTAATTATTGGAAACAGCATGCTTAACGAGGTACTCTGAGATTGTCACTACATTTTCTTTAAATTTTCTAAATTTATTCAGTTATTTTGTTTGTTTTTAAAACAGAAGTTTTCTAACCCCTCTCCCATCACTCATACTGACAATCTAATTCAAGAGTGTTCTAAAGCCAGATTTTTATCTAACAGCCAAAACAACATCAAGGTCAAGTGCAAACTCTGCTGCATTGATAGTCTAGAACACAATATACAAAAGCAAAATCCCGTTCTTTTGAAGGACTTACCTGTGGCAAACATAACAAGATCTATCTTTGTGAATTGGACATCCAGTGCCACCTCCAATTCCATACACATATTGATTGCTTTTGGAAGAATTTTCAGCAAAATAAATCCCAGCTCCAAACATACCCCCTATGTAGGCATGTCTCTCATCAAAGCCTTTGTGAATGATTGCATTCACAAATGGGGAGCCTAAGAGAAAGGAGGTAAAATATTGAAAATACAGTATACAGATTTTTGTATGTGTCCCAATTCAATCATCCCTTCCCATTATGTTGGGAACTACATGGCCCTCATTATGAGTACATACCGTGAACTTGTTTAATTTGCTCATTGGGACAAACAATGCATTTGTGCACAGAAAAGCTTTCAATTGGCTTTCATTTGCTAATGATAAGCTACCTTTTCTGGAATGATGAACAAAACTAACTTATTAAATTATAAACCCAAGAAAACAAAAAAAATCCCAACCCAAAACAACCCATAGCAGAAAAAAATTTGACCTTTTATAATTTTGGTCATACAGCCAATAAAACAGACTTGAGGAGGCACACTACTTAATCTTCATTCATAACTGCTAAAATGTTTTCACTTAGATCTTTGAAGTCTCCTTCAGGGAGAGACAAGGAGATGCAAATTTCAGAAGAAAGATACAGTGCCTTATATCATCACATTGTGACATATACAAACACTTGTTTATAAAAACTGAAATAAAACGTAGAACCTATTTCCGTTGAGGAATTTACTTTGAGACAGTAGAAACCCTCCAACTAATTGTTGATTAAGGTGAATTTCAAAATCTCACCATGAAACAACATCCTTTCATTAGCATGGTTATGATTCTCTTCAGAGACCTCTTTCCTCCTGTGAGTATATCTTTCCCATAGTTTTTTGTTGCACACTTTCTGAATCTGAAACAGTCAAAACGTAAAAGTTCCATCTTGAAACTGAAAAGTTCTGTTCATTTTACTAGAGAGATGTATAACCTATAGCCACTATACTACAGTACACTTTTACATTGCCACTTAAACAAGAATACCTTCCTTGGAATTCAATGAAACACAAATTCTCTAACTTATCCTGCACAAGTTGATTGTTGTAGCATGACAAGTAAAACATAACTATATACTTAATTAAGAACCAATTCATTTTAAAGAGCTCTTGAGTAATACTTCATAATTTAAATTTAGCAGGCTTAGTCACAATTCTACTTGATGCCAAATCACTAGTAAAATGATCAACTAGTAAATTAAGAAATGCCTTCCACGAAAACTTCTGGAACACTTTTAAAAGAAAATAAATTATGTACGCCTTGCACAGGTATGCTGGACATTGCAAAGCTTTATATATGTGGATATAGCACAGCAATTCTATTGGGCAAACTGTAACATCAGTTCAGAATAAAACTTAGTAGTACTTACTTGCAAATAAAAATCTTAATAATATTAATGAAAATTACCACTTCTTCGGGGGAAAGTATATAAATACAAACCAAATGTTTTACACTTGTTTGATGTTAAATCAAGCCAAAATAAGTACCCTTGGTTCCATATTTCAAGAGTTTTGCTTTCACTTCTTGCTGTTTTTTCCCCTCTTGCCATTCTCCTTCAAGAGAAACCTTCTTTTGTTTCCTATAGAACTTCTGTCTTTTTCTTCAAACATTCTGCAGTTTTCTGCAAGGTCTTTTATGTCAATTTCTCATAAAATTTCTTCCTATTAACCCCTAAGTAGCTTTTCCATATAAGCTTACTCTGAATTTCCCTGGAAGATGATCTTCATCCTATGCATGTCTCAGAAGGACACACGCATCTTGTCACATAACGGAACTCCAACAAATGTAGAACATTTTATGGACTTTCAGCCAAAACTCTAAAGGTGTAACCATTGACCATAAAAATGCAACAGGTACCTTTAAGATGTTGTATCTATTGAAGACTCCACCAGCATGCCCTCCATCTCTGTGCTCCCGGACAGTGCTCTGCATCTAAGATTGAGAATTTGAGGAGGATCATATTGGCTCAGAACACATTCAACACACATTTCCTTTACACAAGTCAAATAATCAAAATAACTAATTTTTAATTATGTATTAAAACAATGAAAAAATCGTAAAAGGAAATTTTTAGGAAATGACTGTATGTTAAATAATGCCAGATTTTGTGGATGCACATGAACAGGTTTTATGATTTTAAAAAAACCCGTGTATTTGGACTAGTCTGTGGTCTACTTTTCAAATTGGAGAAGATTGTCACTAATCTATTTAGAATTCTGTTTCTCTGGAATTTTATCTTGTGTGATTATGACACTTCGAAAGGAAGTGATTTAAAACTATGTATAACAGGCAATCAATTGGTAGCATAGAATTTACATGATATATGAAAGCTTTTCTATATAGTAGAGGTTTTAAAAATACTAAAAGCAGTAATAATATAAATAAGAAAAAATTATAGACATCACGAGCACAGATCATAAGTGGTGCAAAGTTGAAAATTTTAAGTATGCTTATGCAAGTTTTTCTTAGCCTTAGTGATATTTATTGCATTGTTAAATTGTCTAGCAATACCTCTTCAATAGCAACAACAAAAATACTGAGAGACTACAAAGAATGCCATACCTCTTCTTCTACTGACTGAAATTCCTTATCTTCGGTGGAAAGGTCAATGAGAATAGTTCCACTACCAGAAGTATTTAGAGTCAGGTATGGGTTAAGTCCTGTGAATGTAATAAAACACAACAATAGTTTCAGAAACTGCTTTAAGACTGCTGATCTTTAACGTTTAGCAAGACTTTTCTTTTTCAAGGGACCATTTTCTCAAAACTCATTTTACCAGACGAAGACCTTAGCTGCTAAGGAAGGCAGAGATTACAAATTACTTTAATTGCCTTCTACTGGCCACAGACATTTTTGTGCATGTCTAAGTGTGATCCCTCAAATTATTTCATTACTTTCAAACCTTTTCAGCATCTCTGTAACCTCTACCCATACATTTACCATGCATACATACACCATAAATGTCATGAGAAGCACAGCAGCTAGATCTGGATGCAGATAACTGCAATCATTTTCATTGATCTGTGCACACTGATCAGTCCTTCTCTCAGCAAGAATCATCATTTCAGACACACTAACCCATTTGTGTGTGCTTAGCTCAGTATGATAATATACATGACAGGGAAACTACATGTAAGTAGTTGCTTACTTCAGAGTTCAACTCTAGGCAATGAAACAGTGAGCAACCTGTCCCTGTACAGAGTCCATGACTACTGATGGCAATGGCATCATGAACAGGAGAAGTGACTTCAAGTGCTAATTTGGTAGGAATATTTTTCCCATGGATCATGCAGAAAGAACTGACAAAAGAACTAAGACAGTCTGTGAGGCCAAAAGGCTTGAGCCTGATATAGAAAGCTTAAAAGATATTGGATGTTTAAAGGAAACTTCTTTATCATTCTAAATACGCAAAAACAATTTGGAATTTTACACAGAATCCCATGTCAATTTGCATACAGACTGCAATAACAACTGGCAAGTAATAGATATAGAATATATAGAATATTCATATTCATATAGAATATGAAGACAGCATGTCTCAAGTGTCTTTTCTGGCCATGGCCTTCACAGACAACCAGCAGGTGACCAGAGTTAGACACTGGCTCTGTCATGATCTCTTCAGAAAGGAATTACGTGGGGAAACTGGAAATTACAGATTTATCCACAGTCAGGAACCCATGTTAACAGTGTGTAACTGGAACAGTGTTCAGGAACAACAAACTGGCAAGAATCAAAATAAAGCTCTTCCACAAAAGCCCTACTAACCTCAAAACAATGGTTATACTGTGTTCAGGAAGAGATGCCAAAATACCAATGAAAGCAACTTGAGCGCAAGAGTCCAAGGACAAGATATAGAGAATTGGCAACAATCCACCCCACCCAAAAAACATACCCTAGAAAAAGATCAAGAGCTGTTGAAATATTGTTTAAGTATTTAAGTCTGTGGTTATCGTTACAGATAAAAATGGCAGGCCTTTTATGGCAAGGTAGGGAGAGTCCAGAAAGAATGACAGTGGGACTGGCGATGGATTTAGATGTTTAACGTTCTGTCTATATACAGACATACTGAAACGTACAAATACGCATACGTTCAAAAATACACCAGGCCTACTTGGAAGGCAAAGTATATGGTTAGTGGCTGTGTAAACTTTGAATTCAAAGAGGACATGAGGCCTAAATGATACCTTAACACTAACTTCTATACAAATTATTCAATAAATCTGTCTAAAAAGACCTGAAAATTTAGAGAAAATTATGAAGATTAAGATTCACTTAAATACTTCATTATTAGGAAAATAATTATCTTAAGGGTTTGTTAATACTGTTGTAAGAACAAAACGTAATTTAGAGCTTGGATAGTGACTCATTGCTATGGAGTGCAAAATTTAGAATGAGAATTCACCGATGGTGAATCAAGAGGGGAAAAAATCCTACTAATTCTAATGAATTTATTTCATTTCTATGAGACACAGCAAAACAACAGTAAGTGATGTTTCAGCGAGACAAAGAGGAAAAAAAAGATTTGGAGGGGGTTTTTGCCTTTTATGCAGCCATAATTAAATGAAGCACACTGAATTACAATGAATTCAGGATTCCCAGGATTGTGCTGGTATCAATAACGCTGCACAAATAAAGAGGCTTTAGCAAGAACTTCAATATAAGCTAAAGTTGTTAAACAAAGCAATTATGTTAATTTTGATTCACTGAAAGCACACGAACTCTATTTTTAAAGAAAAGTATAAATAAGAATTTCAGCTGAATTTCTCAGTGAGAAAAGACAGTATTCTATGGCAGGACCCAATGGAACAGTACATAACAGGCCTGAACTCAACACAGAGGATACGCTCTGCTCTTCAGAGTGGTTTGAAGAAGATAAATACTTTCTACCTCAAAGAGCTTATGAGCATTTTGCACTAGATCAACACTTTATCTAACTAAACACAAGACAGTGACCACAGAGAAAAAAATATATCAGAGAACCAAAAGGTAAGATTCACAGTAATTCACAACATAAATAAAAGTGCTCATGTTTCAAGTCAAAAGACATTCTTATTGTTTGAAGTGCCATTTTCTAGGACAAGTTTTATTATCAATTCTTTTTAATGAGATACAATTTGGAATAACATCAATCATTTATAAAAACTGATTATACAAAGGCAGTATTACGTGATAATTGAAAATGAGTATATACCTTGTTGTCCAGAAATAAGTCTTTCAACTCCCTTGATGATTTTATGCCTATGGCCATATGCATTAATTCCAATTTCCTTCAATTCTTTGTGTCCCATTTCAACCAATACGTCCAATGTTATCTATAATGAAAGCAACACCATTTTTTGGTACTAGAACAACTGCCAATGACAGTGAAAATATACCTCACAATAGCTGAGAGAAGAAGCAAGCGTGAAAAGAACATGAACATAGAGACTTTAGTGTATTATTCTCATATTTCACTTTTACTCAACTGTTTTCTCCAATCCTTTTGTCTTTAAATCAATATAATACAAACTACTACTGTGTAACCAGTATTGCTTGCAAGGATCATGTTTCTGATTGAGAAATACTCTTCTAGATGTATTCAAGCCGACACAAACAAAAACTGAAATTACTAATCAACAGTGACTAATTACTCACACTACCATTTATACCGCTGAAAGGAAACATTGCTACACTGTTAAACTGATATGAACATTATTGTCCCCAGCTTTATTCCCTTGCTTTCTAGGGTTGAGTATCTGGAAATGAATGCAGCCACTTACCTGTTCTCTCTCAAATATGTCAATTAGATGTTCAAGGCCAAGGTTCCGCACAAACTGATTAATGCTAAAATCTACACCTGCAACTGTGCAAGAAGAAAAACTCACAATGAACATTCATACCTGTACTGTAATATAAAGTATACACATCTCACCCTGCCAGTGGCAACAATAAGAGAGACAGAAGTTCCTGGTCTTTTTCAGATGGAGATTAAATACGTCACCAACCAGTAGCAACTATTACTTAGTCTACGCTAGTTCTTTAAGATTTCTACCTCACTAGGAGTAGTCTTTGAGCTTCCACAAAACAAGCCACTAATTAGCTACCAGAAATGCAAGTTCAAACAGAAAATATATTGAGAACTAAAATGTCATAGAAGTAATCTTTTAAGATACCTCATCAAGAATAGCTTCTTAGAAACTAGATAAAGTTTGTAGTAAAATACTGCTTGGTATGGAGCCCAATTTCATTTGACTTCACTTTTAAAATACAACTCACCATTTTGTTTCTGTACAGCAAAGGTTTAGAGTTTAAAGGTTCTGTAAGGGGAAAGTAGTAAAATCTTATACTACAAGACTTTTAGACTTCTGTTCTTCATTAATGGTATCATAAGGAACAGAAATACTTGCATACACCATAACAATTGTATGCACGTATGGGAAACTTCACACTTTTGTAGCCTTTTTACCACACATTAAGAAATGTTACTCACTCCTGAGAAAGCCTCACCTTCTTTTTTCTCCAGAACAGTAGCTCCCTCTGCACAGTTTGTACCAACAACAGAGGGAAGCTCAGAAAAGCTACCAGACAAGTTGTCAAGACTACTTGCAGCAGACAGACTGGATGGACTGGATGGAACAGAAGACAGGGAATCAGCTGCAGAACCTGTAGTCTGAGACACACTTATGACCTGAGGTTTGTAGCAAGTCGGTAAGGCAGAAGGAGGCATTGCCGCTGTCAATAACGCACTGACATCATCTGCCTGAAGAGTGAAAAACCAGCTCATTAAAACAGAGGAACACTTTTGCACCATGTTTTCTCCTAGAATGCACTATCATTATTTCAGACTTCTTAAGTATACTACAAAATAAATAAATGTATATTGGGAAAATAGGCATTTTACAGTGCAGTTTACAAATGGCCTGTTGTGCCCACAGCATACGTGAAGCTGTAAAATAATAAAAGCTGTAAAATAAAAGCTGTAATAAGGTAAGAGGTAAAAACTTTAGGAACAGTTAAACAGAATTAATTTTCCAGGAAAAATGAATAGAAGCTTCTACTGGCAACAGAACTTATGAAGCAAAACAGTTACTCTGAGTGTAGCTTTGGACTGCATTATAATACTGAGGAAAAACATGCCCAAAATCTTAACAGCCAAATACTTTCTTAAATTTATGTTGCTACAAAGTTTGCTTACATTTTATTACCACAATTTTTGTACTAGTCAAACTACAAGCACTGAATTAAAAGCATCAAAGTATAACCACAAATTCATTTTTGTTGTTTTGGGTTTATTCCCCCAAATCTATATTAAGATGTCTGAAGCAAGAATATCTTTAAAGCACGTTTATAAGGGCTCTGCTGACTTTCCTTACCAGACACAAACAAACACCAGGGAAACCAGAGTATTTTAAATTCTGCAGAGGTTGCTGTATTACCCTTCTGTTCAAGGATAGTTTTTAGATGAGCTGTCACAAATAGCAGATAAGTACAGATTTCCCAAGATGAGCCCCATCACTTACAGTGACCAGGTCCAATGGCGTTTGTCCTTCTTGGTTTTTCAGAGTGGGATCAGCCCCATGTGCCAGTAACAAGGCACAAAGCTGAGTCCTTCCTTTCTGGGCTGCTTCATGGAGAGGTGTGAAAGCCCATTTGTCCGTAGCATTCACACATGCATTATACTTTATAAGTAAAGCTGCTACGTCAACATGCTGAAAAAATAAAAACACCTGTTAAATTCCAAGGGACCACAGTGCATTAAAGTAACTCAGAACTATTACTGACACTTCTCTGTAATCAGAGCTATTCTGATTTTTCGTAGAATACATTTAATTATGATTTAAAAAAGTATTAAAACAAGGCGTTTCCTTCCTCACTTATAACATACCAGTAAAAAGTTTTGTTCTCTTGTGAAAAAAAAGACAGAGTAAAACAGAATCCCAAATCAAGGGGAGTCTGAAGGAAAAAAAGCCTGATTTTAAACTTCCAGTTTGGAAAATATTCCAACTGTTTTGGTTAAAGACTTGATTAAAGCACAAAGATTCAACTTCAAAAAAAACAACTGCTGTCTCAACAGCAGCCATAAAAGTGAAAGTGAGATCTTGCTGATAAAATTCAAGTGGCACAGGTAAGGAAAGGCATTTTATGGAACACCTTTTAAACTGCTGGTTTTCTAGGTATTCATGGTCAGAGCACTCAATTCGGTAAACTGCATTCATGATTTTACAAATTTCTAAGTCTTCACCTATGAGCTATGATTGAATTATTCAGTTTGTGTTTTACAATTAAGGTTACATTATAACTCAGTAGCAAAAGCATTCTACAAAGTATTGGCTCACAATGCTGTCAGTGAAATGTATCACTTTTTTTTTAATAAATAAAATCTAAGAAAGTTTGAGATATTTACCCCATAGGATGCTGCATTATGCAGAGGAATCAAACCTCCTTTATCCTGTGCATTCACATCTGCTCCATGCTGTAACAGGTACTCTGCAACCTCCAAATTGTTGTAACCAGCTGGAAGGTTGCAGAAGAACAGAATAAATAGATTAAAAAAACACTCCCAACAGGCCATAGAGAAGTACTAACTCACTTAAATTACTTGAAAGTTAGTTAATATGTCAATCCCAGTGAAGACAGTATATTACTCATTGGTGAGGACTCTTAACCCTAATTAAGAGTATTTGGTTTTAAAACCCGTCAATAAACAATAAAGGATCCTTTTCGGCTAGACAAAACAGGAAATTAAAGTAAGTAAACGGTTAGAAGAGCAATGTAAGATTAATATGCCTGAAATACTAATTTTTTTAAAGAGAAAATACTGAATCCTCTAGCTTTGAGGCTACATTTTAAACTTGCTCAGACATAGAAAATTTAGCCACAGTAATCAGTAACTGATCAAACTAGCTAATTATAACACTGACCTGCTAAATGTAGTGGTGTTGAATGTCGTCCTTGCGTGTCCCGGCAGTTGACATTGTCAGGTGAACACAGCTTTTTTACTCGGGCCAAACAACCTTTCTTTGCAGCATCTAGTAGAGCTGCATCTCCTCTAAGTAGGTCTTGAATATCAGTATCACCATCTTTAACAAGGTCTAGAGGAGTATTTCCATCTCTGTTTTTCTTCGTAGGGTCAGCTCCATGCTGTGCACATCAAAAACAGGTGGGAAATATGTCAGTAGAATAAACACATGCTGCATTTTAAGCATCTTCCAGCTTACTGAGCAAATATTCGGACATATGCTGGAATCCTTCAAAGAACCTTCTATTTACTGTGTGAGAAAGGACAATATAGGTGCTAATAGTATCCCTTTTACTAAAAACACTGAGCTATAATCATTTAGAAACCACAAAGCACAAATCATTTCTCAAAGAAGTTCATTTACATTTCAGAGTGAACAAGAAAGAAAAGAAAGCAACCTTTCTCCAGCATGTTATACCTGTAACAGGAGTTTGCAAATCTCATATTTTCCTTTTGCTGCAGCTTCATGCAAGGGAGTGAATTTCCACAAGTCAGCTACATTGACAACTGCACCATGTTTAACCAGCAGTTCTGCAACTTCATAGTGACCATATGAGCAAGCATTATGTAATGGGACAAGTCCTCTGGAAACAATTAAAAGAAAAGAAAAATTCTCTTTAAAAATAGGATATTTTTTTACCAAGTGATATAAACTTAAAAACACAGCGCACCTTCAACAATGAAACTATAATAAAAACTTCATTTCCCCCCTCCATAGTCTAATACAGTAGGAGTACCTATTGCCAAAGCAGTAAAAATACAATCAGCAGCAGCACTGAAGAGCAGCAAAAAGACAGGGCCAGAAAAATCCTTGACGCTCTAGTCTTAAGTACTGCAAAATGCTTTTGGATATTATGAACATCATCATTCTAACAGAAGTTTCCATGAAAATAAAAAAATAAAATGTCTGAAGAAAGACGGGATGCTTATCAGCTCTCAATATTCAAAAGCTGACAGATATTACTAACTACAATTGCCAAGAAAAATACACATTTGAGCACTTACCCCTTATCTTTTGCATGCACATCAGCTCCATGCTGAAGAAGATACTCCACAACAGATACTCTGTTATATCCAGCTGCAAAATGAAGTGGTGTAGACTGACGTCCCTCAATATCTCTGCAGTTCACACTCTGAACAGTACATAGCTTCTGTGAATTTCCCAAAACAAAACATATGTCACTAATTATGTAGCCTTGGCACTTTTAATTTAGTCATAGAATGCTGCTATATACATCTAATTTTGATTAACTGTTTTTATTAAACAGAAAATTTTAAATTTATTTTTACGTGGTCTTTTCATAGATTGTGTCCTAAGAAAAAAATCCACCTGCTCCCAAATCCACACCTGTGACTTGTTCATATAAGGCAAACATCTGGAGGTGGTGAATATTATAGTATGTCATCTGTAATAATTGTGCAATATAAAGGTCTTAGGGCAGGGATCACAACTCTCAAGCAGTCAGCGAAGGGCTGTTTGATTGCCTGCTTTAAGAAATTATAGACTGAGATTTAATTCTGTGCTAGTTTTGGCTGGGGTGGAGTAAATTTTTTTCACAGTGGCTGCTTTGGGGCTGTTTTGGATTTGTGCTGAACACGGGGTTGATAATATAGAGATGTTGTTATTGCTGAGCAGGCCTTGCACAGAGCCAAGGCCTTTCTGTGCTGCCAGATTGGTGAGGAGCCTGGGGGTGCACGGGAGGTTGGACGGAGACACAGGTGGGACAAGTGACCCAAACTGACCAAAGGGATATTCCAGACCATATGGCATCACGCTCAGTAGCGGAATGAGGAGGAAGGGGGGACGTTTGGAGTGATAGTGTTTGTGTTCCCAGTATCGGGCTCTGCTCTCCTGGAGATGGCTGAAGACCCGCCTGCCCATGGAAAGCAGAGAATTAATTCCTTTGCTTGTGTGTGCAGCTTTTGCTTTCCCTATTAAACTGTCTTTATCTCAACCCACAAGTTTTCCAGCTTTTGCCCTTCCAATTATCTCCCCGATCCCACAGGTGGGGGAGTAAGTGAGCAGCTGTGTGGGGCTTGGCTGCTGGCTGGGGTTAAACCATGACAAATTCCCTCCTATTTTTAAGGACAGGTTTAAGCTTACTTTTACAGTATCCACGTCTCCAGCCTTTGCAGCCTCCAGCAACTGTCGATCTGCATCAGAATTACCTAATGGGATCCCTTCTGCAAAATAAATGAGGTTGCATGACAGGTAAGTGTAGACAGTTAAAGGGATTTGTTAAGAAATGAAATCATTTGAGTTTTTTTAAGGGAAATCCTTGAAATAAAGTTAACGAATTACAGACAGGTTTTGTCTTTGTTCACTATCTACAGCTATAGCTGACAGAGCTAATAGTGTTTGCAAAGTTGTCTTTAGCAACATGCTTCCTATC
Organism: Neopelma chrysocephalum; assembly: GCF_003984885.1. Lineage (NCBI taxonomy): Eukaryota > Metazoa > Chordata > Aves > Passeriformes > Pipridae > Neopelma > Neopelma chrysocephalum. Next base: position 4,463,996 of record NW_020926031.1, read on the forward strand.
TGTTTTGAAGTACTGTGGAACCATTCTTATTTCAGTTTCAGAATTAGACTATATCAAGTTTACCTATATGTATAATGTCCAAATCTTACTCTTGAAAATCCTTGTACACTGTTGCCTCTGCTCACAGATGCAAAGCAGAGAATTTTGCTTTAGAAATTAATTTTCAAAATTCCTCACACACTATGTTAGGATTTTCCTAAAACTATTTCAGGTGGCTATGCCACGAACATTCCAAGCATCTCTGACAATCTAGAGAGTAAATGATATTGTTAACTAGGGAATGCAACTCCACAACCCAGTACTGTCTCTTGAAGAACACAGTTTTTTTTTTTCACTTGTCTTAACTCTTATTTCTTGACAGCACTTGAAATGGCAAGTAAAACAAAGCACTACAGCAGATCTTGAATTAATCAGCATACCCTGTAGCAGCTGCTGCACGCTTTCAGTCCCCATTTGTAAGGCTGTAAAGCCCTGCAGAGACACGATGGAAGGGTCACATCCAGAACTCAGCAGCAACCTGCATGTCTGAAGATGACCACAATGTGCTGCTCTATGAAGAGAAGTCTGGCCAAGATTATCTAATGCATTAACCTAAATATAACACAGACAAGAGATACCACCATCAAAATTTAGCATTAAAAATGTTTTCATTGCTGACTGGGAGCACTTCACAAGTACTCATCTTACTTTAATCAAAAGAACATATTTAGCATATATCCAAAGGTCATTGTAATTTTTATTGCACACAAGTTCATGTAAAATCTACCTGTCACACAGTTCAGTCTAGCTTCTTGCTGTTCATATATATTCCCTGTTTTTTTTCCTTACACATTTCATTATTCCTGCTGGACAATGAAGCACTGAATAGGACACTCAAAAAATTTTCCATTCACAGAGAGAATTACAACTGCATTTCAAACATTAATTTAAAACAATGATGATTCCATGTGTAAGGCTGTACTGATGGATTGATGGCCTATATCTGAAGTGTATAAATCTAGAACCTTCCAAAATTTATTATTTTAGAAAAGCCTGTCTACTTGGCTGTTCATTCTCATAGCATGAAAACCCATATAGTAAACAAATGTCAACAAAAACCCCGTGATACTCATACCTTAGCTTCATGTTTCACAACTACTTCAACAACATCATTATGAGCCTTTTCTGATGCCACATGCAGTGGAGTCAAGAAGCTTTAAAAAAAAAAAGGAATAATTCAAAATGTATTTTGCAAAATCTTCTAAACAATCACTTAGGAGTATTCATTTGAAACCACTCACTCTTTTGTTTTTTCATTGATGTTGGCTCCTTTCCTCAGCAGCAGTTCACATACTTGTTTTCTCTTAGGATATGGAGATGCAGCAGCACAGTGCTGTGAACATTAAAAAATTTAGGATTAACAACTAGCTAGCAATATAAAGGCTTTATTGCTTGCTGATCAGCTGGCAGTTAAGAGCTGGTGGTGTACAAAGTCAACAGAAAAAAAGCCCCAAAACATGCAGAAGCTTATTAATTTGGAAGATTCCAAATGGGCTTTTGGATTTACTCTGGTATTTTCCAGAGCTCCCTCTCCAATAATTGCTGGAAACCATCAAGCTTTACAAACAAAGCTAACACACATAGCTTGCTGTTGCTTAAAATGAGACTGTTCTACAAAAAAGTAATTTAGACAACCTAAAAAGGCAATTTAGGTTAGTCTTAAAGTTAACTTCAAAAACAAAATATTAATCAGTGTTATTTGTTTAACTAGACACTGGATATTCCAGGTTGGTCTGAATTACACCTTTGGCACTGAGATTTTTATTTCTAAACTATTACCTAGTATGCTTAGATCAGCCACAATATAAGCAAAATCATCAATAAATCCTGAGATATTACCAATGCTGTCTCATGTGTCTGAGGATGCTTGAAGTTCACTGTTTCCAAAGACAGATGTTTCTTTATACGGGCTACATCTGACTCTCTTGCAGCCTGTAGTAGTGAGTGACCTTTGAATTCATCTTTAAAAACAAATAAATACATAGCAGAAGGTTACGAGGTTGGCTTGAGATGGATCAAGAGAATTGTTTCTTTCAGTTAGACAAAACTATTCATTTTATTCAGCAGACCATGGTACAGACATTTTCAACTCTGACTCAAGGCTTTACATCACTTGACAGAACTTGTTAGTTAAGTCAAAACACTGTATGAATTTTGCTTTGTTTCTAAACCAAAGCCAGAGACATCCAAACTGGCTGAACAAGATCTATTTCACTCACCACTTTATAGGTTCTACTGTTCACATATGTACCAATTCAAGCATATATAAATCTCTACTTCTGACCTATTGTTGGAAAACCATTTTTAGATGCTAACATGAAGTCTAATGTAGTATTTACCGACGATTTTTGTACATATCCCAGAAAGTTATTGTTCGACCACTCAAGGACAGAATTTGAGGTCACTCTTTGCAACTCCTTTAGTTTGCTGGACAAAAATCAATGCCTTTCATCAACTTCTTTGAACTTTCAGTGTTTGTGGCATACTGAAACATATTCAGCATTCTAAACAGTTATGTTTTTTCTTTTCTTCAAACAAAACACTGTGGAATAAAAATGAGTATTTCAACAGTCTTGATACAATGACAGGAGCAAGTATGGAAAATGACAGTGTATTGGCAAGGTCGTGAGGGAAAGCGTGTATTCTGGGAAGAAAAGCTATGAAACCCATCACAACCACATGACTGTAAAACTGATAGTAAAATTATTTTAAATGCCTACATTCAGAAAATCTAGCAATCTCAAATTATAAACAGTGAAATGTACTGTTCAATATTGCACCATGGCTTGGAAAGTGTAAGCATTTTCCAAATCTGATTTCTGGCAGGTCACTGTCTAGGGAAGCTAAATACACATCACAAGCTATAACTATAGAACTGATCTCACTTTATACTCACATGCTAATCGTTCTTTTAATTGGGGTGTTGGAGCCAAATCAATGGTGCTTTTGTTGTGACAGTTCAACAGTGTTGGGTCAGCACCATAACTTAACAAAAGAGAACATACTTCCACCCTGTTCTTAGAAGCTGCTTCATGCAGAGGGGTGAATTGCCACAGATCCATTGCATTCACACATGCTCCATGCTTAAAAGGGAAAGGGGTAAAAAAAGATGCAATATCAAAACCAGATCGTTAGAAAAAGACAAGGTTATTAGTTTTAATACAGTAGACTGTTAAAATAAAAATCAATGCTTATATGCAAACTGTTTCCAAGACACTCATTTTCAATCTATCACATTTAAGTACAAGGTTCTGCAAGTAATGGTCTTGGATGATTAATGTACGTGGAATTCTTCTCCAGTAACATTTTGATTGCACCTCGAGTTCAGTCTGTAATCAAGTCTAATAGGACATGCTTTTTCCCATTGCTTCTATTAAAGCTGTATGGCTTTGCAAAAAGTAATTCAAGATTCTCTGGAGGAGAAATCCAACGTGGAATCCAACTCTAGCTTAACAGTTAAGACACATAGTAGTGTATAGCCAGAAGTTCGTTTGTGGATTTTTTTGGGTCTAGTACCACCATTGCAAAAATTCACTTTACAATTGGCCTCTGAAGTAAAAAAATCATGACTATTTATACTTACTACAATACATGCTTATTTTAATAATTTTTTTTCCTTAATTTTTTGCTAAACAAATAGAAAGACACATGGAATTAGTGGGGGGCTTAGTCATCCGGGATGGAACAAGGGCTATTACCTGAGCATCCCAACGTCTGAAGTTATCTAACAGAACACCCTCAGCTGTTATAATGATCAGGATGTGCTCTGGCAGCTGAGAATAGACATAGTTCAAAACTCCCTTGGTGGAAAACGCAGATTATTTTGCAGGCCACATCTACAAGCCACTAGTTTAATGTGCTTCATACTTATCTTCAAGATTAACATAATCCAGATAAACCACTTCAGTTAAAGGAGTTCACTTATGTTAGGAAAATTGACACGTTTCTCTTTCTTTGGGGTGAAGGCTACAATTCAGGACCAGAACTAATGTTATAAAATTAATTTCCTCAAGAGACTGAATACTCTTTAATTTTAAAACATTTACTATCTTTACCAGTTTTTTTTAAACATGTCTTATTACTCTGCCTTCTGAAATATTCCTCTACTGTCAAATTCAAAATATCACTCAGTTTTTAGGGTTTTCTTTTGGTGGAATTTTTTGGGTAAGGGTAGAAAGGTTGAGATAAGCAGTACTTACTTCCTGGTACAAAAACATTCAACTCTGGAGCAGAGAGAGTTAAATACAGAAAGCACATTTATAAAGAAAAAGCTTCCTTGCAAGCAGAAGATTCTGTAGCTCCAGCTTAATAATCACTAACATGTAAAGCAAAAGCTATCTATTGTGAAGTTTTGTAAATCTAAGTACAAAAAAAAAACGTAACTTGTATTAGTCTATTATAAACCGCTCTTATTTAATAATATTCAACTTCATCTCTTCAGAGACCAACCTTTACTAGAAGCTCTGTTACTTCATAATGACCATAGGAACAGGCATTGTGAAGTGGTACCAAATCTCTATACAGAAGAAAAATGAGAAGAATGATTATTCTAGCACACATATTTCAATTCCAAATGCATCTATAACATTGCAAACGGTACTATGCTGCACTTTGAACATTTTACAAAAATAATATGAGAGATGATCAGATGAAGCTGAGGGGAAATAGAAAGCTGGAGAAGAAACCAGAAAATCCCATCAGTATTTCTCAGAACAAACACCTAAAATTATCAGAAGATGAGAAATGAATTGCATTGTCTCACTGCAGATGAGCCGGTTTCACTCAGACTTGAAACCCTAAGCAGGAAGAACTATCTGCAGGGAATGCTCAGGAGTGACCGTAATTATGTCTTTTTTCACAAGAACATTGCTGTAATATCTCCTCGCTTGAAAACTAATCAAGTTGCATTTTTGTCATAACAGAAAGGTTAAAGATGACAGAACAGCCTCAAGTTGGAAATTCTTCCTGGTTAAAACAGCATTATTGTTCTTTACTTCATCTCCTTTCTTAACAAATTCTGTTTATTCTGAACAAAAGAAAAAAGGAATGTACCCTTTATCCTTGGCATGTACGTCAGCCCCGTGCTGCAGTAAGAGCTGTACTATTTTTACACGGTTATACCCAGCTGCTAAATGTAATGGAGTAGACTGAAATGAAAGAAGGTAGAAGTAATCAGTAACACAAAATCAAGGGTTGATTTTTTTTTCAAAACTTGTTAACAGTACTAAATACTGAAGTCTTTAAAGATTTACAAGATTAAAAAAAAAAACAAACCAGAGTGCTTGAATCAGATATTTGATAACTATGTTCATTGTTTACTGACTACTCTAGAAGTTGACATAAACACAAATCCTGAATTTACTTCATCACTAATACATTTGGGCAACTAAGGCCCTCTGAAAGGATTTTTGAGTCCTACAGTCCATTTTTGTCTTTTAGCCTACCCTAACTAGAAACACTTTGCTGGCACAAACTACGTCCCTTGTGAAAGGGGACGTAAGGGGGCCATTAGAATCAATAAATTATGAAGATATCTCCCTGCCAATCAATAAAGTAAGTTTAGAAATTATCAACAGAAATTGTTATCCACATCTGGGAGTGCAGTAAGTTAGTGGGATGTGGGGGAAACTTAATCTTCTCTTCCAAACTCTCACCCTCCACAGAACAGACAAATAACTGCTCCGTAATAATTTCTAGCGAATGACCCAAGCATTCTCAGCAGCAGCACTAAAGGCACAGCTACAATGTAGTGAGGAGAAACCTTATCCTGTACATTCACAAACCCATCTGCTGAACTAGGTTAGTACAGTTCCTAGAGGATGAGCCTCATAATTAGAAGACGAGAAAACAGAGATGCATCAATGTTTTGGAGATCCCAATATCTCACCACAAAGCCTCAAAAAGGGAAAGTAATTAGATCAAAACTTAGGTGAATGAATACACATACTTAATGACAACAACAAGGATGCCAAGAATTGATACTCAATAATCTGAACCTTCCACAAGCTAGGGGCTGAACCTAGAAGACCCAAAATTTTTCAGAATGGAGATTTTGAACATTTGTATGTTATTTCTTTATCAATACTTACAGTGATGAACAGCTCACTTGCCTAGGGAGCACAGCAAATAAGGGGCCTGTATCTCTCTGACAGCAATAAGAACCTATGGAATGGCCCTGTTTCTTTATCACTGCAGATATGAAGGTCAAGCCAAAGTTTCAATTGAAAAGGTGTTTGCTTATTGTTCCTAGATAGAAATACCTACATAGTTCTTTTAAGATTAAAAAACAAACAAAAAAAATCATCTGGCTGCTAGAGAGGTGGAATCTTATTTTCCCACATACAGTGTAGAAAATAGACAGATTTGATGTTTAACATTTTTAAAATCTGGTCAAACAATGACTGTGAAACGTGTAAGAGAGAACTAATTTTAAATGAGGTTTTAAACAAAAATACCTTTCTGCCATCACTTGCATGACAGTTAACATTTAAAGGTGTAAGAAGAGACATCATCTTTTCCTCATTCCCACTCCTGAAAAACAAGATATGAAATGGGCAGAAATATTTTTATCTTGTTTGTTAGTAGCTTATTCTGGTTTTATATTTTACATTGCTGTATTGTCAGCATTAAAAGGAAAACAAAAATGCATTTACACAACTATTTTGGTAGTTTTATTCACAGAAAACAGCAAAAGCTTAGCATCTAGATGGAATGACAGCTCAAAAGACAACATATACATTAATTGCACACAATTTTGAAAATATAATTCCAGATATCTTCCAAACCTACATACCTGGCACTTTCTAAGAGTTCATCTTTCTTGTATTCACCTAGAAGACAAAAGGGCTTTCTTCAGCAATCAAATAAATATCTATATATGTGAAATTCACTACTTATCCTCCTCTTCTAAAATTTTAGAGAACACAAGTGCTAGAAGTACATAAAAGCACACTTTTCAGTACTTAAAAGGATGCTCACAGAAAATAGGAAGAGTGATTTTTTACTGTAGTGGGTTGACCTTGGCTGGACAAGCATGTGCCCACCAAGCTGCTCTATCAGTCCCCTTCCCAGCCGGACAGGGCAGTTTGGGTCAGCTGGCCTACCTGTGCCCCTACCAGGATCTTGCCCTTGACTGGGGGTGGGGAGGACGGTGTGTCAGCGCTGCCCAGCAGTAGCCAAAACACTGATGTGTTATCAACGCCTTTCTAGCTATCAATGCAAAGCACAACACTGTGAGGGCTGCTATGGGGAACTATACTTCATCTCAGCCAGACCCAATCCATTTACACAGGCAGATAATGACAGACAAGGGGAAATGTTCTTAAACTAAAATAGGAGAGATTTAGACTAGATGTTAGAAGGAAATTGTTTACTCAGAGGGTAGTAAGACACTGGAACAGGTTGCCCAGAGAAGCTGGGGATGCCTTGTCTCTGGAAGTGTTTAAGGCCATGCTGGATGGGGCTCTGGGCAACCTGGTCTAGTGGATGTCCTGCCGATGGCAGAGGGGTTGGAACTAGATGATCTTTAAGGTCCCTTTCAACTCAAACCATTTGACAGTTCATTACTGAACTAGCACAATAAACTATTCAGAACACGTGCCATGACTGAGGTGATAAAGGCCATAACGGAATTTCTATTTAGAATTATAAACCAGGGAGAAGTTAGAGTAGTATCAAAAAGACAAAACCCAAACTACTGTATTATATTAGTTCAACTGTTATTAGTCATAAAGTAATTTAAAGATTATCACTTACCAGTCAGCACTGCTTTTGCAGACGGGTCTGCTAAATCCAAAGCTGTTCTTCCATCTGTGTTCCGGATGGTTGGTTCAGCACCGTGCTGCAACAATACTACAAAAAGCCAAAGTTTTCCATGAGAAAACAATTCTACAAAACAAGGCTTATGAGATGTATCATTACTGTGAGCTGCAAGCAACAAAAAAAAAAAATCCAGTTCCTGATCCTAACTTCCTTTCTCAGATTTTTAATGTCAGATTTCCCTAATGTCACCTGTGAACAGTTTATCCAGTGAAACATGTCTACACACATTTTATGAGGAAAAAGCAGAGCAGAAAGGGAACAACGACAGACTGGCAAGAGGCAATCTCAGCTGAAAGCTTGTGACACACTACAAAAAAAACGGTGGCAACTTCCATCATCTCCAGAACATGCTGATCCAAATCCATAAGCAACTGTGCCCTAAACTGTATGCAGCAGTGACAGGCCGTGCATCTTGCACTCATACTCAGGCCAAATAGGCAATGTTATATATACAACTCTCTCTGGCTGTGCTCCTTAAAGCAAAGAAGAGCCAACCACACAATCAAAAAATTTGTTTCTTGACCACATATCCTTACTTTCTACCTCTTCCTTAAGAAGTTCTTCTCAGAAACTGTGTAGGCAAAACAAGTGGTCAATATAACTGAAGTTTAGCTCCATCTTAACTAATTTAACACAGCTGCTACATATAGAAAGAATGAATCCGTTATTAAAATCAGTTTTTTTCTTTCCACTGCACTGTGAGCAGCAGCAGAAGGCAGCATAACAGGCTAAGCTGAAATAGAACAAAATTTAGCTCCATCACATCACTCTATAGCTCTTTCTCCACAATGTCAATGTGAACCTTCATAGATCAGCAAATACAAAAACAGTGACATGTAATAAGTGACATATGAATTTATGTTTACCAAAGATTTTTAGTTTTAACCCTTATACTAGCCATAACTTCACAGAATAAAAATGGTCTTTAAAAGGTTCTGGATTTTTCACAGTGAAAACAAATGAGTCAGTCACAGGAAGAGTGGGAGAAAATTACCAATGCAGACATCTGTCTTGCCCTTAATGGCAGCTTCATGAAGAGGAGTGTAATTCCAATTATCCCGAGCGTTAGGATCTGCACCATGCCGCAAGAGAAGATTGACGACTTCAGCATGACCAAAAGAGCAAGCATTGTGAAGAGGAATAAGGCCTCCATCATCTCGGGCATGGACATTGGCACCACTCTGAAGCAAATATTCAACTACATCCTTCCGACCAAAACCTTGAAGAGGAAAAGGGAGAAAAGGTGTCAGGATGGGGTAAGAAAATTCCATGTTCCACATGTACAGATTGAAACAATAAACTTAAATAACAGCAACAACTCTAAATAACAACCACAACTGGCACTGTTTACTAAAGGAACATTGACACACTAAGGCTGTTTTTGAAACCCCTAAAAATTAGATTAAAATCAGTAGAAAAATAATAGTCAAGATTACTGGAACAATGAACAGGGCTCCCAGAAGTCAACAGCTTCCTGAAAATGTAACAAAAAAAACAGAACAGTGACAACAAAACCTATTTTTTAGTCACTTTATATGGCTATTCAACTGAACAATATTTTATGTGATACTCTGCCAACCCACAGCCAGTTTGTGTATGGGCCAATGGATGAGCCATGGGAACAGTAAAGATGAGACTGGTTTCAAGCCAATGCATGTAGTGTCCAAGGTGGATGTGTTCAAGGCCAGGCTGGATGGGGACCTTAGCAGGCTGGTCTAGTGACTGACATCCCTGTCCATGGCAGAGGGGTTGGAACTACATGATCTTCAAGGTCCTTTCCAACCCAAAAAATTCCATGATTCTATTTACAATTCATATTCTAAGCTTTTTAAAAAATACCCATATAACAGGAAAAATATTTCACAGAATAAAGTTTCTTGTTTTTTAAAAGAAGCAAGTAGGCAGCACTACTCTCAGGTTAAGACTAGAAGCATGGCTATTTGCTTTCTAAGGAATAATTAACTTAAAAGTGTACACAGATTCCATCTTTGAAATAATCACTTAAGAAAGCCCTTAGGGACATAAGAAGTTTATCTGACACCATTCTAAATTGAAGAAATTTATTACGAGAGTATGCACAACCATAACTTAAACATATTCATACTCTCTATTTTCAGTGATGTCTAAAATTATTATAAATAGTTGATCCTGACTGAAGAACAAAAATGCTCTTATACATACTCAGGCACTTTTTTACAAGCCTGTTATTCAAGTTAGTGGACAGCAAAAAATATACCCACTGGTACATCTGGGCTTAGAAATATATCATAAATAAGGTAATTGTTCTTATAAAACATTTCTATGGCTACTATTTTTCAGTTTCAGCTGAATCTTGCATGCTTTTTTTAATGGCAAATAAACTAGGACAACAAGCTGTATCTTGTTTGCTCCAGTATCTCCACGGGAGGCCAGAAAGCCTTAGGACTTCTGTTTGCCATTATGCCCATCCGGTTACGTTCCAAAGCCCACTGCCTACAGAAATCCCTCAAAAGTTCCATGAACATCTCTGTGGGTCTCAGGGATTATTATGGCACTAAGAGCCATATTTTGGTATGTATCACTCTTCTGTCAAGTACCTTCTGGGAAATAACCCATGTGTGGAGGACTTGACCTTCCTTGCTGTAAGTATCTGACTTAGAAACTGTTTGCCTAAAGAGATCAAGACCTGATTGGGGATGAAGTTTGGGCTTTTTCCTCAGACAGAATAACCACACAGTTGCCAACACCACTGATACTTAGGTTGTAGCAAATTTAAACTTTGCTACAAATCATCCATGGAATGTCAGCAGATAGGTGTTAAATCCCTGCAACCATAACCTAGAAATGATGTATTTTCCCGATAACAACACAGTGTTTCAGTGACAAAGCCATCAAAGCATACGAGAAGTGACACCATTTCAGTTACAACTGAACTTTTAGTTTTAGCTTAGTTGTTACTCGACCTTTTCATAGCATGTTCTTCACTAAAACTGACTTCAGTAAATCCCTCTCTTGGAGCAAGAGGCACTTTCACCATCTGAAGCTCACAGAAAAACCCCACTGCCATTATTAAGCAATTTCTGGATCCTACTTGATAAGAGAAGATCTTGTAGACATACATGTCAAAGAGAAAGAGGCCAGAAAAAGTATTCAGAAAAGCCTTAGTTAAATTCTAACTTTTCTCCTCTTCTCTCAAAAGTCTGGTAAGGAACCATATTCACCACGAATTTGTCATTATTATAAAAATCAGTTTACGTGAAACTTTTTAATCCCAGAACAAATGTCAAGGTGGTTTCAAGTAAAAGTCACAAGGTTATACTGGTGATGTGCTTCAATTTTTCAAAATACAATACTAATAACACAAATCTTAGCTTACTAGCACTTTGCCTACGACAGAACCACAGACTGTACAGCAAAATCACTTTTGAGTCTCAACATGACACCTACCCACCTTGCCTGTCCTAAGAGAGAATGGGAGCTCAGCTCACTAGGGATAAGAACTGGATCAGACATGTGGTCCATGCAAAACCCATTTATCTGCAGTGGCACAGTAAGCCATATTCACTGCACATGCAGGCATATTTCTGCTGCTGCAAAAAAAAATCAATACCTGTACATATACCCACACACTCATATTGTCTATATACTAAATTATATGCAGCGTATTTCTCATTCTTAAATATATTTAGCTTTCCTACCAAGTATTATAAATACTAGGTATTATAAATATATGAAAATACTAGGTATTATAAATAACAGTATTTACAAATACCTATTAGGTATTATAAATACTGTTATTTTCTTAAATGTGTCCTGATTTTTTCTTACCACTTCAAAACTTTAAAAACTTCTGCTTCTAGTTTGAATGCATACTAAAAATTTACTAAATTCTTTGAGAATCTACTCAAATGAGACTTTTGCAAGTGTCAGAGTTCTGCAAACACATCATCAAAGCTGTTATTTGATGACAGACGGCTTGGTATTTTCTTCTTTGAGTACCAAAAAAACGTTTTCCAGGACTGCTTCAATATGTTAGAAAAGCTTCTCATCAGATTCTCCATCCAAAATTTACACATCTGGTAGCTAAGCCACTCATTCTTGTACACAAGGCATTCCTATCCCTCAAAGGGTGTTTTTGAAGGTAAAAGGCCAACTTTAGCACGAATCAACTCCATAATTGAAAACCAGCTGTAGTGAACCTCATAACAGGCATAGAGAATTCATCCAGATCCCTCTATTTAGTACAGAGGTTCAATCAGATACAGCTCGTGAGCAGCCTGCAGCTTCTCTCCGTGCAAAGCCTGCATCTATTCAGAAAATGCCTCCAGTACAGCAACACCCCCCCAACTACCTGTATCTAATTTAATGTTGAGATGGGCTCACTTGCATCAGACCAATTTTTGTAAGTTCTCTCCAGCACCGAGTGCACAGCAGGGATTCCTTACTTCCTTGCGGAAGCATCTGTACAAGAGGGCACCATATATGGAAGGAGAATTATTTTCTCATTACATTCTAAAGGATGCATGTGTACAGAGGAAATGACCAAACCGCACAATGGCCTCTCCTCGTGTTGTTTTCACTGAGACTGGAAAGCAGGGAGTGCCTTTGCTGACACAGGGCAGGCAGCCACCACCTCCTGTATTAGTTCCTCTTTGCCATTAGTCGGCTGCTGCAAAAACTATTCCAAACCACAACATTGTGATTTGTAAGGGCTGGGGATTTTCCTTGGCTCTTGAGCTTTTATACAAAGACCACCAAAGTGGGATCATAGCTTACAATTGTGCAAGGTAACTGTCTTATCATCATGAACATTTGAATTTTTTTGTTGCAAAGAAGGAGGGCTGGCTACTCAGGATCTCCAGCTGACACTCTTCTACCATCTGTGACAACTGAACACCTCACTGCACTTGCTCCCTGACCAGTTACAAATTTTTAGCTGACAATTCCTGATTATAAACCATAATAGAAATGTGTAACTGTATATAATTAAAATGTATTTATTTACAGCCACTATGTGCCGCAATTGACATTCAGCTAATACTGCTGAGATGAAAAGGTAACAGAAAAAACTGAGATTCAATGCTTCTCCCCTGCCCTGGGTATTCATATTTTTGATAAATTTCAGATTGCAGGAATGGCATTTAGGGACTTGCCAAGTCCCTAAAGCCTTGTGATACTTGGAAGTTTGACACATACTGTGGTGAAAAAGACTGGCTTGAGCAAGTATATGCAGGTTATAGTGGGAAAGGATGGAGCCCGTTTTATTGTGAAGGGGGTGGGCTCCTGACTGAATCTTCAGTACAACTTACCACACACACAGTTGTGTACTACAAAATCCAAAGAGCACCCTTCTCCAAAAGCCCAATATGTATTATCTCTGATAATGACACATGCCCAGGGAGAGCTTGTAGTGTTTTTTTTTAATATACTTTATTTTAAAATCCACCTTTATAAAATGACACATGGAAAAAGAGGACTTAGTTTTATTTTTTCTTTAAATTGCTCAGTAAAATCTGTGAAAAGACTTAAAAAATAGAACCCAAGTCCAGACCCCAGAATGTCACTCTAAAAAAGGAAAAAAGGGCAATACAAAACCTATCAGTGTATTTCAACCCCACCTCTTCCATAGAAGAAGTCTCAAAACTGAAAGAAACTAGTCAGAAAAGTTTTGTAATGTATTTTCTAAGAACACCAAGCCAACTAGTATAAACAAAGCAGGAATACAACAGATTTTTGCTTTCACTTCCTCGAATGGAATTCCTTTAGAGGGGGAAGACAAAGGAAGTTAGTATTACTCCAGTTGTGAGTAATGGGGTAAAGGCAAAACAAAACAACAACAGTAACTCCCGAGTTCGAGAGTTATTTACGTCCACCTTTCACATGGAGTCTATTGCAGGTGGGCTGACAACAGTGGAGTTTGACCTGAGGCAGTAAAGAGTGTTAAATCCAGAAATGATGCAAATATTTTATACCACATGTTAACTAGAAACTTTCAGCATCTCCTACAGTCTGGTGAGAGGAGGAATTAATTTCTCTCTATAATGTCTGGAGAACACTTAATCATGGCAATAGTGTTACTCATTTACACACCAACATTAGAAGTCGAACAACTATGTGAACTTATTGCTGTGCATTTTTTCAAACAAAAATCCTTCTGTAGATCAGGAGTTCTTTAAAGTCAAGATGGATCACTCCTGTCCAGAGATAAACTAGGTCACTATATTGAATGAGAAACATCTTAGGCACTCAAACAAAGCCCAAACCAACCAAAACCCCTCGCTTCTCCAAAAGGCTCTAAAACAGAGTCAATTAGTGAACAGGCAGGACTGCTGCATATAAAAGAATAGCTGCAAAATTGTTTTCCTCTGACAGGATATTTTAAGTTGTCTCCTGGGCTCTCTTATTGATCAAGTTTCTTAAATTTATGAAATGCTGTTGCCCTAAGGAGGCTTTCAAAAACTTAGGCCTCTTAGGTCTGAGTCAAGACCACTTAACACAAAGAAAGGACATCTTAATTAGAAACTTATTTCTAAGACAACTCAGTAAAGAAACAAACATCTTTGTTACTATCCATACTGCTCAGCCGAAAAGAAGCTGCTGTCGTCTTCTGCAGCCTGCCAGCCTTGGGGTCCTACATCTAAGGCTGTAATCAAATCAAATCCACCAACACAAAACCAAGTTACAGTCAGGTCTTTGTCTGAAAAGGTGGGATACAATCTTCCGGCCTGCTGCCAGAGAAAGCAGTTGTTCTGTGACGTCAGTTGTTTGCGTACTTAAGTCTCGAATTAACAAAGTCCACTTGTTAAAGATAAGAATGCAAAAAGCTTAGAAATGGTGTTATCTGACAGGCACCTTCATGGGTGCAATTCCAAAAACGCGCAGGCCTGTTGAAATCCACGAGAACTGTACCTGGGACAAGTGTCCCTGCCGGAGCTCACGTGTCACAACATGAACAGAACAAACCCCGCTCCAGATGTCCCCAAGGCCAGTCGAGGTTTGTTTTTTTTTAAAAAAAAAAGAGGAAAAAAGGAAAAGGAAATAGACCGAGAGCAAATGCCGCTATACCGCTCGCAGCCCCCACCGCGTGGGTGACCCCGAGCGGGCCCCGGGGCCGGGCAGAGCCGGGGGGGTGGCGATGCTTGGGGGCGATGGAGCGCCCGGACCCCCGAGCTCCGCCCGCCCGAGCGGCCCAGGCTGCCGGCGCTGCCCCGCGGCCCGGCCCGGCTCCCCCCGCCCGGTACCTGCAGCGAAGTGCAGCGGGCTGGACTTCCTGCCCGCCGTGTCGCGGCTGTTCACGTTCTCGGGCCGCACCAACCGCTTGACCCGCTCCACGTCCCCGTTCCTGCAGGCCTCGAACAGCTCCCGGGCCGGCTCGGCCGCGGCCGCCGCTCCGCATCCCGGTGCCTCAGCCAGGGCAGCGGCGCCGCCCGCGCAGCGCCGCCCCGCCATGCCGGGCCGGGCCGGGCCGCCCCCGCAGCCCCCGCACACGCTCCGGGCGGGCGCTGCGCCCGGCGGAGGGATCCGGGAACCGCCGGCCTCGTGCGCATGCGCGCGCGGCGGAAGCCTCCTCCCACCGTGAGGCCCAGCCCGAGGCCGCTCCCCGCTGATCCGAGCGGCCTTTCCGTGCGTTGGTGCTTGGGAGCCGTGAGGAAGCAACGTGAAATAGACAACTCACACAGCCTGTCTTTAACCTGCTGCCTTCTCCTTCGTAAGGGATGATGATGATGATGAGCATAAAAAGTACAGTACTAGCGATTCGTCCCACATTCGTTCCAAAATGTGCCCGTGCTGCTTACAGTAATTAAATGTAGAGTAGGAGGTGATGACTCTTCAGGGATTTTTTTTCCCCCCCTATAAAATGCGTAAGACTGCATTTTGGTGCTAATAACTTCATGATCCTTGCAGTTACTTACATAGCAAGTACTGTGGCTCAAAAGGAAGTTAAGTGATTGCATAATAACTATGGAATGGAAATTATACAATATAAATGATGTAGTTTCCTTTATTAATCTTGAAAAACAGGTATCAGAAAATACTGTTAGTTGACTGCCAATTCAAGGTTTTGGAAGACAATGGAAAGCACCTCCTTCCCTCTAGTAACCCTCACCAGCTTGATGGAAAAGCCCGACCCTAGATGGGACTGACTAGAAGAGGATTCAGTTGATAATTTTGAAATGTATTTTCAAAATACATGCCATATTAAAATGCTTACTTTTGTAAAAGATAATTGAATAGAGCCAGTAGCTTCCAGTTCCAAAGGCAGAGATAAGTACCTCCAAATCCAGTTGAACTTGCAGACTGTTGTTATACTAGGAAAATCAGTGGCCTAAGAACATGGAAAGAGATCCAGCACATTTGTACCGTTTAGTCATTTACACTCTCTCAAACATCCTTGTCTCTGAAACAGAGCAGTTACATCCAAATTGCCTCTCCCTGGTTAGTACTACTGCCTAAATTGTGCCTAGGAATTTTTTGGTGGGGGAAACTACTAGCTGTCCCAGGTCCACACCATGCTTTAGTAGCAGATCAAGGTCCAATGCCTGTGTCTGTGTTCTCGCACTGTTTAGTTTACTGATTTACACATAGCCACAGTAGCAGTGTGACAGAAGAATGCAGCCAGCACAGGAACAGAAACCATTTACTTTGACAAACACATGATGCCTTGGTCATGTGTGTTTTCTGTAATCCCACTGGCTTTTCTCTGCGTCTCCGTTTAAATTACAAGCTGTGCTCAGCAGTCAGGAAAAAGTCAGGCTATGGCCAGACTCCCTCGACCAGCGTTGTCACACATACATAATTCATCCACTGCTTTACATGGGACCATAATGTTCCAGCATAAACTGTCATCAAATGTGGCTCATAGGCCTGCAGCCGTCCCAGACCTTCCCAACTTCTCCAAAGTATGCATGATGAAAACTTCCCTTTCTACGTGTAGGCTCTACAGACTGAAAACAAGACCTGCAATGCTGCCATTTGTATCCTTTATTAGCACCATCAGTTTAGCTGGAAAAAATATACAAGCTTTTGCATTCATAAACCATTCTCCAGGCCCACAGCAGAAGTAGTAAATGCATTAACTTGGTTGCTTTCATTTCAAAACGGATGAAGTATTTAGACTGTGTATCTTAAAGTCTGTGGAAGTGTAAATACCTGTATAAATACAAACACAACCTGCTCCTCAGGTCTTTGAAGTAAGTTTAAAACCAGAACAATTATTTCACTATTTCACTATAAACTCTATCATTGTTTCTTTCCTTGGCTAAAGGAATTATCAAGTGCTAATGAAAAAAAAAAAAGAGTTAGGAAAAGAGTAGGATTATAAAGAGCATAATCTAAAATAAACAAACTCCCCATTCTTTCCACATCAGTATACCCAAAAGATACTATTATTCTAAATTATCTATAACCTCACTTCCAGTATGTCTTCCTGATAGCTTGAGTTTGAAACTATGGCAGGTATCTGTGAATAGAAACAATTAAAAAAAATATTATACTGTAAGAGCAGGATTCAATTAGCCATGAATTCACTGAGTCAAACACTCAGCATATTTTAGGACTGGTGTATTAATAGCTTTCACAGTGACTTTTGAGATTCACATCACATAAAAAATCCCTACTTTTTATTTTATTTATATATTTCTTTATGTTACTAGAAAATAATCTGTAAAATCCAATGTTTTTCTTCCATCTTCTGTACAATAGTATGGTCAGAAAACCATAGCTGAAATATATGCCAAATCCCACCCAATATATGTGGTAGAGATTTTTCAAGAGGCACCTGTTATCAAGACTATCCGAGAGGCTCAGCCATTAACAGCTTGGAAACATTTGACTGTTATTCCTTTTAGTGTAATTTGTAATATACCAATGGCCTCTACCTGTGCAGTTCATTTGTCCTAGTGGCATAATCTGGCCTAATAGAAACAAAGTATTTTGGAAGTGTGCTCAGTTTGTTTAGAAACATGCTTGGTTGGTCGCTAGAGGGCAGGAAAGGAAAGGAGGAAAAAAAGCAGAAAAAGAGGAAAAAAATAAGAGGAAAAAATAAAAATAAATAGAAAAAGAATTAGAAAAATAAAGAAAGAGAGGGACTGCTGGTTATGGACAGACTAAGGCAGCCTTTAAAAAAAACTTTTTCTTTCTACTTAGGAGACTGTTTATTGATGGCGAGAGACATTGTCCATGCCAATCTACAAGGCAGCCCATCAGATTTAGGATTTTCATCTGTCAGCCATTCATGTCATGAGGATTTCTCAGCTCTTTCTATTTGGTCCCTGCAGTGCTTTGCCTTGCTCTTGGAAGGAAAGTAAAATGCTAGAATTAAATAGAACATTTTAAGAGTTCAGAAATTTAGCTTATTTCAAAAGGAGAATGATTTTAAATTTGTTCCATTTGAAGTATTTCCAGATGAGACTTGGAAAAAAACCCCAAACCAGAGATAATTAATGTTGAACATCAGGAAATAATAAAACATTCCTATAGAGATAAGAGTTAATTTTGGAGAGAAGTAAAAGGAATCAATTGTTTGTTACTAAATTTTTACAACTATAAATAGAAACTTTCTCAGTGCAAGCTACTTTTTCTAAATGAAAAGAGATACTGATCAATTTAAGAAATATGAGCTCACAACAAAATCAAAGCAGGCTGTAAATCAGTGAATATGTGTAGCAGTGGATCTTTAAAGAAACTTTCTCCCTTCCCTTTCTTATTCTATCCATCAAATACTCTGGCTATGCATCTTAAACAAGACCTGCCAGTCATCTGTGGTGTTTTATATGTGCCAGCTTTGTTTTACCAGCAGATGGGGGTAAAGTGGAATAAATATAAAATGTTGTTCAGGAATAATAAAGGGATTAAAAAAAATGAAAGGAGACATGGAGATGGAGAAATGTTGAGCAACTGAGCGTTGCAGAGAGGAGCAAACACAGAGCCAAGTGGTGCCTCTAGGAGATGGGGATACACTGTGAATTGTGGACGAGGTTTAATGGTGGGTGATTTAGTTATCAAAATACTGTATCTGTGTATGCAGCAACTAAGATAATTCTTCATCAGCTTGGTGACCAGCTGCAGTGACAGCAGTTAGAGAAGATTCTTTTTAGTGGTAGGGAGAAGCTTGTGATCCTGGCATTAGAAGCACGGATAAGTGTATGACAGTTCATGGAAACTGGGTTACGCAGAAAAAAAAGGCCTTTAGTCCAGAACCCTTGTGATTTATTTAAAATTATTCCAGTTTTGCTGTCAAAGTCTGCTAGAGAGAAACATGTCTAGAGGGCTTAAAGGGAGCTTTTGTTTGTTTTTCTGTATTGCCTGGAACATTCCAGGCTGACAGAGAGCTTTTTTAAAAGCATAGATTCCACACATGCAAAGCAGAATTACATGGGGTGCCAGCATGGGAACATGGCAGAGACCTGGGAAATTTTTATTTGTTATTGGTAAGAAAGCCACAAGCAGCAGAGGAGCAGTAAGGCCAAAGATCAACATTGTCTAGGGATGCCAGCAGAACAGATTCATTTGTATCTCAAAGAGGTACAATAATACGAAAATGCTAAAAGCAATTTAAGGCAAACTAGAGTGTCTGTCTAACCATGGCATATTCAACTTTTCTGAAGCCAATCAAAAGAAAAAAAATTGTGGGGTAGTTAGGTTATAATCTGCATAGAACTGACTGAGGTAGTAACAGGGAAATAGCAATTCTCTTGAAAAATAATCTTAGAGGGATAAAATTTCAGAGGAGCAACAACTAACAAGAGACTCTCCATGCATTTAAATTGCAGTTCAAGTGACAATTATTTTAATAGATTTCAATATTTGTTTCCTATTCCAATTAAAACCAAAAGAAAAGAAAAAAGGCTGTGTGGAGGTTCAGACATCTTCACAGTTTATCCCGGGCATCTAACAGAAGCATCCAGGTCCTCCAAGTAATTAACAAAGCAGACGGGTCTCTCAGTGATGCACTCTTAATTGCCCTCTGAAGCACTGTAACTCTTTCCATTGATGGCATAAGAAGCCCTGTACTTTTAATTTCAATACCTAAGTTAGTTGTTGCCTACACTCTGCAAATACCATACAGAGCAGACAGTGTGAAGGAAAGCAAAGAAGCAACTAAATGCAATGTTTTTTTAGAAAGTGTTAGTGTACTACTCCAAATACTTGCACAGAGATTGGCAAGTTGTGATGCCACTCTCAAGCTGTTATTTCAGGACAGATCTTTGAGAGGCAATTTCTCAGCAATTCAAATGATGGCTTCTTGGAACAGCTAGTTTCACAGTCCAGGGGAAAAAAACCCAAACCCCAGGCTATTCTTGACTTGAGCCTAAGAAACACAGTTACTTTGTTTAAGAACTTGTTTTAGTTTCACCACAAAGAAATAGTTATCAAATCCAGTAAATTTCAGTATTTCTAATGGAAGGCTCCTGATGAAAAGTAGTCCATGGCAGTGATTGAGAAGAGAAATTGAGATGAGAAGAAGGAATTTCATTAGAGTGGAATTAAAATCAGATATGAAAACAGTAAAATCCTAAGGCTTATTGTGAAGAATATATTTATGCATGGTTTTAACTGAGGGACAGAAAGTAGGAAACAAGTTCAAGTGGTTGTTGGAGTCACACTCCAACACACATTGCCACAAATTGTCAGTAAAAACCAATAAAAATAAATAATACTTTTTTTTTTTAAGGCAGATTATGAGACATGAACACAGTTATGTATATCTTCTACAAAGCATAAGTTATCATGGAGCTAAACCAACACATGACAACTAGAAACTTCTCCTTCGGGATGTTTTTTCCAACACCTTATGGTTCACTGTAACCAGTAATAATGTCTCAAGAAGTGGAGAATACACTTTGTGAGGGACATTCTTGGAGAAAAAACGTTTTGTGCTCCATTAAGATAATTCTTATGTTTCTGCAAGCAAGGTTTAAAATCTCCATCCAAAGACATTTTTGCTTGTAAAAGAAAAATCTCATAATACTTAGACATTTACCAGGTAAAAATATTCATTTGCATTCTCATCTGAATGTGGAGTAGGCAGCCACACTGCATATAAGGGACTAAACCTCACTTAAGGGGCATCGGTTTAAGTTATTTGTGCTATGAGTAAATTGAAGATAGAATCTCTTTATCAGGCCTCTGAGACAGAAACAAAGCAACACAAAAGCTGCTTATACCTTAGATTTAATGAAGAATTGGGTCTAACAAAACTTAAAAAACCCAGAGTGGTCAAAAAGTTCTAAAATAATGGTATGTTTGAATTGTCTTAAGAACAAACTAAATTGCAAAACTGAGTTAAAAGTCATTAACTTAGCTTCATTTTGAGACTCTGCCACATAGGTCTCTATTTTTTTATTTATTACCTGACTAAATGTGTTAAGCAATTTTTAAAATTATTTATTAATTGATAGAATGGTATATTGGCAGCCTTTGTTTATTGTTAATATTATACACTTAAAGGATGGGAAAATATTAGCAAGTAAAGTATTGTTGGTTTCCATCACAGTGACATAAATGCATTGCAGTGTAACATTCATTTATGTATGTATAAAGCCTTTTTCTGGATTTTGTATTTTCTAGCAAAAGAGGGAAAATTTTAGGCACTTTATTCAGACAGTTTATTCTAGGATTATTTCTGTGATCCACTTCTTTCTGTAATTATTACAAGCAACTGAGATGTTTCTTCTACATAGTTTATAGAAAGACTTATAACCATATTTTATGTCTGTATTGATCCATAGAAAACAATTTTCCCATTCATTCCAGAAAATTACTGGTTTTCTTCTTGCATCAAACATACCTTGATTGTTGAAATGTTGCCTTGTGGTCACTCTCTCAAGATCATGGGTCCACAGTAATGTAATCTTACTGCCTAAAAATAGCAAATCGTAGTGCTTGTATTTCACCTGGGCCTGTGATGAACTTCCATGACATGTGGATATTGGCCAGCACAGCCAATGCCCAATACCTGATAAATTCCTCTTTAGATGGCAATATTTTTGAGGGCATAGGGTAATCCTATGTCATGGGGATTTTAGCTATCTGGGACATACATTTAAAAGTTATCCTTTTTGTATTTTAGGGTGACTGAATCAATTTCTTTATAATTCAAAAATGAGTCCTTTTTACTTTACATAAATGCTAACTATTGCTGCTAAGATGAAGTTACACAAGATGTCATTTCAACATCAAGGTTACTTGGGGTTGAAACTAAATATATCTCAGGTTCTATCCCTCTGGAATTCCTCCAGCAGAGTGAATGGTAATCCTTCTCTCTTTCCTTTTCAATTCTTTGCCTCATTTGGCCAGGCCCCTTGGTCTTCAAGAGAAGAAGTACTTAGCTGAAGGAGTCTCCTACCCCACTTCACCAATAAATGCCCAGTGGGAACCTAACTTACTTTCCAGATCCACCTCATGACTTGAACAATTTCAAGACTGGAAACAGAACAGCTGAATGGAAGATTAGATTGGTGTGGAGGAGTGGGCATGATTAAGACCTTAAAACCTTAAAGACATCTGAAATGCTGTCACTGCATACAATATGCAAGCACACAAATAAAGGTCCCACAGGCATCTAACAGCGAAATAGCTTTTCTCACAGCAGGTTACTAACTGGTTTTCTTCAGAAGTAATTTAACTAATGATCCTTTCTCTGTTGTCTGGACAGCTCATGCAGCAGAGCTACTGCTGCCTTCTTGATGTTGTCCATGCATGGAAACTCTTCAGTGTGGACTAGAATAACCCTTGCAGTGTAGATGACGTAGCACCCAGCTGTTCGTGTGGCCCTCTTAGCTTGTAAATGAAACTCCTGTGCAACAGATAAACACTGGACACAAGTTGGCCTAATTTGTATTTGTTCCAAGATAAATTACATTCCTTGGAAAAAATACATGGAATGCATGCTAGTTACTAGGGATCTTTAATTGTAGGCAAACAAATTATTTTTATCATTGAAGTTAGTTTGACACAACCAGCCATGTATTCAGAAGGGTGCAGAGCACTGAAGAACTGATGACAGTGTATAAACAAATGGCTCAGGAATTTTCTTCTCTATACAGGCACTTTGTGACAGTATCTAAAAAGTCTATTAGGAATATCAGTTTCACATTTTATAGCTAGATTGAGTGATTTAAAAGCAGCCTCTGCTGTAGCAAAGATCTGAGAAGCCAAAGTGCAGACTTATCAGAACAACTGATACATGCCTGTCCTCATTTTATCCAAGACAGAACAATCACCGTAAGTAAACATCAGGAGGTATTAGTAATCCTCAATTTAGCCAAAAGAGCTT
Organism: Neopelma chrysocephalum; assembly: GCF_003984885.1. NCBI lineage: Eukaryota > Metazoa > Chordata > Aves > Passeriformes > Pipridae > Neopelma > Neopelma chrysocephalum. The sequence continues at coordinate 4,487,112 of NW_020926031.1, forward strand.
TTAGCAAAACAAACTTGGAATAAAATAAAATCATATTTTTTCTGAGCTATTCTCATTTGGCATCTACTCAGGTAACACAGAGAGGGCAGCTCTGGAAAGTTGGATTCACCTTACAGAGAGTATGATGTAGAAACTGACCCCTGCATTTAACAGCACAGTAACACCAGCTTCTGGGGGAGAACTGGTTTGCTTTTAGCAGAGATCTCATGAAGTCCTGTAGGTGTAGGCCACCTTGGCTAAAAGCTGAATCAGTTATTTTTTCCCCAGGTGGCCCAGTTTTGGTTAGCAAAGTGTTGTAATATTTAGAGTAGTCATATTGACTTACATAGAGGGACCTGCATACGGGAAGTTCAGCAGCATACCTAGATGCTTTGCTAAATAAGCCGGTCAGCTGCCAGTCCCTTTAGGACTGGAGAAGAATCTGAAGGCTTTGCTTCTGTCCTGGCAGAAGAGAGAGAAATAAATAAATCTTACAATAGATTCCCTTAGCTAACATTCCTCAGTACTGTTTTATTTATCTCTGGACAGATTTATAATGTACTTTGATGCTGAGCTCATAACATTCTTAAAAGGAATATTTAATGTCCCTGAAGAGAAGAAACCTTTTGTGTAAGAAATCAGAGACATTATGCTTCACAATAGTGAGAAATGAAACAAGTATTCATGCTACTTGCGTTGCTGAAAAAAGCTATGGGAAACCATACAGGTTAAACTGAAACAGCGTACTAACGGCTGCCCCGAGACCACTCCCTAAAGTAACAACCTTGTCTGATGGAAGCACAGGCTAAGAGATTGTGTGAGCTGGTCCCTCACAATGCTGAGACTCCAGCACCTGGGGCCACTGAGGCTGCAGGCAACTTGTGAGGCAGCAAGATGGATGGAAGATGGACAGGGAGCACAACGCTACTGTACATATAGCTGTCTTGTCTTTTTTATGGAGGTAATTACCCAGTTGGGATGGTAGAAGAGTTCACTCTAGGAATGGTAAGAGTTAATTTAAGAGTGAAGGACGAGTTAAGTAGAAGCAGATGTGCTGCAAAGTGATATTTGAGCCATCCAAATAGTTCTATCACCAAAATGGAGTAGTCAGGACCTTGTTATTATTATTACTCTGATCAGAAATGTGTGAACTCCAAGCTATGCTCCCACACAGCCAAGCTCATAGTGTTACACTAGATAGAGATCTGTATGTATGGACAGAAGTCAGCTTGGCACAACACTGAAACTCATCCTTTAGGAAAGAAGCCTAAGGAACTGGATTTTACCTTTAGTTACTGATCTACTTCAGAAATATACTTTGTCTTCACAAAGAAACAAGGAGTCCAAGATTGTCTGTTTGTATTTTGAAATTGCCTGGTTACTGATTTTTTTAATTTCTAAGTTACACTTTGTCCAAATACTTTAGTCAGAGGATTTATTGAGTTATTTTTTTTTAGGCAAACTGCCAGTGTCCTCTTTTAAACCACTGCTTCTGCTTTAGCTGATCCCAGCACAAATGTGAAGGCTTAGGTGACTTCATGCGCTCTGGACAGGGCTTCCAAACTTAAATTGTGTCAAAGCTTTATATAGCCCCTCTGTATCTATATTGGGAGGAGTTGTGTGAAGCAGATAGGTATGTAGTTATTGCGAGTATTGGCAAATTCTGCTGCTTTTTTTACTTTTGATGCCAAGCACTGATAAATCTTGGAACACAGCTGGTGCCATTTGGAAACCCTGCCTTCTATCTGTTGTTCAGGGAAAAAGAAGCTGAGTGAAAAGAAACCACCATAAACATCATGTGCATTATGTGTCAAAAAGTTTCAAACCAGAAATTTTAAAATCAGTGAAAGACTTTGGTTTTTCAGGCCAAAATGGTGCTTTTGTAATGCTAAATACTGCCTTAGAAATATGGCTAACAAATTACCTTGTAATTCTACAAAACCAGGCTATTTTGTACCTTGCAAAACACTGAGGCCCTTAAATTTATTAAATGAAACCATTAGCATAAATATTAACCAAGAATCCGAAACAATAAAAAACTGCATATAAAAGAAGTCTAAAAATTGTTGAGATTTTGGGAGGGAGGTAGATATTTTCACCAGTGTGTGACAATGATCTGCACTTTGAGGTTTCTTAATAGAAAAACTTACATTGCTTCTCTTGTAGGAAAAAGTATGTTTGTGAAAAAAAACCAAACCAAACCCAAACAATAAGAAGACAAAGACCTTCCATAATTTCTTAGTATCTTGACTAGCGTTCATTTCACATTCTGCCTTTCAATTCAGGGATCTCTAAACAGCTTATTAACTAGCAATTTTACTGTCAGCTATTGGAAGGCTTTAAATGATCAAGTGATTAACAAGGGAAAATATGACAGAGGTAAGAGAATTGGGTTTTCTGTCTGAAGCTTAGCTTGGGCCAGTTGTATTGTGCTGCATGCAAACAAGAACTTGACATGGGCATTGACATTCCAGGCTAAATTCAGAAGGAATTCAAAGCAAGGCCACAGTGACCTGCAGGGATTTATTTTATCCTTTGCTATGTGCCTTTCACTACCTTATATCACTCTCCCAAGTTTATTTATATGAAATTAACATCCTCCTATTTTTAAGTTGCTTCTGAATATGGTGTAGAGCCCTCCCTTTAAAAGATACGTTAATAGTTGTGCATTTGTGCTGCCAAATCTGCACGTGTTTGCCGCAGATGTATTGACATGCTAACCTTGCTTTTGCACCTGGTGTGTTAGCATATGGTAGAACTAATAGCACTGTTACAGCGAGGCACTGCTTTGGAGCTCACCTTTTAAGATGCCTCTCAGCTGCAACTGAGAACATGTCTGGTCTTAGTCATTTTTCAGGACAAAGGAGTTCATCTGAAGTCCTGCTGTGTCTCCAGCAAACCTCTGACATGAGCCAAAATGAATTAGAAGGACTCACTGAATCAATTCTTGACTGTCTTTGTTAGCTACACACGAGAGGAGGCAAGGATGGATCTGATCCCTTCCCATGGTGTCTTCTGGGCAAGAAGGGCAGACTGAGTTTCCTGCTGTATTCCCTCCCGTTACCTGCCTTGCCTCAGTTGAGTGATGAGTTTTCCACTATGGAGAGTTTGCTGTGCAGACACGTGAGCTCAGCCTCGAGGCTGGCACACAGCAGCTAGACACTCTCGTGACTGGCACAGCTCCTCTAACTGCAGGGACAAAAAAAAAAGAGGGAGGAAGAGGAATGGGATGTCAGGAAAAATGTGCCTCTTAAAATGTCCTAACATTTGTGTTGCATCACCTGAGGCATATGGCAAAGGAAACAAAGCAAAGGAAGGGCAGTGGCTAGCATCACCTCTGAATTAGAGACCTTGTGCTTAGCACTGCTCAAGGACACTGAAAATCTGGTTTTTTTGGTTTTGATTTTTTTTTTAAAATAAAGACCAAGATTGAATTTCTATCAAAGTAATGATGTTTAGATAAAATCAAATGTGCCTACAAAACACTTAGCTGCAGGGAAAATACAGAACTTATGAAGACTTCAAATTTCCCTTCATATTTAGACAATGCATTTAAATAAGAAGATTTTTGCTTAGTTTTTTCTTGGCACATGTTACATTTAAATTATGACCTATGCGATGGGGGAAAAGGATCAACACGAACTGGAACTGTACCCTTATGCTTCCCAAGGGAAGTGTAGGACTCCATAAAAAAGTGCCATGTTAGTAGCCATTTCAGGGCTCTGCACAGAGACAGAAGAAAGCCTCTGAAATATGGAATCTCTAGCTCGACTTGTTTCCTAGCCTGACATCCATTTTTTTTCATCATGATTTCCTCCTGCTCTCTGCCTCCTACTCTAGTTAGAGCCAATTTAATAGGTAATTCCAGACATTCCTATTCAAAAGTATCCCCCAGCAGGAAATCAGTGCCCTATTTTTCAGATTTTAAAAAAGCAAGCAAACTAAGTATTTTTTCAGAATGTATGCTCATATCTCTCCTATCCACTCTATATGCATGGATAAACTTTTGCATCAGCCATCCTATCATCTGCCTTCTGGGCCAGGCTACCAAAGGCAAATTTAAAGTGGATGAGTAATCAGTTATCTGCAAGAATGAAGTCTCAATGGCTAATTGAACTCCTCTCCTCATAAGACTTAACAAGGAAGAAAACTGGTTTTAGATATGATGCTATGTATCAGCAATGGAGTTTCAGTAGTAATTAAAACATTGTATGACATAACAGTGGCTCAAAGAATTCTGTGGTAGTTTGGCTACAGGTTGTTGAAGCGTATATAGTATGGTATATCTGTAAGTTATGTTTCCCTCCTGCTAGAAAGTCTTGCTCTAATTCCTTGTTTCAGATCTTTGACCATCTGACACTTTTGATAAAGCATGGAAACATCACCATTCAGCTGTTAAAACTTATACCAATATGAATCTGCAAGGAAAGTAGATTTGCTCAGCTGATCTGCTGAACCACTCTTTTTTCCATAAACAACACAGACAGATGAAATAAATGTTAGGCAACACTTCTTGAAACTATCATAGTTTTTTATGGTGTTTCTTTTCAGCATCGCAACAGATTGAAGTTGGTTTTCGCCATTTAATCTGTGATTAAATTATACTGGTACTGCAGTACAGAAATCCACATATTCAAAGGAACCCCGTGCTCCATTAAATTTTTGCGAACTATTGTGGCTGTGGGGATGATGCACAGTGAAAGTATAATTGTCTCCAAACTCGGAACACATCCCACTGAATGGCTTTCTAAGCATCCCCTTGCCCCATCAAGAAAAGACTGGTAGTAGGAGTTTCAAGTGGGAGTTTCCACCCTTGTTATTAGCTGCACTGTAAGGGTTACACACTGTGTGGTAACATTGTTCAGGGAAAGATTTTCAGGACTATAATTACTCTTTCAAGTTCATATGGATAAAGAAAGGAAATGATCCTTAGAACAGAGGACCTCAAAGACCCATGAAAGCGAGAGAATGTATCTCTGTAGACTTAGCTGAGAACGTGTCATTAGAAATGTCAGCCAGAAAATCATGGCAGGAACCTTTATATTTGTGTGGTAAGATGTTATTCATCACTTCACAACCAGTTTGACGTGCTCACACTGGAATAGGCCTCGTGTTTTCAGAAAATCTGCAATTTCATTAGGCACAGTTGTTTCTAATCAACATGGCATCCAACTCTAATAGGTTTATACAGTTTAAACAAAACAGAGATTAATGTTTTATTTTCATAAAAAATGGTAGAAAGGAGGTTTTCTAATTTTGGCAGACTGATGTAAAAAGAAAAAAAAAAATGGAATGTCTGAGTCCAGGACAGAATGTCTGTCCTGGACAGAATAACTTTCACCTGCAAGAAGGATAATTTGCTTTCATTTTTGTATATGGCTGTCATAAAAACCAGGGGAGGAGCATGAGCCTGGAATGCAATTTACAAAAGCTATGGTGTGCTATAGACTATATTATGTATTTTTAAAGTTCTATCTGCTGTTTAAAAACACAGAGGACAAAACTAGTGCTAGATTGCCTGTAAAGCTTATAACAAGGGATGGTAGAAGTAGGGCATACTAGAAGACACATTACATACCGATGAGTCTAAGTCTGATCTAGACCTTTTGATTTAGAACAAGATCAATGACAGAAAGCACAGTCATGCTCCTGTGCAAGCATCTGAAAAGATGATTTGACAATAATCAAGAATGCGTTTAGACTTGCAAAGCCTTAGGATGTAGCATGTGTATCAGCATTCTTGGGTTTTGGATAAACAGATAATGAATCATCACTTCTCTTCCTCTATCTGTACTTATATTGTGTTACATAAAAGGGCCAGGTATACTATTTTATTTTCTGGTATTATACCTGCAGGGCATTCTTAACCTGATTTTGGAGCTAGCAGTCCTGATAATAGGGTGCCATTTCTAAAACAGACATTCCATTGACCAACACCCCATCCTGCTTTTAACATTGCTGTGCTATGACTAGCAAAGAAGTTTCTCCTTAAATACCTTCTTCATGGGATATTCAAATACAGATTGTATAAATTATGAATATGGCTATTATCTGGAGAATCCAAAAGTGTACGTGATGCCAGTAATAAAATGGATACATAATTTCTATGCTACCTGTTTTATACAGAGCTAGAATTTATTTTCTCTCATGCTCACTGTCTTTATTACTGCCCTGAGGAAAAAAGCTACCAGTGGAAGAACTTTTCTTTCCCCTTGGGGCACAGAGAGTTAAAAAAAGTTAGCAATCTGGGTTGGATCGAAAAAGATTTATTAACCTTTTTTTTGTAAATATTTTACTTTCCTCCCTTCCCTCACTTGCTCCCAAAGGACAGAACTACAACTTCCTCTCCCATAACACCCAGTTGATATGGTCAGGCCCTGGCTCCTGCCCTGTCAGTAGGCTACAAACTGCCTTTACTGGACTCCAGAGAGCTCCACAGACCTCTCCTGTTAGAGCTGTGCAGTTTTGCATACATAAATATACTGAAGAGAAAATATACAGGCACAGGAAAGAGAATCAAGAACTTCAGGATGGGTTTTCCTCAGCCCAGGAGAAGGTCATGAATGCCATGCCACTCATACCATATGTTATTTTGTGTCCCATCTCATTCTCTGGGAAGGGATCATTGATAGAACTCCTTGCTAAAGGCAAAACGAAAGGTTGGGTTGGTTTGTTTGTTTAATGTTATGTTTCCAAGAAGCACTCTGTTAAACATTTATTCCTTTAAACATTAGAATTTTGTAGCAAAGAAAAATTTCTAATTACCCCTGGTTAAGAGAAGCTTTTTCCTTTTTCCTAGTCTGGGAATAAAAACCAGAATTCCTTTTCCTTTCCAACACACTCAGTGCATTCTTCTTCAGATAAATGCCCTCAAATAACTCCTCATATCCTTAAATATGACTAGGAAATGTATGTCAGTGTCACCAAGGTGAGATCTATGCCATTGCAGTAGAGTGCAGGCTAGAAGAAATTAGGGCATGAGCTCTGTTTTACTCAGTGGACAAAGTTCATCCTGTTGCCTGCTTAACACAAAGCAGTTAAAGAGAACTAGCCAGAAAGGATATGTTGAGCAACCTTGAGTGGTTTGAAGCCAATTTTTGTTAGAGTAGGAACAGCATGGTGAAAGAGCAGCTGTGATTTTTTGCATTGGATGGTTTTTTAAGGGGCTTTATAAAATAAAACTGAAAAGTTGCCATCATGAATGCTTAAGTGAGATGAGGTAAAGTAGTAATGAAAGTCTTAGTGGCTTTTGCTAAGCTAGCTGGGCAATAAGACTTGGGTAATAGATTAAGGGACATGAAGTGTGGTGAGAAGGTCAAATGTAAATCGACAGCATGAGAAGTCACTCAACCAAAATTAATTAGAAGAAGAGATAGGAAGATGGAAATTGCAACATGTGTGGAAATAGAGTTGTGGAAAATCTTCAGGGGTAGTGTCAGAGCAAAAGCCTCAAACAGGTTTGAAGTTGGCCTGACCAGGACAGCAAGAAAAGCAAATGGTTTGTGTATCAGCATTTTGGAGAAAACTTTTTTTCAATTTTAGAGGTAAGCGTGAACAGTGAACATTTGGAAGTGGAGGCAGATGTTAAATCAAAAGTCCTGAGAGCCTGAGACTGCAATAGTCTATTTACAGAAGTGCAATATCCTTTTCCTAAATGACTGAAATCATATGAGAGAATGATTTCCAAAACTACTGAGTTGGAACAAAGAGTGATCAAAGAAGACTCCCACAACCCACAAATAAAATGTACTTATTGTATGTCAAAATTCTGGTGAGATAAACTGCTGTTTCCCAAACAAACCAAACAGCCCTGAAGAGATTGCACCAACTTCTATGTACCAAACTGCACAGAGCCTTTGCCTCAGCAAACAAAGAAGTTCTGCTTGTGTTTTGTATATGAGAGAACACCATGGATCTGGTTTTAAGTTCTGAATTAAAGGCCAAGTGAAATGTTTATTCCCCTCCATGGGGCACATATGAGGTTGCATCTTGATGCCTAAGAGCTTTTTTTTTTAATTTTTATAAATTTTAGAAGTAGATGTGTAGTGAATGCAGATTTTAATGTCGCTGTATTATATTCCTTACCCTGCAGCATAATGTTTACACATACCCAACCCTAGTATCTCATCTCATATCAATCCCTCAAAATTCCATTAGCATGTTTAGTCTTCTTTTCAAGGTAGAATTGTAGAAAAACACCTTAAGGCCTGGACCAGAAGATATCACACAGCAACCTTCAAGCCCAGAACTTTGGAGGAGCTCCAAGGACTGTACGTGCTTTGAAGAAGATGAAGATGAGGAAGAAGGGGTCCCAAACACCCCCAGACTCAATTCTCGAAGGGGCGTGTCGGGGGGTGGAAGGGGGCAGAACCAGGGGTGGACAGACCTGGGATTGGATGGACCTTATAAAATCATAGAACCACTGTCTGGGCGGGCACACGTGGTATGTATTCCTCTAGGCCTAAGGACTCATTAAAGCTCCTGCTCTCTTTATCTTATCTCCTACACTAAATTGACCTGGAGTCTTTTTCTCTGCAGTCTTTTAGGCAACACCTGTTCAGTTTCAGGTCCCTCAATAAGAAAGCCCCATGGATTAACTGGGGTGAAGGCAGTGGAGGGTCACCAAGATGCTTAGCAGACTGAAATGTACTGCAGAAGGTGAGGCTGAGAGAGCTGAGTTTAACTTGCAAAAGAAAAGGCTAAGTAACAGCAGGTCAGAGTGCAGCCTCCCACTACTTAAAGGGAATAGAGGAAGATGGAGCCAGACTTCCACTTGAGATGTACAGCAAAAGGAAAAGAGGCAGCGGTCATGTTGCAGCAAAGGAATTCCAGACGGATAAATAGAAAAAATTACAAGAGGGGTTAAGCAATGTCACAGGTTGCCTAAGAAGCTGTGGACTCTCTGTACTTGGAGTTATTAAAAGCTCAGCTGGACAAGCAACCTGAGCAGCCAGACCTAACTTTGAACCTAGTCCTCTTTTGAGGAGGAGACTGGATTAGACGACCTCAAAAGGCCTTTTGCAACCTCTGTTATTCTATAACTGCAATTCTCCAGAGAAGCATGCAAGAGTATTCTCACTGATTAAAACCATTTTAAAGATTGCAAAACTCACTGTAAGCATTAATACATATATGGAGCAAGCACATTTTGACAGTAAACCATCTGTGTTCTGGGAAGCAGCATCCAAGAATAACCCAAAGAAACCAATTTATTGCAAATTTGGTATTTAGGCCACAAATCTCCCTACATCCAGGACAATAACTACTTCCCCTCCCATTACAGGATGAAAGGGGACTGATGATGTTACAGCACTTGGATTAAAGAGCCTCATTCTTTCCAGCAAATCTAAAAATGAAATGAATCTCTGCATGAAATTTGACCCTGTGAAGCTGGAAAAATATACATTTTATATATATATATATATGTATATATGTTGTACATTCAAAAAGGATAACTAGGTCAGATCCTACGAAACTCAAATTTTTTGTCTGATGTGGTTAGAAATTAGACTAAATCTGAAAAAGATTCATTCATCTCTTAGACCAACATCGTAGGGGAGAGCTTTTTCCTCACACAGAAAATCTAAGAAAAACTTGACACAGAATTTCACTGTACTGATTTCCATGCCCCATTCTTCCCATGTGATAGACAAGACAAAAAGAACCTTGTAAGAGAACCTAAAATACACGAATGGATCAAGTCTCTTGGGTGGCAGAACAAGAAAAGGAGTGTTATTCAGACCCTTCAAAGGCTTCTAAACACTCTGGGTGAACATATTGCAGCTGTTAGCTGGGCTGCTGTCAGATATAGCAATGCTTAATCAGGATGAAGGTTTTATTCAACATAACTCTAATGTGAATGGTAATCATATTGAATAATCATGTGGCTCCTGCATGTCTGTAGGGAATTGTGCACATTCAGATAAGGAAATCTCATTTTTCCTTGAGAGATTGGAAACAACGTGGATACTTCCCACATAGCTGATGGAAGTGTCTATTTATCCAACATTTGCTTGTTCACACAGCATTAAACATAAACCAAATTGCACAAAGCAGCATTTCACTTACTGTTTTCTTTGGAAAAGACTACTCATCAGCAGAGGTAATTCCTCCACCTGGGCCTAGGAAAAAGAATACAGAATAAACACTGATTATCTACACACAGAAAAATGATTTATATTTATGAAATGTTTGACCACAGAATATCAAGGTTCAACCTTCTTGGGTGTGTGGTTAAAAATAAAACCAACAAAAAACTGAGAAAAGGAATGCTGTAATATTGAAATACCGTATTTCTTTCAAACATCTAGGAAAGCCTTTGCATTCTAAAAACCTGATCTATATATATAAACCAGTTTTATAAATGTATAAAATATATGTATGTATTTTGTTTTCTGCACTTTTGTGAAAGACTTCTTGGGAAGTTCAGGTTATTCCAAGAATGAATACCTACATTCATGCTCTTCCTTCTTTCAGTTTGCTTTCCCTTTTCACTCTAAGTTGCAGCAATTTATACGTAATGTGGCATTGTCTTTATTTCATCTTACTATGTACTAGCAAAGCAATTATACTTCTAACAGGCTGCATTTTGCATAGAAGCTGTTTAAGGAATCTTGCTCAAAATATCCTGAATTTAATATAATCACATTACATAAAATATTCAAGCAGCCTGAGATACATTTTCTTGCGTTTTCTATGTCACTTGTTTCAGAAAGCAATGCACTTCTCTTACACTTTACATTTCCAAAGTGATGACTCATCTACAATTGACTAATCTATCATTAATCAGACATTTCAAATCAATTTCTAGCTTCTAATTCAGTCCAAAGCTTTCAGTTTCAAGGAATTTAAATGCCTCAGATTTAAATGGCTTTGAATTTAGCCTTACAAAGTTCCAAGAGTGGCAAGAACTTGCACTGTTGACTGAAATGAAATGAGATCTAGACCCTCTGCCAATGCTCAGTGTTAGACCTATGTCCTGCTGCTGTAAGAAAACATAAAACCCACCCATCTTTGCATGTGTTTGGTTGCACATGCTTGCCTCTTTCTCTAGGGGATGGATGTGCAGTGGGGGCACTGCAATACTTTTTTCCAGACTTTTTGTGATTTACCTATTAACAAGTGATCACAATTTACAGATGTCTCGGTGAGGGGATCCCAACGGCTAGAGCATGTTAGGTCTGGTTGAACCATGAGAAATGGGCTAATAAAAATTCTAAGAATATCAAAAATATATTTTTTCTTCATATGGACTGTGCTAGTGATGAAGAAACCCCTAAAACAATGACAAAGTTTCCCAGGACAAGTTTCCTTTATATATATTCATAACTATCAGGAATTTTCAAAGTTCACCAAAGGGTTTTGAGAAGCAAGTAAAGAAAATAGTCTTCTATTTAGACTAAATAAGACTTCTGCTCACTGTATTTCATCAGACAAATCAGTGATTTCAAATTTTCAAAGGCTCACTGTCTCAACTGATCAGGCTTGCTATGTACCTGAATAATTACTATTTGCATCACAGTCGCATTCATAGAAACTTGCAGCCAAACTTATTAGATAGTACACATTTACAAAGATCAGTCTTAGCAGCAGAGGGTAAATATTGAACAGAAGAGCTCAGTTCAAGGGAAAAAAAAAAGAAGGCTGCTGTAAACTTTGTGTGACAGAATTGTCCCTGGTCCTGTCATTATCGCAGATATTCTTTAAATTCTTTAAAGCTCTGTCTCATTCACAGGTGTTGTGGGATGCTCTAGAAACAACATACGTGCCAGTCAAAATAAGGTGGACATATTCTTTGGCCTAGCAACTGATTTCAGTTTCAAGCCCAAAATCAAATCAAAAACTTCCCTGTTGAATTGCACAGTCTAACTGCATTGAGCTGGCATTGCTCTCCTACCCAGAAAACAGCAACAATTTCTCAAGGGGTGCAATCACTATGCAAGTGAAATGGCTATCTTTTTTTTCTCTCTGGACTTTTATGTGACCACTATAAATGTGGTCATGACTTAACTTTGCTCTAAGGAAATATTTGCTTATCTTTGCTTCAATAGGCTTCAATTAAATGCTAAAGGCTATTCTACTCTTTCTATATCCTTAACTGCAACATATTTCCTTCCTTCCCTTCTGAAGCTGTGGGGGAAGACAGCAGGGAAGAAGAGCAACCTGAGAGTAATAAAGTCATTTAGAGTAAACCACAAAAACCTTGTTTAACTACTCAATTTCAGAACACAGACTCAAAAAAAGCAGCTCTTTCATTTTTAATAAAATGGCAAGAGCCAACAAAGAGATGATCAGAGCAGCTCATCACTGCCTGATAGCTGACAGAAAGGCAGGATCACTCATTATCTGCTCTCAGAGTTGCTGATTGAAGGGTCTCTCTTAGTTCAGGCAGGTGAAGAACAGTGAGACCCAGAGGGGCATCTGCATATAAAAGCATTCACTTTGGAGCTAATACCATATATTTGTCTTTAAACAGAACAGTGTGAACCCAAGTGCCTGTTTGTCACCGAGCAACCCCAGTGAACTCCTTGCAAAATGAGCCTGCGCCTTACATTGCATCTGGATCATCTAGGCTGCAAACTGTTTTTTAAAATATACATTTAAGGTTTAGTGAAACTATGATAGCTATAATAAAACTGTATTTACTATTGCTAACTTGTTGCGATTATCTTACTACATTTAATGTGCAACTTATTCAGGAAAAGACGAAGAACTAGTATGGGTGATCAATTTGGGTTTCCTTGTTACAGAAGCAGTTGGAGGTACACCCCCTATGATGGGTCTTCATTTTATAATCAGCTCTGCCTCTTCCAGGAATATATTTCTGCCATTGTGCACTTAAAAATGTCAGAAAAGCTGAAATGCCACAAAATGCTGTCAAATGCATAGTAAGACAATGAAGGTTTTTCCTCTGGTACTCCCATTTTAGCATTTTCCTGTTTGAAAGGTAAGACAGACAGATCTGCTGATGACAGAAGAGCTGCAGAACCAAAGTATCTGGAAACCTGAGTCCTCTATAAAAAGCACAGCTAGAGAATCATCACTGACAGGACAAACTGATGTGCTAACTCAGACAACCCTATCAGTTTGCCTTGATACAGGGATGCCTCCTCGGATGAGGAAAGACTTTCCTGGCCCTGCACAATGCTCTCTGCTTGTATTGGCAACTGGAAACTGGGGCACCAGTCCACGGCCATGAATGTGCTCCAGATTACCAATTAGGCACAAAGTTGCTGTATCCAGTCCATATTTACTGACTTGGGCAATGATCTCCACATGAAAGGCTCTGCAGCTCAGTACTTTTTTTTGCTAAGCATATAACTTTAAATAATCTTTCATTATGTTTTCCAAGTCAGGCAAAACAGGTATTTTAACACAACAGGAGCAAAATATTTCATAGCAGCAAGCAGTGCAATGAGCTACTACATAGTACCAGAAATATGTGTAGCAAAGCCTTGAGGTAACTCCTTTTGTGCAGGCTTCAAGCAGCTCTTATTTAATGCCTGCAGATAGTGTGATAGAGCAGCCTCAGCTGCTGCACGTGATCTCTGATAACGCAGCAGCCCAGCTAAGTGGTGCTGTGGGGCAAGTTGCATGGGCAAACATTCAAGTAGCACAGGCTCATAAAACTTCTCCAGAGTTATTAACTCATTTTTTATAATGGGTAAATAGAAGAGATTTGATAACTGCCAGCCATGTGTCCAGTCCTCCCTTATACCCATGAGGGGTGTTGGGCCTGGCTTACTGCTGCCAGGCAGGCTGCTGGAGCTGAAACTATTTGTAGCTCCTCCTAAAGAAAAATTAACCCTTTGCAACTAGTAAGGCTGCTAGCAAGGCTTCCAACAATCAGGTACTGTTTTCTAGCACTTTCTCTAGCAAATGATGAGAAAATATCATCTGTCTTTCAGAGGCAGCTGCAGTGACCAAAAGATAAGAGAAGGGAAAGAAGAGGAAGAATAATGGGAGCAGCAGGGATGCAACTCGAGAAGCACAGGACCAAGGAAGGTCGTCCTGAATAACCGGCACCAGGAAACAGAGCAGTATTTTCCAAAGCCTTGTCTGCATTGCCAGTTACTGCTTCAGGCTTCATCTGTGTGACACTTTGTGTCATGTACTGTCACGAAAGGCAGGAACTTCAGTCACCAAGCGGCAGAGCTAAGAAACTGAAGTCTTACTGTCCTATGAATACTCTCATTATACGTACAGAGACAGCATACTGATCCATGTGCCATGCATCCATCAGCAGGAGCCCCTGCCCGTCCGCAGCTCCGCAGCCGCTCTGCGGGGGCCTCGCTCCTGCCTTTCCCTAAAGGACAGGAGAGCACGGCAGTGCCAGGCCGGGGTGGGGGGAAGGAGAGGGAACCTGGGGGTGTGTAAGCACGAGGGTGTCACGGGCAGGGCACGGGCACAGGCACCCCCAGCCCGGCCGGGACGCGGCGGCATCCTTCCCCCTGCACGGCCCCGCCCGGGCCGGGGCCGCCCCTTGGCCGCGGGCCGCGGCCCGGCCCCATAAAGGCGTCGGCGCGGCGGGAGCGGCCCCGTAGCAGCAGCAGCGGCGGCGGCGGCGGTGGTGCGGCCCCCATGCACTGCACCAGGTAAGCGCCGGCCCCGCTCCGCCCCGGCCGGGGCTGCGAGCAGAGCCGGCCCCGGGGACGCAGCGCCGAGACTCCCCCTGCTCCGCGCCCCTCCCGCCCCTGCGGGTCCCCTGTGCCCGGGCAGTGCCCCGCGGCGCTGCTCGACCCTTCCCTGGCTGCTCGGTGTTGCCTCCTCCAGCAGCCTTTCTCAGCTTGTGGCGTCAGGTTTTGCCTGCTTGGCTATTTTTTGTTGTTTCGGGTTTTTTTGGTTTTCTTTTTTTCTTTTTTTTTTTTTTTTGGACACTGCAAAAGCTCAGGAGCAGCGGGTCACCAAAGTTGCAGAGCGAGTATTTTTGAAACCCGAGTTCTTTTCCTATTAAAGCAAAGCAAAAACTTCATTAGTTTGATTCGGGTACTCTCTTCCTATTACTTATTATGGTAAATACCTCCACAATTAAAAAAAAAAAAAAAAAAAAAAAAAAAGGAGACGAGGCCAGCACAGATTCTACTTTGATTTTGGCAGGGCTCTGGAATACCAGGGAGAGCTCTAGGAAGCAGAAAGCTATTTTATTTAAGTGGCAAAGCCTATGCCTTTCTATGACTCAACAAAATTCTGCATTTCCAGCAAGCACTGCATCCATCTCGGTAGGGATGTGCTGCAGTCGAAGCCCCTCTTTACAAATATTCAAGCTAACTGGCCTTGAATGGGCCGTGTTCTTGCATAGTAATTGTGATATTCATCATCTGAGAGCATTATGAGTAAGCCTTTACAAATAAAGCTGTAGCATTCTTATTGAATACTTGTAGTAGGCTTTTGTCATGGTCTTTAGGGATTGTCAGAAGTTGTTTTTAAGCCAATTCTTGAAGCATAAGGAGGTCTCTGCCCTCCCCCATTTTTTTCCCCCTCTTCACTCAGCAGTCAACATTAACAGTGCAAAGAGCTGTATTACTTAGATGTGGGTTAATAGCTCATAGAAGATATTTCCAAAGGTGCTTTAGGATTGTTCATCTGAGTTATTCAAAATAGGTGTCTAAAACGTGGACTGACGGTTCAAAGCCACAGTGTGATGATTCTGCATCAAGGTACATAGAATCCCATTTGATGCTCTGATGGGATAGTCAACTTTCTTAATATAGTGCTGTCTCTTTCCAGAGATGAAGCAGCTGATCCAGCTTGTTGGAATTTTAAGACCCAGATCAGAGCCTCTAAGAGGGAAGCTAAAGTGGATGAGCACTTCCACTTTAACTGGATCTGTTTTACTGGTTACTAGAATGTTCTTTTTCCTGTATTTTCAAGGAAATATGCTCAATTAGCTGTCACTAAAATCTGTTTTTCAGAGGTTTGGATAAAGCAAAGATTTGAATTGAAGAAGTTCAGGATTGGCAAGAAATGACTGCCTAGTCTTACCCTAATTCCTTAGGTAGAACTGTCAATTTTAATTTAGGCTGCATTGTTTAAAGCTGTGCAGAGACAAGGCCATGAATAATTAAGATGGATGAAGCAAATATGCATTCTTAAGAAGCTTCTTATCTGATGTAATTAGAAAAACACAGGACATTATTATTATTTCTTTCAGAATGATACAGGTCTTGGACCCAAGACCCTTGCCAAGCTCCATCATGCCTGTGGACGTGGCCATGCGAATTTGCTTAGCCCATTCTCCACCGCTGAAGAGCCTTCTCAGCCCTCTCGAGGACTGCCAAAGAAACAACTTTGTGAACAGACTCAAACCTCTCAGACCGTGCCTTCATGTGAAACGTGACTCCCAAGATCAAGAGAGCGCCTGGAACCACTCGTCAGCCCGAGCCAAGAAGCGAGTGGTGTTTGCGGACTCGAAGGGGCTGTCCCTGACGGCGATACACACCTTCTCTGAGTTCCAGGAGCACCCTGGGTGGGATCTTCAGTTTGACCTCTTAGACATTGAACACGTAACATCTAACTTAAAACTGCATGAGGAGAAAAACTTGATTCTGGGTTTCCCTCAGCCCTCAGCTGACTACCTGGACTTCAGGAACCTCCTTCAGAAGAACTTGGTCTGCCTGGAGAACTGCGCCCTACAAGAGAAGGTGCTGTCGGGCACTGTGAAAGTAAAAAACGTGAGCTTTGAGAAAAAGGTTCAGGTTCGAATTACTTTTGATACATGGAAGACCTACAGGGATGTTGAGTGTGTATACATGAACAATGTTTACAGCGATTCTGAAAACGATACCTTCTCATTTGCCATCGATTTGCCTCCTGCCATTTCCTCTGAAGAGAAGATAGAGTTTTGCATTTCATACGAAAGTGAAGGACATACCTTCTGGGACAATAACGAGGGTCAGAATTACAAGATTGTTCATGCAGAGTGGAAGCCTGATGGTGTTCAGATACCCTCTGCCAAGGAAGACTGTGTAGATCTTCAAACTCCAAGGAGAGGACAAGAGAGAGAGCCTGATCAGCTTGGCAGTCCGAGGCTGTCCAGTGGCCTCTTTCCCCAGTGGCAGAGCTCGGGTCAGATTGAAAATTCATCACCATATTGGTGATCCATAATACCAAGGAATTATTCTTCCATTTGGCAACAGAACAGCATTAATTTTCTGGCAGGTTTTGTTTGCTGTCTGAAGAAATCAAAATTCATTAGTCTGTGGGACTTGTTAAACCATATTATGCTACTGAAGTTCTTAGCCAAACCTTATCCTTGGAAGGAAAGAAAACCAAGGTAAAACACGCGTATGCCACCTACTATAGGAATAGCATGCCCGTATCTCAAGTATATGCTGCTTTCTTTCTGTTGTCAGGTCTCCTGGGTCACTCTAAGGGAGAGACTTGCAAAGTAGTATGGAAGGCAATGGTATGTTAGCAAGCTGTAATAACTGTATGCGCGAGAGTATGTGTGTGTGCACAGGGCTGTTATATTAACAGAATGTCACAACTCACTTTGCACCTATTAGGAGTGCAGTAGATGCTGTCAGGAGACTTGCTATGAGCCTCTATGTGCTTGTAGCAGAGGCAGGTTTCAATATAGGTTAAGAAACTTGGAGAGGATAATGGAGAAGTAGGAAAAGAGGAAGAGGTAGAATGTGCTATGTAACTTGGAGATGTGCAATGTTTTAATTGCTTCTTTCCAAAGCTGTTTTTCTAAATCCCAGGGGAAGTTCTAGGGGATAAAAAGACTAAAGAAAATAAAGCAAAGTGAGTGGTGGAAGTGACTACTACTACGAGAAGATGTCTGTCCTCACTGGCTTTGAGAATGCCTTGCATTTGATAACAAATCTAACCTTGACTTCATCATCCTACTCACTTAGCAGGCAGATGGTTATCTTTTGATGTTAAAAGGAAAACGTGCCTTTAAAAAAATTTTTCAAGCCACCCTAATATGCCAGAAATAGGGTCAGGTGACAAAACAGCAATTCGTAAATTTCTTGATCTGTAGCAGCATTAGGTGCTTCTGTTCATCACCTGATCTAATCTTACAGCATCTGATGTTTGAATATCCTACTCCCAATTGCAAAGTTAGCAATGACTTTTCACAAGTGCATAACATAGGCAAGGTCCTTCACATTGAAGACAATGAATTAGTTGCACTTTGTGAAAACTAATTTCTTTTAAAGAGCAAGACTGCTACTAGTTTTTTCTAGACTGAATATAGGCTTGCACATAGAAAACTGTTCTATTTTACCTCATTTTTTGAAGTTTATTTTTTTTTAAACTTCAGTAAACTAATATATATTTTGTATCCGTATGCTTATAATTTAGCTTTCTGAGCTGTCAAACTGTAAAGGTGATCTGTATTTTATGCAAGACTTGTGTGAAAAATTGTCCAACACATGCTCAGTGGGTGTGAATATTGGCACACCTTTTAGCTGTATAGAAATGGTGTTAACATCAAAATATAAATCACATTTTTGTCCACAGCTAAGAAGTATAATATCCTGAGCGTGAAGCTACTTGCAGTGCAGTGAGACGATAAATACTAAGGTGAAATAAATCTCCTCCACTAATTGCACTTTTCCTCTATGTAATCCTTGCTGTTATGTGTGAACTAGCCATTTTAAGAATAAACTTTATTTTGATATACCTGGTTCTCGCTTTGTCACCTCAATGTATTTTCTCAACTTCTGTAAAACAACTTAGTTGTGATACAAGGTACAACCAGTTCTGTACCATAGGATTTGCTAAAGCTGGCTATGGTATGGCATCTCAGGTCAGAAGCTGGCATTACCCCGAAGACAAAATCAGAGATCTTCACTAAATGAGAGATAAGTGGCAAGTTGTGCCACTTAAAAAAAACCCCACTGTATCTCACTAAATTTAACTCAAGTATTTTTGTTTGACAGATTCTGTCAGGGATCTTGCTGTGCTGTGGGCAAGACTGGCAGGAGTCTGTCTTAATCTGATGGCCAGACTTACCTGCTGAGCTATAGCATACTTGGTACTTGGATAGATGAATCCAGACAGCAGCACTTAATCCTTTCTGGCTTGCTTTCACCTTAGCCTGACTAGTTATGCTGCTGTGTGGGACATTGAGAGATTGAGTTTTCTCCTCTTGTATGCAGGAATCCATCAGTACCAAAAATCTCCCTGCAAAATGAAGTGTCTGTCTCTGAGCCAGCCGTTCACTGTTGCCCCTGCACCATGGGCCTAACCTCACAGTTACTTAGAATGGAGACAAGGGTGCATAGTTTCCAAGGGCCCTAGTCCCCTGGGGAGCTGGCAGAGGGTTTTGATATACCCCTGATTCTCTTTCATGGCAATTTAGAGCAGCACAGAGTCAGAAGAGGTTAACCAGCACGGGTTGCACACCAGCTACTTCATATGGGATTTCTCAGTACAGTAACTCAGTGACAAGATGCAGTTTAATTCAGTCTGTTGCACACAAAGTCAAGGGTTTCCCAGCAAGAAATTTAGCTTTAATTATGAAAAAGCAATTCCCAAAAGGCAGAAGACATGAAGCTAACAGGATTTTGCTGACCTGAGGAATGAATTTAGGGGTTCCACATTGCAAAGCCTGCACTGAATGCAGAGCCCTCCTTTCCCCAACACTATCTACCAGTCTCAAGCTCTACTATAGTACACTGGGTCTTACTGCTCAGGAGCTCTTATGATACATACTGCAGCACCAGCTCCCTGCTCTAGAAGAAAGTGAACTGATGAGAGATTTGTAACTTAAGTGGCTCGAAGGGTCCTCTGCCTTAATGTGGAACTTTACTTCAGTGAACCAGATGCAAGGCTACTGGTTAGAGCAGAAGCCTTCCAGCATGAGAAGTAGCTTTTCTTAGCCTCCAGCTGGGTTTTGTGACCAGCCAGCCCAACTATCTGCCTGACACATAAATCACTTAAAAATACCAGAAGACAAGTTCCTTTGACCAAGCCTTGGCTTTAAGCCAGGTTCTTTGCCAAGATGCCTTGCAAGGTCTTACTTGCCCAGCAGAGAGTCAATGTAGTGTTGCTCTGCAGCTCCAAAGCCCTCCCTCAGCTGAAAGGGCAAAGGATTTCTCCTTTTTCCACTCCTTACCAAAGCAACACAGTTTCACTCCTTCCTCTTTTAAAACAGAGCTTGTGTTTAACACTAAAGCTTGCATCCATCAAAATGGTAATAGGCTCCTAGAGAAAACTAAGGTATATTAACTGAAAAAAATATTCATCTTACAAATGTATTTATCAGACATGGAGAAAAATGTCACCATTGGAAAACTGTTTTAGCATCTTAGAAATCTGCCCTTTCAAACCCATCCATTCCAAAAACTGAAGGTATAAAGCAGATGTGGTCCTTGAAACAGAGCTTGCAACCTATGGCATCATCTCATTCTCTTAGGAATTCGCTTTTTCAGCTGGATCGTAGGTTTGTATTTCCACCACTAATATGACAGAGTGAATGACTGGATTCACTCCTATAGCTCTGCAGGTCTGGCTTTTAGTTTTAGCCTATGGGTGGCACAGTACTTACAGACTTCATTCTTCAAACATGAGTGTTTCAAGTTGGGTTCCTAATAGCTGTACTCGCTTTTGGGAAGCTAGATCTAGTTTTGCCATGCTAAATTAAATTGAAATTTTATATGAATAAAGATCTGTCACCCTGGAAGATCAGTGTATGAACATTTCCTGAGAACATAATTAGAATTTTCACAGGCAATTAGTGAATGTCTTTTTCTGTATTTATATATAGCTAAGCAAATTACCATGATTTATATGGTAAATCTGGTACATTAGTGGTAATGTGGTAGATGCTACAGTATTAAATAGACAAAAAGCAACAACTCACATCCCTCTCAGACACTTCTGAGCTTTAAAATCAAACATAATCCAGAATAAAATGTTTCAGTGAGGCAAAATAAAAGAAGGTAAGGATGTGCTAAATCCTGTTAAGGGGTCTCTCCTGTTTGAAGGACCACCTGTACTTCAGCCTTTCCCAGCTGGCATTCACTTAACCTGTTCTTACAGCACTTCAGTGATGGAGGCTCCACAAGCTTTCCAATTATTCTTTCCTTGTCTATTCTAAGAGTTTTCTGAGGTCTCAGCCTATCTAAAATTAAGCTCTTAGTTTCTTGTTTTATTCCGCATAGGGAAGAAGAAAAAACTATTGCTTTCTTTTTGCAATAGCCTGCAAAGGCTTGAGAATAAAGAACAGCTTTCCCTCTTCTCCCCACATCCCTTCTCTAGGCTACATAACACATTTCATTAAAATTGATATTTTGACTTTCCATCCTTGTTTGGAAAGAACCTGTTAGATCTTTGGATTGTCCTTAATGCAGAAATATCCCTCCTGGCTATCTCTGATGAAAGCCTCATGGTGGGGTCCTCAACATAACTAGTGAAAGCTTAGCACAGCTCAGTACCCATTTTTCATTGCTCAACTGACTTCATCTGTCTCATACAATAAGGCCTGAGGAATGTATGGCTCATTTCTGCAGTGCTCGATGGCCTGTCTGTGAAGCTTATGACAGTCAGGCAGGTTGAATCAGTGATGCACTTCACTGACCATTTATTCTAAGGATGGCATTTCCTCCATTAAAAACATTATATACAATAAGTTGGCAACCAGAAGTGATCCAGGGGAAATGAGTAAGTATCAAACAAGCAATCAAATGCAGTATAGCAGAAACTGTAAGGGTGCAAGAGAAGAAATTGATCTACAGTTTACTGTAAAAGAAATAAATGGGAAAGAATAAAATCAAAATTATTTGCTTTAAGGGTGTTATTGGGGAAATATCTCAGCTATCTCCTTATATTTCCGGTCATCATAGTATTTTATATGCTTTTGCAGCACCTTACTTTTAGGAAAAACATAAAAGTGTGAGAAACAGAGTCTTGAGGTATAATAAGTCTCCAAATTGGAATTTATTATATAGTAGAAGCAAGCAGCACTGGGTGACAGGGGAGTCTTACTCCAAGACCTGCCACCCCGATACAGTGTATGTGTCCAGTACTTATTTCAGACATCCCATACATAGTCATTACATCACATACATTTTACATCGCTATTCCAGGTATTCAACATATGTTTCTTTTTACAGATAAGACTAATTTATCTCTACAACAAGTTATAAATTCATATATTTCTTGACAAAAGGCACCAGCATTCTATTGACCTGACCTAGTTCAGCTGTAGTTCATGTCTAGGAGAGCAGGGAGGGTGATGGTCTGTTTTATGTCTTTATGGGGGTGCAATTAAGTTCTACAATATGTTTGTTTCCTTCTTTCCTGAGGTTACATTAACTCATTTGTTTTCCATTTGTCTCCTTTACTAACACCAGTTATGGCTTGTGTTTATTACAAAAGTGTCTGTTGCTACACATTTGGCTGCAATGGGAGTGGTATGGCAATTCCCCTCTCTTGCAGAAATGGTAAAACAACACAAAAACCTTCACACAGCAAAACTCATGCCCTAAATAGTCCACTCGTCCCGGAATCACACACACAACTATAGTTAACCGTGAAGTCAAATCTGTGAAGTTGTAATGCCAAAAGCATCTCATTTTTTTTTTCCCCAAAAATGTCTCTTACTGATATCACTTTGAGAAAACATTTTACAGATTAATTCAGAGCATGCACCACGTGTCATTAACTGAAATCAGGGAAAGGTCAGGATGAGGTGGTTTTTTTGTGTGTAGGCTTTTGGTTTTGTATGTTTGTGGGTTTTAAATATTTTACTCCACGAGGCTTTGTCTTTTTCTCCTGCTTTCCCACTCACAGTCTCCCTCCAGTTTCCCCTGCCTGGAGCTAATTCAACATCGAACCAGGAGACACATAGGTTCTCAAGGCATCCAGCTGCCTTACTTTAGCCCAATAGTTACAATAGAATTTATAGACATATACAAACCCCCCACCAACGCTCCAACATAAAACTACAACACACCAAAAAAAGCAAAAAACCAACCAAGCAAAACACCCAGCTATTGTTCTCAATTTAAAGCTAATTACACTCTGCAGGTCCATCAGGTCAGGTGTCAAGAATGTTGTGGTACAGCACAGGCATCTTTGACTTGGCTCTGAGCACCATAGCAAATCCACTGACCCCAGGAAAACAGATCTGTGCATAAACTCAGAGTTCAGCCACAACCATTACCAGTCACCCCTCCTCTACCTGTAAGAAGATCAGGCCACACACTGGTACAGTGCAGAAACACACAGGAGCTGCAGAGTTGGATAGGTAGAGTTAAAAGATAATTTTTGTGTTCAGGTGACAGTCATATGTCAAATATTGATACTCTTCAAACTCTCCATCTAGCAAAGGTGAGTGATGGAAGATCTCCTAACATTTTCTCCTCCACTTGCCTTGGAAGAGACACCTTACCACAGTCAGAACCAACCTATGGTCTCTGTGTCTGTAACTATCACCTCAGCAGCTGCACCACCAAAAGCATTTCCCTTTGCACTGCATTGGGAAGTCAGGAAATGTTAACTCCCCAGCCCTAGAGTTTCTTATTTTTCTATCAGGTTATAAAATCCTCCTTTTCTTACCTGACATACTCTTCCAAAAGACCATTGGTATCTGAATTTCTGAACAATATCACTTTCAGAGGTCTGTCACTATTTCTGTTCAGGAAGGACACCAGGGCATTATATAATCTCAGTATACAGGATAAGTCTGCCCATGGAAAGGAGACCCCAGCAACTGAGATAGGAAGGTTAAGACCATCACAGGTCCTAAGGACAAGAGCTAGGAACACTCCCACTAGTAAGAGGTGGAAATCATGCTTTAGAGACAGGTGTTATTGCTAAAACAAATCTCCTTCAGGCCTGATGTCAGCCTGGGGGTGGTGGGTTAGGGCTGCACTAGCAGCACCTGAGAAAATCGGTGGTTATTTGATAAATAACTGAATTACATTCCTTCCCTTCCAAATCAAACCTTTACCATGCTGGAGAAAAACAAAAGGGGTGTTTCACAGGCCCCTATCTTTGCATCCTAGGTGTACTGGGACCAGTTGCTCAACTTTTTGCATTGGCTTATGTGAAAGCACAAGGTCAAGTCACCACTGAAGAAGCAGCTGGGCCTGTGCTGGAGTAACAGGTGTGGGTACAGGTACAGAGTGTTTCTACTCAGCTGGAAGAGTGAGCCATCAGGCAATAACTCAGTGATGAGTATGAGTGAAGAGTCTGCTCCTCTATTTCAAAATCCATGAGCAGATACATACTGAAGAACTCAACTCTGATATTCATTCTAGCTAGTAATTAGAAAACCAGTATTTTTTGTTTTCAGTGGATTGCAAATGTCAAGTATTATATTATTATTCTCAACATCAGTTACATAAATAACGTTGCATTCTATTCTATCCAGTGAAAAATATGCTTCTTCTTAAGTATAAAATGTCATACAAATGCTACAAGTGTACACACTGGGCATGAGCAGGTTAAGGTCTCATCTAGTCATAGTCTCAAGACAGAGGAGGTTGTGCTGCTCCTCACACTTCAGTCATTATTCAGGAGGGGGAAAAGAGAGGGATGAAATGTGTTTCCAAGATCACATCTTGCTAGCTGGTTATTAGAGCTCACATCTTACTCCTGCCAGCTCACGGAGGGTGACCAGGGCATGCGTCTGAGCCAAGTTCAGGTGAAGCTGTTCACTCTGTAGTCCTTCTTGTCTCTTGTGGTAGTACAGGAAAGAATTACTTTCTGTCAGCATGGCAGTGATGGGGAGATAATCACAGAATCAAAGAAGGGTGAGTGTCAATCACAGAATCACAAAGAGAGGTTTATGCAGTCACTTTAAAAAACAATCACCTTCTCTGGGCTAAAAGCTCCTTAAAGAAGGCAGCTTTAGGAACAATTGTTCAGAGGTGTGTCTTCCTCAGCCGTTGGTCAACATATTGCAGCAATGCCTTTACAAGGAATAATTAGGCAAAGACATATATTTATAGTTAATTATTATGTTAGGGCAGCAAGAGCAGAGTGAATTCCAAATGTAAAATATTTCCCCCCCTTCCTTTCCATATGGATTATATTAGCCCCCCTGATGTTTGCTTATACCTCTTGGGAGCCTTTTCAAAGCGTTCTCAGCTCTGGGATTTAATGCGTGGCATTGCTGACGTGAAGAATTAAAAATGTAAAGCGTATTTGCCACCTTCTGTTTTTAGATTAGCAACAGAGAAAATAGTCCTTGACCTGCACATAAAGCCAGAAGGTCCCAGGGGATGCAGCTGCAGTGTCAGAAGAGAGGCCATGGAAGGTGAGACAGAGGCAGAAGTCCCCGTGGAGCTACAGGAGCAACCGGAGGAGAGGGAAGCTGTGGATGACGGCCCTGTCAAATGCTCATTGCTGGCAAGGAAACCTGTTGAAGTGTTATTTCAGGAGACAAGAGGAGAGTGTTTTGTCTACAGGCCAGGTAAAGGATTGGACTACAGCTTAATTGATATCTGCAATTGTTAGCAATCAGATTTGAGAAAATAGTAAAAACCAACGATTTTCACTAAATGTTCCTGTTGTACAAAACTAAAAATCTTTACTTAAAACAATGAAGAGAACAAGAAGTGTGGGATTTTTTCCACTCTAATTAACAGCTCTAGCGCTTGCTTTCTGAAGCGGCCTACAGACATTTTCCAGACACTATTCTACCTGTTTTCCAATTCATCTTGTTTACTGAGTACTTTTTAAACCCTCAAGGCTTAGCTATCAAAGCAGTACTTATAAAAATGGTCTCTCATGATATTTTTGAAGGATATTCTCAGACGTCAGGGCTGCCACACCATTCTTGCATGACTAGAAACCAGAATAAATTCCTAGTATTTTAACTTTATTTTTGTACTGTTCTTTTGGTAAATAGAGCAGTGTAATTCATAGGTACTTAACCTGAGGCTTAGGTGGCAGAGGGACATTTGCCACAGGTTTAAAAAAATCTTGAGACAGTGGTGGATTTTTTTTCATTTATGGTTTCAATTTTTGTCAGAGCAACTTCTTGCTTTTCCTGCTCTGAGTCACAAGTTTGTGCAGAACAGAATGCGGCTCCTGCAGTAATTTATGTAAGGGTTTATTTATGTGCCTTTATAGACATAAATCTGCACAGTGGTTTGGAAGGTATTTTTTCCCAATTGATTATAAGTTCTGGCCTCCTGCAAATAACTTTTGATGTTACTATGAATTTGCTGTTTTTGTGGCTACACTGGTAAGGGAGAAGTGTCTGTGGGGCAATTCCTCCTATACCAATGCCAGTCCTGCTGGACTTTGGCTCCTTATGTTCAAGCATCTTTTGTTCTCTAAAGGGCATTCCTTTTCAACACCAGGAGCCTGCATGGTTTCCTAGACAGTTTGGATTTCCCTTCACATAATGGTGCAAATTAAGTGTCTCTGTCCTTCAATTGGAAAATGTGTGACAGTCTCTTAGTGGCAAGAAGCACAGAAGTGAAAAAGGACAGAACATGGACTGAAGTCCCTGGATATTTTCCACCATCCGGTCATTAATGCTTGCTGCAGCTCCTCGCTTTCCATGCTGGCTGCCCAGAAGAGCTCAGTCAGCTCCAAACGCAGGGTTAAGGGGATGGCTGGGTAAGGGATGGCTGGGCTGCAGCTCAGTGCTTCTACTCAGTGCTTTCTTTGCTCTAAGGAGACACTGAAATAGTTGTACTTCCAGCATCTGCTTCCTCTTAGACATCTATTTTACTCCTACATTTGACAGATGGACCAGTGATGGGGAGATGAGTGCTGAGAGTCTCCAGCTAATTTCACTGATTTGGAAACATAACTGAGAAATACATATATTTTTATCCCTTACTTCTTTCACAGGTGTTCTACTCCTTCATTCAGCAAAGGCCAGAGCTACAAATCAAATTTGAATTTTGTTTAGGGAGGAGTGGAGTAGAAGATGGAGGTGTGGCTGATGTAAACCATTTCACCCATTTTCACGTTTCTGCAGGCTTGAATATTTCAAACACAGTTAACAAATATATTCTAAGTGCAAAGACTGCTTCTGAAGTAGAAGGAGCTCTTTTTTTGTTTCTGTCTGAATTTCTACCTCTACACTGAACACACAGTAAATAGTTAAGATTTCTCTCAGATAGCTCTCAGCTTTGTTGGTCAGGACATGCAGTAATTCTGTCATTGTGCTTTCCTCTGTTCTTGGGCTTCTTGCAAGTTTTCCCTTCATGCATCTCCAATTCCCAAACTTGCAGTGAAGCTATTCTCACCTTCTGCCCTGCCTGGAATTCACAGGCTGTATATGCTAGTGTGAATCAGCAGTAATTAGATGTCATCTGTAGGAAAGACAGTGGTAAAGGAGTTGAAGGGGATTTATCAGAACACTTTAGTAGCAATATCACAGTGGAAAATCATCATAACTGAGTCATCAGGTCCACTTCACAGTCGCAGGCCATTGTGAAATAGATATCTATCCTAAAGCCTTTCTGGAGTAGTCTGAAATACCCTATCCCATTATATTTAGACTGAAAATTGAAGCACTATGGAAGGGCAGGGATAGTGCCTACGTGCTGTGAGCAATTTCCCATTGTCAACTGTCAAACGTTCTTCTCTTGATTCTCTCAAAACACAGCACTGTAGCTAGAAATCATTTGAATCTGATGAGTCAGTGCACATAGTATTATCCTGGCACAACTAAGGCACTAGCAATTAAACCTTATTCTCCAGTTGTTCTGCCCTTTTAATCACTGCCAGTTCTCATGTGTTTCTGGCTTACTGCTTGCTCTGAAGGAGCTGGAGGCAGATGACCAATCAGGTGTCAGAGAGATGTGCCATCCTGATGTCAGTCTAGCAGAGTTAAAATCTACTGTCGGACCAAAAATGATTTGATTTATATAATGAATCCACCATGGGGTTATGTTGCAACATCCATTAAAATGAGAGCAAAACAGCACTGCATACCAATTCCATAAAAGGAACTGCAGCTAATTGTGTGATTGGCTCAGTTAATGTTTGTTATAAATTACAGTAATTAGCAAAGTAAACTAAAGTCCAAGTAATTTCTTCCAAAATGTAACTATTTCTGATTTCTTTTTAAAACTGTAAGGCTGGGAGTAGCTCTTTATGGAGCAGAGGGGGAACCATCACTGGACTGGGCTGCACAGAGTAGATTGTTCTGCAGGACATGTAAGTCTGCAGGATTCCTGTACAGCCCTGCCAGCCCTCTAACCCTGTGTGCAGGATCTTCCCCTTCTGGTCTACCCTTCCAAACAGAGCCTGGTAATTACGTGACATTTTATATGAGACGAATCAGTAAAGGGTCAGCATGAGAACAAGAAACTTGTAGTTTGTGGCTTAAAGAATGCAATGCTTAACATATTTTGCCTACAAGTATTTTACAGCAATGACATGCTGTCCTCACAGTGCTTTGTGAGGCCAAGTGGATAATCTTTCCTTATCTCCTAAATATGTTTTGTTTATTTGCAGATGCTAATAAAAACAGTATATTTTATAGAGGTTCAAATTTTACAAAATTGCATTTCATTATTTGTTTGCTTAGTACAAAGATGTTATATTCTGCAAATATTCACTTTAAGACTGACAAGATTTTGAAGACATCTCAGAATGCAAGTGCTGGGCTTTTAATGTAAGCAGAAGAGACCATCTGAATGCCAAGTAGGGAAAGATGCGAGTGGAATGAGAGCGCTGTGGCCATGCAGGGGGAGTCAGATCTGAGAGCAGACGTGAAGGCTGCTAAGACTGTAACTGGGTCTTGAACATGCAATAACTTTTCCTTATGGTCAGAATTGAGACTGCTTGTGCTCTTCCTAAGGGGAAACAAGACATTTCAGGAATATTTCTGTGAAAGCTACATGATTATAGAAACCATTCAAGTTAGCCAATATGAAAATGGAAATGGGCTTTTGGTAGCTTGGCTCTGATTACCCCACTGTTTCCTCCCTCTTTGCCTCTTAAGGACTGAACTGCAAAGAGTGCCTTTTGCAAGCACATGGAGTTACTGAGTTTTCTGCTCAGTATGTTTCCGTCCTCCAGAACTCTGACAAATTGCAGGCACTGCATACTGTGAGAAGCATCCATAGTGCACAAAGCCAGTCAATGCCCCCATCAGCAGTTCAGTGTTAGCACTTCACTGAGACCACACAGAATGGTGGGTAATTCAGATGGCAAATTTGCCAGGTGGAGCATAAGCTGAGAGAGCTCTTGCGGCCACTGGTGTCCTACACTCTCATTTCTAGATTGTCACTAGTTACCCCCAATGGAAGGCATCCAGTTTGATTCCATTAAAAAATATCTTCTAGGAGCATCTCCTGCCCATGAGCTAATGTTCCCTCCAGATCTAAGAGAAATGCTTGGAAACAACTTTTTCAGGATATTCCATTGTGCAACATAAAAAGAAAACTTCCTTGCATATAATAAAAAAATGAATATGTCTTAACACTGTTTAAAGTATCGATCTGTCTTGCCTTGCCCTAGGAACACTTAAATATTTTTAAGTTGCTCTTGGATAAAATGCACAAGCAATTCCTGAAGATCTCCAGGGGGAATGTACTCCTCCACTTATCTGCAACAGGATTGAGGTTTCTCACAACTGAGGTACCTTTGGGGCAGGCACTCCCAGAACTAGGCAATTGTGAAATGCTAACAACAGAATCTGAAGCTGCTATAGGCAGCATCTGCCTGTGGGCTTAAGCAGCAGCTAAATGGGAATCAGGGGAGCGGAGGGATTGGGATACTAAAGTTCCTTTCTGGATCTGCACCTCGGTGCAATGAAGTTTCCACGGGATTTCAACAAGGAGCCCTACTGTTTGACCTCTGGTTCTCCCTTCCCTTTCAAAAGAAAGGTGGATGCATAGTAAGGTTGCCATATGCCCCTGATAATACTTGAAGTAGAGATAAGGGATTAATGATTAACTTGTATGTGCTTGGAGGAAACTGATTTTCATGGAGAAAATGGCAGATTCCCTCTCAGAAATGTATACAGTATTTGCCTTTTCCAAAAAAAAACACAGCTAATTTCTGTATACAGTTTTTCAGAGTTCCTATACAGTTCTTAGGTGTGATAAGTTACATTTTTTTCCAATTATGGATAGATTTATCAAGCATTTAACAATGGCTAGAAGCACAGTCTACAGTGAAACATGTATGTAAACCTTGTTTAAATGTAGTCAAGATGCCAAAAAATATTTTTCCCTAATAAGAAATAAAGCATAGTCATTTGTTGTTCTGATGTCAGTGATGCTGATGTAGTAAAACATATATTCATAAATTTGTTTCATTAGAGAGTACCATAAGGACATGACTACCACGTTTCCAAGAAGATGCCACAATAGATCCCATATTAAACAATGTTCCAGCTTCATTTTCAATGAACAGGGTTTTCTTCTTAATTTAAAAATGAAACATCATCTGAAATATACATACACTTACCCAAGTCGTGGATTAATCAGGCCCTGCCTTCAGCTGCTGCCTTTATTATGCCTTCATAACAGAAAGTATTTTATGCTCACCTAAAACACAGCTTCATCTACTTTTATCTTTTTAGAGAGCTGATGGCAAAGGTGAACACACAGTATGTTCTAATAGCCTCATTTACATATTTTTTTATATCACAATTCTTTTGCTTTATCTAGGTTATCCCACCTCATCCTTATTCTGGATAATTGAGCAGTGAGTGTACAGCAGAACTGAGTAATGAAGAAGAAATATCTCAGGCAGAGACTGTACCCCCAGTAGCTTCCCAGGGACTTTCAGGGAGGCTGAAGAGAACCAAAAGTGTGCTAAGTCAGGTTTGCACCTTCTGGATCTGGTCCCAGCATAAGAAGAGCTCAGTGAGGGGAGGAGCTGCCCTCCTTCATTGTGGTTTTGAGCAGCACAGTGAGCTGTCCCGAAGTTACTGGGAGACTTAGTTGGTCCACAGAGCACTTTGGTCACATTTCTGACCTTTCAGCTTGTCCTCTAGACCTTTCCTGAGGTCAGTCTGAGTCACAGACTGACATGTGGGACTACAGGGGCAGTGCAGATGGGCAGACTGTTGGGAACCATGGCTACATAAGGCTTCACAAACAGAGCAGAGAAAGGGGGTGTGTATCTTCTGCCCAGCTACTTTATAGCACAAAGACTACCAAGTCCCCAAAATATACAGGGTCAGGTCATGGGTTTAAAAGCATAGATATTAAAATTATGAGAAGGAACCACAATTTTAACCCCTAGCAGAGTCAAAAGACAGATGCATTTCTAGCCTTAAATCTTTGAAAAGTGAAGGCTACAAGGCCTCGCAGTCTGCCCTCTGGACTCTGGATGCTTCTGGGATCTAGTGGTCATACCATATCTCTCAGAACCACTAAATGAGCCTTGGAAAAAAAAAAAAGAGTAATTTAAGAGCTGAGGAGAAATGCCAGAAGTGTCAGTGGTAGACATTCTTCCCTACTCCCAGCCCACCAGCCGTGCTCAGTGGGAGGTTTTCTTTTGGAGCTGCATTAAAAACACTCTGTCCTGGGCTTGAGTTCCACATGCCCATGTTAGAGCTTGCCAGAAGGTACTCATTTTTATGCTCAATACAACAACTTGATTTTAAACTGCAAACCACAGACAAGCAGAATCTTCTGTCTCCCAAATAAGAAAGCCTAATATCTACATAGAATCTCAAGTTCTCCATGTCTCTTGAGACAACTGCTTAGAGGACCTGAAATAGAGGGCAGCCATCACTATTGCTCCAGGCTGAAATCTTTCTTTGCATCAACTAGCTCAGTTGCCTCTAAGCCATCCATCCAAAATACTCATCTTGCCAACAGGACTTAGGGTTGTGTAGCTGACTTTCAAGGGTTGTCAGTTAAGAGGACTTGATGCAGGGATGTGAGAGCCACAAAAATAATCAGGGATGTGTAGAGGCTCAGAGTGTAAAGGTGGGTTGTCACAGGACAGAATATCTCTTCTATAATGAAAGGCTGAGAGGGTTGAGATTGTTCACCTTGAGAAAGAGAAGGCTCAAGGGAGACCTTATTGTGGCCTTTCAGTACCTAAAGGGGGCTTAGAAAAAAGATAGGGACAGAATTCTTAGCAGGGCCTATTGTGACAGGAAAAGGGGTAATGGTTTTAAACTAAAATAGGGTAGATTTAGGCTAGATATAAGGAAGAAATATATTATGATGAGGGTGATGAAACACTGGAACTGGTTTCCCAGAGATTTGATTGAGTCACTGTCTCCAAAGGTATTAAAAAGACATATAGATTTGGTGTTTAGGGACATGGTTTAGTGGTGGACTTGACAGTGTTAGGTTTATAGTTGAACTCAATGAACTTATAGGTCTTTTGCAACCTAAATGATTCAATGATTACTTTTGAAAACCCATTGTAGACGGTGAGTGAGCCCTGATTTGTCTCTATTCACCCCTCCCCTTCTAAAAAATTCACCTATGTGTACCTAAGTTCAGTGCACACAAGTCTAAACCCTTCCCCCACTCCTTTGGAAGCCAGATGCATTTTTTTGGAGTAGTGGGGGTTTTCTTTTAATAAGGGAGTGAATTCATGTGAAAGCCAAGTGCTTTCCTATAAGAAACATTCATTCTCTCTGGAAAAAAGAAAGACAGCAGCACTCAGGGAAGTGCTTCTCTAGAACTCATCACTTCTTGAGAAACATCTTGCTGGGTAATTCTCTGAAGAATTCATTCAGAATAATTCAGAGAATCATTTCACTCAGTGACTTCAATTTATTCCATCTAAACCAGTTATATCTAGAAAAGTTGCAGTCAAACCCATGTGATGCCATCACTGATTTATGTGCAGAGCAGCAACAAACGAGTAATAAAGTTAAAAAGTAATGAGAGATCTAGCAGATGGGCACAGCACCAAAACAAACATTCTGATAAAAACACAGATTCAGCAAACCACCAAACCCAACAGATTCTTGGGAGTTTGGCTTTATTTGGGTTAACTAAGTAAATTTGCTAAGACTGTTGTTAAAATATTATAATATGAAGGCACAGAGCATGCCAAGGAAAGTTCAACATAATCTGGATATAAGAGTATCAGGATATCAGAGAAAAAATGCAGAACATACTGTAGCTCAGTTGCACTTTGCCCCCATCATAAAAACTCACAAATCCTTCTGGAAGAGTTGCCCTTTCCCACAATCCATGTCACTAAAACTAGATGCAGCAATGGTATTTGTGCACCCAGAGCCTTCAGCTGCTGTTTCTCACATCATGCCTTCACATTTTGTATGAAATTACTTTTACTTCAGAAAACTGGGCTCAAACTTGGGAAAAAAGTACAGTAATGCAAGTGTATAAAATACTGTGCCATCTTAATAGGACATGGCAACTTGGCAAATAACTTCTCATTAGTAAGATTTTTGGTCAACTTGGTTCCTGTTTTCTGCATCAGGATGGGAAATTTTAGATAAATAATACTTTTGTATTGGGGAATGTGATCTAATTATCACTGAGTAATCCAGTGTCATCACCAGTAGTAGGGGTACAGATTCTGAAACTCAGCAGGTCCCTTATTTCCCATACCCCAGAGCCTGGAACCTGCTCACAGATGAGGGAAGTGGGTAACCCCTCCTTTTAATCAGAAAAGGACAGTCAGAGGCTCTACTCTGTGATAATAAAAGATGATTTGAAGTGGATAACTGCTGCACAATCCATTGCAAACTACAAATGAAATGGAAGCATTGTCAGCAGCATTGTTTTCTTGTGAAGAGAAATAACATTTAATTATATTTTTTTGGGTTAAGAAGATTTGAAGTTGCCTCCAACTGCAATTATAACCTGTGGATGACAATGTATTTCCAGAGACAATCATCTGTTCTGGGCAGATAATGAGATTTACATGGCCTGAGACCAAGATCAAATTTTAGAAACACTTTCAGAGAAATCTTTCTAGCATAATGGTTTCTCAACAACTCTAAGTCAATCCAAGTACAAGGCCCCATGAAAAAATTTGCCCTGCCCTCCTCCTTTGTCTGTGTATTTCCTGCTTTCTGCTGGATCCATGGGACCAGGCAGAGACAGGAGCAGGACACCCATCCACCTGTAACACAGACTCATTCTTTGCTGGGCTCAATTTTCAGCAGAACAACAGTTTTAGTTACAGAAGTACTTTTGAACCATGTACAATTCAAATACTTTTTTGACTTCTGTAAATAAATAAGCTGGTTTATCCTGCAACAGCAGCAGCTCAGGAGGATGGGAGCTGCAGTGTTCTCCCTACCCAGCCCTGCACAGTCCCTGGTGCCCAGAGCTTGCAGCCTGGAGCCTACGCCCACCAAGAGACTCCTGGCCTCGGGAAGAAACCCCTTGCCTGACTGGGAGCAGTCTGTGCTGCCAGCTTAATGTCTACGTCTGAGCAAACTTTGTAGCGTGAGAACTCAGGATGAATACAGAGTTATAAAAGAAAAATATATGGTAGGCAACTCGTAAAAGTAGTTTTAATCACAAACAAAAGCTGAATACTATACAAATGAGGAAATTTTGGTCACAGGAGACTGTAGAGGAGTTTTCTCAAATATGCATTTGTTGGCTATGGCTGCCTCAGTCTATCAAATCAACATTTTCTAAATTAAGAGGGATTTATATAAACACAGCATGGTCTCTAAGGTGCTGTTTATGGTCTGTCTGGTGTAAATATTTATGATCATTCTAAAATTAGTGATTTTTCTAAAGTGTGCTCCTGTTTAACATAGCTCATGACAGTTTCTATGGTAAATATGCAGTTTTGTTTCTTAAGAGAGAAACAGAGGCAACATAGAAACCCACTGTAAACAGTGTTACAATGGTGGCTAATCAACGGAGGGTTGTTCTCAGCTGTGAGCTCCTGCGGACTCTCTCCTGCCTGAGAAGAATTCACTCCTACACGCTTTTCCCCAGGGCACACAATCGTTTTCCCACATGACCATGTAAGCACATCCATGCCACACAGCAATATATATAGGAACAGAGTGCTGGGAGGAAGCACTGGAGCCTGCTGCTGCCTCCTGCAATAGAACGCGTGTGATCATGCGGAGTGCATCTGCTTACTCAGATCCGGTGTCAGAAGGATAATTCATGTCCTCTCTGCAGAAGTAAAAATAAATTGGGTTCAGACTGAGTTCAACAACCTAAGATTGCATATTAGCAGTTACCACTTTTCCTGAGAGGTGAGGCACTTTTCAAGTTCCCACTATCAGGAAAGCAGCCAGATAAGAGCCCAGGGCATGATCAGGGGCACGGTGCTCGCGCTGAGGTGACTCACACTTACTGGTCGTGACTTCAGTGGGCTTTTGTGAGCCATGACTACAGTATCTTTTAGCAGGATTTCCTTGAGTCACTGGCCTGTCTATTCTAGATCTATAGATCTATGGAACCTGAGCAAGTTTATAGAATAGACTGTTCCTGTTCGTGTACTGCATTATGAATTGTAAAGTGCAACTGTGGGTAGACTGTCAATTAATTTCTATCTTAATCTCTCTTTTGAATAACAAAGCTGTAATAATAAGTTGTAACCATCTCTTTGCCAGCTCTTGCAAGTAAAATCTACTCTTAGTATAGAATTACCAAATAAGATTAATAAACGACTGCAAATTATTATGAAATTCCAAGTCCCTGACCAAATTCAGTCATTCAGTGTCCCTTCTTCCTCTGCCTTTTCCCATTCCCAGTCTTCTCACTTGTTACACTGCTAGGAACATGAACTTCAGAGCAAGAGCTAAACAAGTTTGCTATGGTCCTCCACTTGAACCACTTCAGCAAATCTCAAACACAGAAAAAATTAAAATTCACTTATGACAATTTACCAAGAAGACAGAAAGCTGCGAGCATGAAGAGACCAACCCACCGCCACAATTCAATCTGCACGTGCTGACAAGCTGGATGATGAATGTACATTTGCGAATGGGAATGAATTTGTCCAAAATGGAAGAAGCTAGGCAGTAGTCATTGAAGTGGAAAGAAATGGATTCTAAAAACAATTTGAGATCTCAGGGAATAATTAACTGAACGTTGTATTATTGTTTATAAATACCTGATAGTTGTGGGGAGAAGTAAAGAAGAATGAGCCAGACTCTTCTCTGCGCTAACAGGACTGTGACAGGACAAGAGGCAGTTGGCAAAACTGAAACACAGGAAATTCCCCTTAACCATAAAAAAACCCACTTTTTCACTTTGGGGTAATCAAACACAGAGAGATTTTGGAGTGTCTACCCTTGGAAATATTCAAAGCTGGACTAGGCTGAGCCCTGGCACCAGCCCTTGGTGCAGCTGCTTTGAGAAGAGGACTTGATAATGTCTAGAGGTCCCTGCCAACATCCACCTCTCTGTGACTCTGGAGTACTTACACGGAGATCAGAAATATGAGAACTCTTTGTCAGAATAGAAGGACCGGAGACTTACCCATGTGACAAGATTCAAGTAGTATGAGCTGATAATAAATGATTGACCATCTCAGTTGCTGGAGCAATTTGTTAAGCACTATTGTGGACACTCCATCAATACCAATTTTGAAATCAAATTAGACTTTATTCTAATTATAGTGATAGGACAAGGGACAGCGGCTTTAAACTGAAAGAGAATAGGTTTAGATTAGATATTAGGAGGAAATTATTCACTGTGAGGGTAGTGAAGCCCTGGAACAGGTTGTCTAGAGAAGTTGTGGATGCCCCATCCCTGGAAGTGTTCAAGGTCAGCTTCAATGGGGCCCTGAGCAACCTGGTCTAGTGGAAGGTGTCCCTGTCCATGGCAGGGGGGTTGGAATTAGATGATCTTTACGTTCCTACGACTGCATATATTCAGCTAGGAACTAATTCAGTAAAATCCCTGGTCTGAGCTGCAATGTGTTTATCTTAGGTTATTTTTAATAATGGTCTCCTAGTTATTGGTTTATTCTGTATGAAGTATATTTATAGAGTTCATAAAAGTACATTTCTGAATGGGGCTTATGTTCCAGTGAATTTAAGAATCTTGGTACATCTTTCAGCTCATGATTTTCACTACATTCTTTTGGAATCAGAAAACTGAAAAAAGGCAAAGTAGATTTTTTGTCACCATGTAGGAGAATCTTACAGTGAGAAGACCAGTGGATATGCTTTTTAAACTCCATAAATATGTCTTTAAAGAAATGAAAATACCCCTGAAAAAGAAAATATAGCACAATAGAGCCCTGTATAAGCCCTATTTCTCCCTGGAGTGCCCTGCAGGATTGGTCTTCACAGGGAAAAAGTACTGATGTATCTCTTAGGCTGCAGTTTTAAAAAGTTTTTAAGAAATGTCCTAAAGTACAACTGTAACCATGATGCCAAACTTCGGTAGTACCTGTGAATTTGTGTATTCCTTCTGACTACAGAGGATGACCAGGTGTCATGGGCACAGGACTGAAGCTTACAAAGACCTTTTGAATTTCTGGCTGGCTTGGAACACGTGAGCACGTGAATCCGAGTGGTGCATTTTCTAGTTTGCTGTGTCACTGGGACAGCAGCCAGTGCACGTAGTGTGTTGTACATTAACAGAGTGCCTAAAGAGGCCTTCTTCAGTTCAAATATTTTCCTTGTAGATAGCACATCGATTAGGTCTGTGCAGCCTCTTTGTCCAGTTATGGTGTGCTGCAACCATTCAGGTTACAGCATTGAGTTTGCTGCTCATCCTGTTTGTATGGAAAGCAGAATATCTTTCCCATCCCTCCCTTTGACTGTGGCAATTTTCAGAAATGAAGGTGATGCAGCTTTTCAGCATCTTTCGTGGGATGCCTGGGTAGTGACAGCCTGGGCTCT
Organism: Neopelma chrysocephalum; assembly: GCF_003984885.1. Lineage (NCBI taxonomy): Eukaryota > Metazoa > Chordata > Aves > Passeriformes > Pipridae > Neopelma > Neopelma chrysocephalum. The sequence goes on from NW_020926031.1 coordinate 4,524,751, forward strand.
GCACTGGCAGGCCAATGTGGCAAGAGAGAGAGCTGGGGGCTGTTTTTCACAGCCAGACCAAATCCCTTCAGACACAAAGAGGACATTTTTAGAATAACTAATGTTCAATTAGTGACAGGCTAGACAAAGCAATGTGTTTCAGAAAATTGGTGCTCAGGAAGGAAGACTGGAGATATCAGGGAAAGAGGATTGTCAGCTCTATGGAGCCATATTAAATATGTACTGAGTCTTTCCAAAACAAAAGAAGTAAAACTAAGTTGGCTAAACCCACCAAGTGTGTTTGACCTTTCTTCCCTATAAGCAAAACCTTACACTTGAGCTGGGGCCTCCCTCATGTGAAAAGAACAAAAAATATCTTGCTTCCTCCAGTACTTTTTTCATTTCTAGAGATGGGGAAGATGCTGTTTGTAATGTATGTGACTCCAGCCTTTCACCCTAATCAATGTGACCAGAGACCTGCCCCTCAGATGAGACTGCATGGCAGATACACCTCCCCACAAAAGCAAACCTCTGCATTTTTAATGCCTTGCAGCAGCCTGGAACAGACCTTTGAATCTGCAAGAATCAGGGCTTAGAAGTGACCAATGCACCTCACCAGCCTCCCCTCCCACCCTTGAACTCAACTTTCTTTATCAGAAAACCAAACAAAAGTATCACACACACATACACAAAGAAGAACATAAAGAACATTTCTCACTGTTACAGCTGCATTGAGTCTCAGATCCCTTCTTCCCCACCCCCAGACTCCCCAGACCCCCAAAAGTAAGTGGAGAGGCTGCAGCAACCCTGGTGCTACAGTGCAGAAAGGGCACAACTCACTTTCTCACATGAGCAAATTTCTGAATACCCTGTGTGGGTAAATTAAATACCAACATTATTTGCCAGGACTGGTGCTTTGTTTATGTGATTCACCTGCAAAGTTAATTTTGTAAAGGAAGTGCAAACAACCACTGCCATTTCTTTTTTAAAATCTGAATCTGATGACTGGCAGAGTCTGTAGCAGCTTCCTGGGCTTCTGAACAGTGAGTCGGCTGCCCAACACAGAGTTAAAAGGGTATCTCACAACTTGAACAAAGGAATTGTTGTTGGTTTTTTATGTATTTTTTAATTCCTTCTACTTATGAAAAAAATAAAAGAAAAGGAGAGGAAGAGGGAGAGGAAGAGGAAGCAGAAGAGGAGAGGAGAAGGAAAAAAATTCACTAACTTGTAAAATTTGCTGATTTTTTAAAAATGCACCAGCATGATGTAGAAGCAATGTAGAAAAAATTCTTACAATATATTAAAGATGCAACCCTTCAAATTTTTACTAAAAAAGCTGCATTCAAACCCCAGGGGAGACAACTTTTTTGATCAGCCTCCATGTGAGGCTAATGTGCAGATGTCTAAAAATATGCATTTACCAATCAGAGGTTATTCAAGTTTAATAGATCAAATAGAAGCTGTAATGTCAGTTAAAATTTAACAGTCATCTTCTAGCTTGTGTGGCTGCAGACTTTGAAGCCGTGGCCAGAATCAAGTAGGAGTTCTCCGTGGGACTCACCTGATTTGAGCTTGGTTAGAGAGTAACTTTTGAAGGACTGCCAATACAAATGATCCATCTTGATAACATCTGCCTTAAGCATGGTGAAATGTCTCTTGGATCCAATTCACTAAACCATTCTGTCCTCTTTGAGCACCTTTGAAGTTAAAAAAAAAAGAGACAAAAACTATCAACAAAAAACTTCAGCAAAAAGTTTACCGTAATGATAAGTCTAGATTGTTGACCTAAAATGGGGATTACCAAAGCCCTTTTTATGTTTTATTAAATAAAGATATCTCCTCTAGAGTGATGCTAATTAATAACTGTCTAATGGACTAATTTGGAGACTTCACAATGGGACTGAGCAACCAAAAGCAGAATCTTTTCTGATTTAGTCTGCACGTGCTGCTGAAACAAGTCTTTTAGACCTCTGCCTCAGCTCTTTTAGGATGAATTTGGAGCAATGAAGGTTGTTTGCAAAAACAGTTAGATTTCCTTGCTGGAGCTGGGATGGCACTGGTATTCTCATTCCCTCTTTTTCTCCTTCCTTCTCCAGTATAGTAGTACCATTTTTTGGGCATGCAGCTTATGCTGAAAGTACCACAGAGCCCAGATGCGAACAACTACAACTATGCAACAGAGAATTTTAGTCCATACTGGGCTTTAAATGTCTTGTTTAGATAGCACTTTGACAAATGTGAGCCTGAACATGTGTTTTACGTACCTTTCTTTGCATCTGGGAAGGTGAAGGGAAACACTAGGAACATCTTTTTTGGTCCATTTTTCTCAGTTTAGTTTGTGCCAGTATACAGATTTGAGGTTTCATCTGGAAGCTCAGTACAACCATTTCTCTTCATTTGTGGCAGGATTTCCTAAACTTCTGAAGGCCGATTCCCCTTCTGCAGGAAAAGGAGTAAGGTCCCGGCATTTGGCAGCTTTCCTGTGCGCTGCTGAAACCGTGCATGCTTGCTCCCCATCCCCATCCTGACCCACTTTGGATAACCCTGAGGCACATCAACACTGTTCTGTGCTTTGTTTTTTCAAAAACACCACCTCAGATTGCCCTTTAAAAAAATTACCCTCTCGACAGTTTCTCTTTAGTGTAAATATTTTAAGAGGTCACTTGTTGCCAGTGTGAACATCAGTATTTACCCCATCTATACACCTTGTGTATGACACAGATCTCTGCTGATATCCTATTAGCCAAGTATTATCACATTTAAATCCAATTATCATTAATTCAAAAGATGGTCAGCTGTGAAAGCTCATCCATGATTTTAGAGGCTGGGGATAAGTGTCACAGGTTCAACTTTATGGGGTTTTTTGGTTATAATTAGATGTTGACTTCATTCCCAGAACTGAGAGGATGAAATCCTCTAGCTCAGGCACAGGCCCCTAGGCATCACCAAAATGTTACAGGGATCTCTGAAGCCCTGCAGTAAATTTCAGACTCTGTTCTGTGTTGGAGATGCCATGAAACAAACTTCCAGCAGAATGAAGAACCTCTGCTTTCAGCAAAACTGACAGTACCCATCAAAGCGTGTCAGCACATACACAGTGCTTCATTTCCACCTGCCTGGTCCAGTAGCATGTGTAAACTTTGGTTTTGTGATATGACACTTGAAGAACTACTGTTGATATGCAAGGAAATGGCAATAAAGCCAAAAGCTTTTATTGTGACCTCTGCAACAGAAAGCAAAAATGACTTATCGGGTTATGGGAGAAATACAACTCCTGACAAAACTGTGTGCCATATGTGAACTACAGGAAATGCTTCTGAACTGTGAGAACTTTCTTTTTCTTAACAAATTTTAGAATACATTCTCCCACTAATGTCTTCCAGAAACATGACTCTGCTGCAACATCATAAGCCATTCCTTGGCTCCATGCTTTTTGTATGTCAACACACTTTCCCGGATGCAGCTCTCAGCTGAAAGAGATGGGCTGTTTCTGCATTTAGCAAATAAAAATGTAAACACCCTGTAGTTTAATGAACTAAAACCATGTCATGCACTAGAGGTCTTCCCTTCCTCTCCTGCCTCCCCAGGCAAGCTATTCGGCTGGCCTCTAAACAAGTTGTTAAATTTCTTTAAAAGCAGTATTGCCAATGAAATCAAAGTGGCTTTCATTCTATCTTCATACCTACTAGCTATTAAATATGGAAATACCTTGGGACTCATTATCTGACAGGTAGTCCTATTGCCATTTCAGTCCCCTAAAAATCTGTTCAGTTTTTTTCAATTTAAGAACAGTAAAAAAAACCAAACCAAAACCCAAAGATTTTTTTAGGAAAAATGTGTGCATGTTGCTTAAAACATTCATAACAAATGTAGGAAAATACATAATCCCTACAGCTGATATATTAAAATTCTTTAGCTAAGAGGCATGAGGTCAGCTGGCCAGAGGTTTCCAGAAAGCTGGTATGTGAACCAATAGATGCACTTTTGGGATACAGAAAACACAAATTCATCTGCAAACAGCCAAAATGCTGCCTGTTATTGCATACAACCCTGTTCATGTGATGGAACCACACAGGTTTCATCCACCAGCACTAGAACACAAGCCAACCCTGGGTAGTTACGTTACATAGTAAATTTGCAATTACATTTGAACAATGAATACTTATATCCCAGAGCTACACAGCTGTGATACGAACTCAGACACAGAGAGGATCCACACCACCACAAACACTAAGAGTGATACTGCTCTTCCAAATGCAGCCCCTCAATACACCCCCTTGTTTTGAAGTGCACCAGTCAGAGTCTCTCTGTTGGCTCTGAATTTGTTCTGAGCTGTTAGTCCTCCTGGTTAAGTGAACAGAGGTGGCTCTTTGCCATCCAAAAGCAAATGCCTTACCCAATTCTTCCTGAAGTGTTCAGAATAAGAAAATTGTATGAGGTGTTTTCATTTCAGTTGCCAAAATTGTCATTCTGCATAATTGGTGTGGACAGAAATTAGTGTGTCATATTCCAGTAGTGGACTAATGTAGCTCTGAGTGGGATTAATTCAATATGTCAAAAAGATAACATGTTGATAAGGTTTATGTTATTCAAACAATCTATTTTGTATTCTTTATTGTGACACAAATATTGCTGAAAGAAAGGAAAATGCAGAACTAAGGCAAATGTTCAGCCATTTTAGGCAAAGAAAAGCCAGCTGAAAGTAACTGTGCCATACCTTTGGTATCAAAATGACCTCACTTTCAGCAGGCAGATAAGTCTGATTTGTGGCTGAGCCAACCTGCTTACACACTGCTTCTGGGTCATGATGTCTCTTTCTCTTTCCCCTAGTCACCCAGGATATGGAAAGCATAGAAATCTGGTACAAATTGCCAATATAGAAAGTCCAGGTGAGCTCCTGCTAAGCAGGAATGGCCTCCAGGAGTTGGACTCTTTTCTAGCCACAGTTTTCTCCTTTTGAAGCATCTCCAGGATTTTGTTTCCCAAACATCCCTGACCCTGCCTGCCCTTTGCTGCCTTTGCCAGTGTTGTTTTCTGGTTCTGTTAAACCCTCTTTAGGGAATTTTGTGACTACCAACAGGGAATTTCATGGTGTTAATATTCCTAGCAGCAGTGGTGGGGCCGCAGAAAGCAGGATGCCAAACAGTGCAAACCTGACCACACCTTAGCAGTTGTTGAAGAGCAAGAAGGGCTCTTGCAGTCAAAAAGTGGTGGTAGACAAAAGGCAACTTGGTAAAAGGTTGAGCAATACTCTGGCACCCCAGCATCTTGCTTTGACCCAGGAATAACAAAAGTTGAGGCTGGCTACAAGTTTGTGGTATTATTACACTGACTCTCACAGATTCAGGACAAAGCTTCCCATGAAGAAACAAAATAGTCTCCTGGGATAATGCTGGTTTGTAGCAAAACGCTGCTATCATATATAGAGACATAGGCTGCACTTTCTTACTGTACAAACTAAAAGTCAGTAGCATAGAGATATGTGTTCCAGCTTCCAAACTTATTCTGCTAATGCAACGCTAATAGCCAATGTCCTGGAGCAAACTTTCCTTGGGAATAGAACACCCTCCTGCTAAAATATGGTGAAGATTTGGACAAATAATTATTCCATGTGTAAACAAAGTCTGATGCTTATTTAAGAACACTCTTTAAAAAGATGAATATGGATCAATCTTAGGGGAAAGTGATCAAGAATAACACATTTCTTGTGAGGAAAATGGGGCTGCTCTAACACTTATCAGCATTATTCTTTATTGATGCCATCAGGTTTCAAAAACTGACTAGAAGTCATGGGTTTAGCATCCCTCAAGCATATAAGCATCAGTGCCACACTATTTCAAGAAATTGAAAAGGATGCCCAGAAACACAAAGCTTGTTTCTTAGACTGTGAAGACATAATTGGGAGCAGGCTGAGCTAGATGCAGAGAAACATGAAACAACCATATAAAGGCAAAGAAAGTCTGTTGTAATCACTGTCTGAGTTAAATCTGTTTTTGTAAGAAGCGTGTCAACTCAGCCAACAGAAGCTGGCAGCTATGTGTGTGCAGCTAGTTTTTCCAAAGGAAGGCCAAAGTAAAACTAGAGTGTTTATTCTGGCATCAAGGCACTCTTACCCCAGCTGAAATCTCAGCTATGTTTGTTCTAAGTCCAGAATTATCTTAATTCTATTGTCTGGTGTCCTTCAGTATCCAGAGCTTTTACTAAAACCCAGCACTGCTCACCCTTTTTCATGTGGGGAAACTGAAGCCTAGGAAGATTATCTGATGTACTGTCAAGTCAATAATTAACAATTTTGTTGCAGCCTCATTTGATAAAATTGACAACATACCATAATTCCCGGGTGTAGGCTGTCTGCTTTCAAAACAGCGCCCTAGCAAAGCGCACCAATGTTTGCAAAAGGAGTGTCACACACAACCTATGCAGCTCAGGGAATGAGCTGGCTGTACTAAACCCAAAAGCAAAATAATCATGTTTACCTTATTAGAGAGAGGTCTGTGGCTGCCTCCATTTACACAGGTGTCATCCAGAGGAGTTACCTGGGAGCTGCAAGGAGATGGGAAGAGCATCACTGGAGCCTTGGAAAAAGCTATGGAGAGTGACTGGAATACTGCTGTGGTTGAAATTGAATTCCAGGGGAAGGGACAGAGCTAAAGGGACCCCCATGCTCTACTGAGGGTGGGTGGGTGTGGCTGTGTTGAGACCGCGGGTGCTGGAGGTGACGCCTGTGCGAGGAGTTGTGGGTCTGCTCACCAGCTAAGCAGGAGCTGGGCAGGTTGGTGGGATGATGGTGAAGCTGCCTAAACCTGGGCTAACATGGGCTGTGGTCACATCAGGTGTAGCCTGGTGTCCCCAGGCTCAACAGAAACTGCTGCTGCATCTCCTGGTCAGTAGGGATGGATCCTGTGGAGCCACCAAGCCCAGCCCAGAGCCAGACTCCATGTCCTTCTCCCCATGCCCTGCAGGGCTGCACCTGGGTACCAGCTGCTGCCTGCTCTAGGTCCCATAAAAGCCCTGATACAGAGCCAGGTGCTCTGCACAAAAGCCTGGTACAGATCTCTGGAGCTTCAGGCCAGTTCCTTCACCACAAACCCCCTTCATTTCCATAAAATCATTCACAATTAAACTGCAAGGTGTATGATGGTGTATGAAAAGAAGAAAAGAACAAAAAAAAAACACAAAAGAAAACTAAAAACTGTAATTCCTTTATGGAAAAATCTCACAGAATACAACAAAAAATAAAAAGTAAGAATTTCATAAAAAGAATTTAACCGAAATTATAATGAGAAGTCTACAGAATTTTACCAACAATTATTACTTGTTCTTTTCATTGAAACTTTTATTCCTGCTAAAGAGTTCTGCAGCAAGCCTGAAAAGACCAGATATTAAGCATTACATTATCATTTGGACCTTACACAAAAATTGCCAGGGAAATTATTTCCTTCTGCAAATCAGCAATTTCATATTTCAATTTGAATGAGATAGTTCACCTTTAACATTCATTATTATGGTTCTAATTGAATAGTTTTATGAAACATTCTTTTGCTACCTTGCAAATGCACTTTAGTGAAGTGAAGCAAGATAGGAAAGATGATTACCTTCGTATATTTAGGTGATTGCTCATTAAACACACCTATAATGTGAATGCACATTGTCATCCAAGTTCCCCCAAACATATTCATGTTTCATAACATGAAATGAGTTAAATTCAGAGCTAGATTTGTGTCTTTATTAATGAAATGCCAGCTGTGATGAAAGTATTAGAGACATTAGTAACCAGCCGTCAATCCCAAAATACCAGTGAATGTGATAGCCCACTAGGTGGGAATTTAACAGCCTGCTAGGTTGACATACCATGTCTGTCGCCTAGTTGCTGGAAAGAAGGACTTTGGCATCTCAGTGATCCACAAGAGACTCATCTCCCAGAGAAAGTAGACATACAAAATTTATCAGAGCCTAAGTTTAAAAGAGGATATAATTTTGAAAATTGTGTTATCCAAACTTATCATGCATGTATCAGCTTTGAATTTAATATCAGCATTAAATGACTTTTCCCCAGAGATGTACCTTGCCAAGAAGATGTATTTTTATTACTTTCCGATTTGATTTTTGTAATATTGATCCTGAGGCAAGCTTGAAAAAGCAGCATCCCCATCTGGTTTTTGCAGAGAGTTTGTGGATGTTGGAAAAGGGCTTAGGAAAGGATAATTTACCAACAGATACACAGCTTTCAGATCAGATTTAGCAAAATGACCAGCCTTAGGGAAACAGGGCAGGCCTTGCTAATGAAACCCTTTCCTAGTTATTGCTGTATCCATGACCTTACAATTTGCATGAAGTGCTGCCTCTTGCCATCAGCTGCTCAAGATGCTGATTCTTTGCTCTTCAACAGTAAATTGGCAGAGGGATGAGCAGACCCCCACAATGTGCTGTGGCTGATGTGGCAGATGAGCCATTTCCATTTGGTGGTTTGGTTTTTTTGGTTTTGGTTTTTTTTTTTTAATTTATTTTTTTTTGTCCTGGCACCTGATAGGTGAATTGGCTTTTGTAATCTTCTGAATCCTGTGATCACTCATGGTCTTACTGCACTGGTAACAATACAGGACTTGGGAATGCACAGGGAAAGAAAGCAATATTTTACCTTGTGTGCCGTTTACCTCCTCATTTGTCTATTGTGCTCAGAAGTCCAACTGCTGCAGAAAGAAGTGTGTGAACCCTGGGGAGTGGGCTCAGCCAAATACACTTTGCTCGTGGGAGGCTCGGAAGCAATTGCTGTCAGAGACAAGGCTTAATGCAAACCTAAATACACAAAGTAAAAAATTTTAGGTAAAAAGAACATAAACTCTGGTTTCTTTCACTTCATACTACATCTCTTTGCAAGCTGCTGTGCTTGCATTTTAAGAGAAGTGTCTGCATCGAGACATGACAGTCAGAGTATTGGAAAGGTGTTGTAAGAGTAGTCTGAAACAGCATTTTCACTTGCCTGAAGCGTGCCTGTGATTGCCAAGTCAAGCTAACACACTACTCACAGAGTCTTGTTACCAAGAGGGCAGGCTGAGAGCCTTGGCACAAGAGGTTGTTCCTTCAGCTGCAAATCCGGTCCAGCTCACAAATAGGCTTTGGCTCCATCCTGGAGCAGCAATAGTGAGTCACCTCAGCCCCTTCCCCCGTGGATTGTTAAATTATTTCCTTCTGAAAATCAGCAATTTCACACTTGAATGAGAGACAGTTTACCTTTCACAATTTAACAGTTCACAATTTAACAAAGTTAAATTAAATAAAGATAAATTAAATTATTGTTCTAATTGAACAGTTTTATGAAACTGTGGGACTGGGACTGAAGGTGCAGACCTCTGCCAGGAGAAAGCTCTTGCTGATGGACGAGACCACCTGCAGGGTCTGAGGAGGCGGAGCCCATGAACCCAGCTTTAGGGAGTGGGTGCCAGAGACACCAGGGTACTCTGTGCTCTAAGCAGTCTGAGTCCATAATGCACAAATCCCAGCATGAAGCGGAAGCTATGCTGTGATTCAAGAATGCATTAATTATACTTATAAGATGGAGGTAATTAGGTGGTGAATTGGTCTTAGATAAAGAAAACATTTAACAATGATTTAAAAATTTAGAATGCAAGACTGGGTATATTTCTGCAGATGAAATCCTTTCAGGGGTTTCTCTTTTGAGCAAATACTCCATCACATTAAAGTGAGGATTATGTGAAGAAAAAGCCTTAGGACAGATTCTTGCCCAGTGTGAACTTGCACCTTTAGGATGGAGTATGGTTCTGCTTGTTTAAATAGCTGTCTTTGTACTAACATTCTGAATCATAGCTTTTGATGCTGATAATATACATTGACTCGAGCAAGCTCCCCATATGAACTCCATGTCAATCTATCAACAGCATTTCTTGCCTTGGACAGAGCAGACATTCTTCAACAAGTTTAGAGAACAACTGGCAAACACCTCTTATTAAAATAGAGGGCAAAGGAGCAACAGACCAAGTGATTAGTGGACAACCCCCCAGCTATTTCAAAATAAATAAAAGCAAATTAGACTGGAAAAATAATTTTTTTTTTAATTAGAAGTATTTAAAAAATATGATTTTGATGAAGTTAAAGGTGGTGAGTCCCATACTGAGATACCAATATAATGTATATAATGTGCCAATATAATGTACCTGTAGAAACTTCTAATATTAAAGTTCTGGACTGTGATTCATTCAGGCTCATCATTCAAAACTTTAAACACTCAAAAGTGGTCAACAGTTTTGGAAGACACCACTCATATGGAAGGCACTGCCTGCAAATCAGGGCCTGGGTCTGTACTCTCTGCAGCAGCTGCATCCTCAGGGCAACTGCACAGAATAGAGTCATGTAAGGGAGTGGTCAAACTCACCTCAGGCAGAGTTTCATCTGGAGCTAGGGGATGAGTTATATTGGGGAGTTATATTGGAATATGATTAGGCACAGTTAAGCCCAAACATAGAATTGGAGCAGCTAATTTATGGTACTATTCATTCTTACTGCATAGGATGTATGTAAAAAATATTTCAATATATGCTGCATAAATACCCGTGGGAAACAGACACAAAATTGCTCATGTTGTTTTTCTTTTTTTCTCCATAGCATATTCAGAACCACAGTGTTCCAGCAGCTGATTGTGGTCCCTCCCTCAGACTGGAGAGTTGTAAGCCCACTTCAATCTATTTTCCTTGTCTTGACAAAAATCAATTCATTAAAAAATGAGAGGTTCCTTGAAAAAGATGCATAATATTTGGTGCATTTGGTAGTACTTCTAGGCAGGGTGGAATACCTACAGGGATGCTATTTGCCTGAAAACAAACTCCTCCTCATTTAGAACTGGAAGTATTTTTCTTTCAAGAGTGTTATAAGAAGTAACTTAATAATATGGAAATTTAGGAATGTACAGAGGGGATAACAGCTTTACATGGTTTTGGCATGCTGTATGCATTGGATATAAACACTCACAAAACATTCAAGCTTGATAAAGGGGAAAAATATTAGAAAATAAAGATTCAAACATGCCTTTTCATTGGGCAGATTGCAATTCTATGAACAAAGTTATGATTTGCATAAATAAGAAAAGAATGATGAAGTTGTTAAGTTTGGGGAACACATTTTGTAAACTAGAGAGTATATAAATAGTTGTATTAAAGTCTTTGCCAATCAAGTTTTTGAACTGAATTTTCTACAGTCAAAATTTGAGATCTGTATTGACAGCATTTTTACAAGTTGGCAAGTATGGGATTCATCCAAAGCCTACCGAAATCCATGAGCATTTCCATGAGCTTGAATAAGGACCTTAACAGGATATGCTTCACAATGCAAATGACACAGCATTCTCAACACCTATCTCTGCAAAACTGCTTGAAGCTTTATAGTCAAAATGGATTATTTTCAGCTTAGAATTTTTCAGCATATTAAAAATTCAGAGTTTCATGAGACTCCAGATGCTTATTTTTCAACACAGTATTCTTCAAAACTGTCTATATTTCATTTATCTACATGAAAAAAACCCAGCTAATGAGTAGAATAGAGAACCAGAAGTCAGGAAAAGCATGTTGGATTCAATTCTGTATGTGATTTTGTGCAAAATAGTCTGTTCTTTGGTGATGGCAATGGTTTCCAAGTGCCATAGGCATGCTCTCCTCCAGCACCTGCAGTGCATAGATTTTTCTACTGAGAAAATCTGCAAAAAACAATTAAACTTTTTTCAATTATCTGCAACCCAGAACAGATTTTTCCCGAAGAAATAGCCTAGAAAGCATCCATAATTTCATGTGGTTTCTGCAAATACCCACTAAAAATTACATTTACAAATCTTTCTGTAAGTTATAGAAGCTTAAATTTTAGGACGCCTTAAACTTTAGTTGTTCACACAGAATTACTGTACGGTGTAGAATATGGACTGGAATATAAAAAAGTAACAGTAAGAATAGGTGATAAGGTCTCTTTCACACAAGAAAATATTTGTAAATAAACTGGCATCAGGAAATAAATCCCACAATGATATCAAGCTCAAAGCCTGACCCAACATCAGTGCTCCCCAGAGAGAAGGCAGTTTCCCCAGAGAAAATAATCCTTTCAGTGCTCCAGAGGCCAGGCAAGGCCTTGTTTGAAGGTTTATGATGTTACACAAACAGCTAAATGCAGCCCAAAGAATGTAGCATTAAAATTAGGATAAAACGTAATTTTCTGAGTTTGATAGTAAAAAAGAAGTTAGTGCTATGTAATAACCGAACAATTTGCCATGATGGCTTTCACAGTGTTCTCTGTATTTTCATCCAAGAAGGTATTTCTGGCTTGTTATTTTTGCATGTTGCTCAGGAAAATTGCATACTGAGATGTGAAGAAGAATGGTACTTTAGTTGTTAGATTTTCCACATTTCCCAGAATGCTTTCCCACTCTCAGCCCCTTCTGTCCTTGGATCACACCTGCCTTGTGAGTAGGAGGGAGGGTTTCAGGCATGACTCCTGAGCATGATTAATATTTTGGTTTAGCCATCAAACCAAAAGATTTACAGAAAACAAAGATTGATATAAAATCATAGAATGGTTTGGGTTGAAAATTAAGTAAAAGATCATCTAGTTTCAAACCCTCTGCCATGGGCAGAGAAATCTTCCAGTAGACCTAGTTACTCATAACCCCATTTAGCCCAGTCTTGAACACCTCCAGGGATGGGGAGTTCACAACCTCTCTTGGGCAACCTGTTCCAGTGCCTTCCCACCCTCACAGTAAAGAGTTTCTCTCTAATATCTAATCTAACCTTCCCTCCCTCAGCTTAAGGCTATTCCCCCTTGTCCTGTCACTACATATCCTTGCCAAAAGTCCCTCTCCAGCTCCCTTGCAGCCCCTTCAGGTACTGGAAGGTGCTATAAGTATTCCTGCAGCCTTCTCTTGTCCAGGCTGAACAGACCCAACTCTCTCAGCCTGTCTTCACAGGAGAAGTGTTCCAGAGTTGAGATCAACTTAGTGTCTCCCCTCTGGACTCATTCCAATAGGTCATTTTATTAGGGGCTATTTTATTTTCCTAAGGTGAGGAAGTAGAAGGCCATGTTTTACACTGAATCAGAAATGAAGATTTTATTCCACTTGGAGGAGTTTAACAAGAGCACCCACAGAAGTTAAAAGCTAGAGCTCATTCAGTATGATGGTGGGAGTTCTCTCTGGGCGACTCAGTGTGCTCACCTGGAGTAGAGGACCAGCCTCCCTCTGCCTGATGCAAACCACAGATTTAGGAACTCAAGGGTTACAGACAAACACAAGTTCATATCCTGCCCTCAGAAGACTGGAATGCCAATTTCCTGCCTCGCTGGTAAATGCTCTGACCACCTGAGTGTTGAATGGAAAGAATGGAAAAGCATGACACCTTCCTCACTCTGTAAACCAAATATTTCTCCCCACAAAGCTCATGAACCAAAATTAACCATTAAATTTTATCAGCAATTTTGGATCAAACAAAAATCTCCAGTAGACACAAGGGATGATTACTATAGGTTTGAATAGCTCCAAGTATGCAAACCCCCGTAGTTATATTTTATGGATGCTCTATTTATCAAATGTAATTTCTTATGTGTACTGTATATATATCTGTAATTATCTTGCTGAAAAAATTAAACACCTTTGCTACAAAAGTAAGTCATTAGTGAAATAAGCACTTACACTACTGGCTAGATAACCTGAAGGTAAAGAGCAAAGTTACAAACCAGAACATTGCCCTAGAGTTACCTCTTGACTTTTAATTACCTTCAGCCACAGCTGTGGCTCTGCTTGTGGGCAGTCTGGGAACACCACCAATAAAACCACCAAAACAAAACAAATCCAAGAAACCCTGTCCTTTAATACACAAAAATGAACAAACCTTTTTTTTTTTATATGCAAGTTGCCACTGGGTGGTTTAGTATTTTCTGTGGTTCTCTCTTCATATTCCGCCTATGCTAAAAAAACGGTGCGGGAGATGGGAAAGGCTGTTACCCAGTTTTACAAGACACAACAGGCATATAATACCCAGAATGTACCATATGCTAAGATAATATGAGACTATTTTATTTGACTGCTTTGGACTAGTAATATTCAATAATTGTGACGAAGCTCTGATCCTAACAATAAATTTCCACATTCTTTTTATATCATTGCTTTTATGTTTGATAAGCTGTTATTAATAAAAAGCTCTAAAATGGTGTTTGGTACAGGTGTTTTGTTCTTTAATCTGCAATAATTAAGACAAATGAAGCAATTATATCAATGTTGCACATTTCCAAAACTGCCTTGATTTAAAAAACTTCATAACAGTCACCAACCACCTGGTCGACAATTTGGTGGTAGTACTTGATCCACCCAATACACAGGAATCTCCTGCTTCTTGGTTTTCTTCTTTGGCCCTCAAGCTGAAAAGACCCTGGGGTTCAAACTGAGTGAAGGAATCAGAGAGATACCTACATGGACCTAATTAGGGACAAATGCTAATTGCAGAAATTTAGCACATCAGGGTTTTGCATTTATGACATTTTCAGGACAGCTCTGTGGCCACATACTAAAAAGCATGAACAAGTGAAACCTAAAAAAGGCAGATAGATTGTGGCTTTTTTCCCCCATAATTATTTCCTTCAAAAGAAATTACTAATATTTAACCTAGTAATCTTATCAATTTGGTAACAAGCCAACATTTCAAATTTATTTGCTCACCTGCACTTATCAATTTCTAGCAAAACCTGTTTTAAAAAGATTGAGAAATCAAGAACTGAATACAGAGGCAAGCTTCAGCTGGGATCCAGCCTTCGGTGGCTGACTGACATCAACAAGTGGTAATGAATCCAAACGGAAAAACTGAGAAGCATTTAGAGAGCTGAAGTGAAGGGCTGCAGCCAACTTGCTGCACTGCCAAGCCCCAGCTGCAGCCTCTGCACTGGCTCTGCAGCAGCGGCGGTCTGTGATATGACCTGGGCAAACAAGGTCTCCCAGCAGCATTGTCATCAGGCTTGGTCAAAAATGAGTCCCCCAAGACAGACTTGAAATAGATACTGTTAACACTTCAGCTGTCTACATATTGTCAAAAAGGATGGGATTTCAGATGGTCCAAGACAAGCCTTGCCTCCTTTCTCATCTTGTAAGTGGAGCTTGATTCCTCAATTTAAGTCTGAATTCTATCAAAGCATGTGAAACCCATCACTAGCAGAAATTAGGTAAGCATGGGCAATGGCAAGATGAATACGGAAAAAAGCAAACATTCCCAAGGTAATTCAAATAATAAGCTAGTAGCAACAAAAAGAAATAGCAGAGTGAGTTACAATGACTGATCTGAAGTTTCTAGTGTTATACCACAGCAATTTTTCTCCCATACAGGATATCTTCAATATGTAGCTTCTGTGTAGCTCCCCAGAAATGAGATGAAGGATAGCAATTCTCTCCAGTTCCCCCTGCCACCACCTTGAACCATTGTTTTCAATCAGCCTTTTTTTTTCAAGAGGCACAGACGCATTTACAAGTTGCACCCTAGACACACGTCACTATCCTTTTGCAGCAGCTTTGTCTATGTATACTTCCTTAATATTAGAATCACTTAGATTTATGAAAATGTGCTGCAAATAGAGGATTGACATTGCATGTTGCTAGGCTAAGGACTGACAAGTTAGCCAAATTAACCTGTGTAAGTGACAACTCAGTTCTAAAATGTCTGTTAAATTCCCCTAAGTTACCCTGTGTCTCAAGAAAATACAAAATAAAACCTGAGGTCTAGTAAAAAAAAAGTAGAAAAAAAATGCCACAAATAGCCAAAGGGATTATTTTCTAATCTAGGGAAATTCAAAGTGAAAGCTTCCATTTATCATTCCACAATTACCTATCTATTATGAATGACGGTAGATCTTGAACACAGTGAAAGGCAGCATAACTATACAAAGAATGCAGATTGTTGCTGTAAGTAATGACAGCAGAAATTAACCAAGGGTTGGTTGTGCTGCATGAAAGTAGTAATTTCCTCTTCACAGTGCACCTGCAAGTATGGAAATGCTATACTGAATGTATGATTAAGCATAGCAGCCATGCTTATATCATATATAATTGATAAGACCTACTAATAAAGCCAGCAACAAATAAACTGAGAAGAAATTCAAGGGCAAAAGATCAACTGAGAATACCTTTGCACCATAAAATAGAAAAGCTTTGATGCATCAATTGGTGCCCTGAAGACAGAGAAGAGAAATTCAGGTAATTTTTTTC